>NW_008751676.1:3139924-3193437 GCF_000715545.1 Opisthorchis viverrini
GAGGTCGTTGACGTAGATCAGAAACAGCACTGGTCCCAGGACGGCGCCTTGAGGAACTCCAATGGAGACCGGCGCTGGAGAAGAGTAGGTCGAGCCTATTCTCACTCGGAATGATCTGTCTGATAGGAACGTCTTGATCCAGGGGAGGATTTTCCTTGAATCCCGTAAGACTGGAGTTTGTGGAGCAGCGGGACGTGTGGGACCCTATCAAATGCTTTTGAGAAGTCAAAAATATGCCATCCGATATGAGTCCTTCGTCCTTGACTTGTGTTAAGCTGTCCATGAACACGATCATGTTTATCAGGAGAGGGGATTGCGAGAGGGGAAATGGAAGAGGGGGTACGGCCGCAACACCCGGTATTCCCAGCCGGTCACCCATGCAAATACTAACGGGACCCAACGTTGCTTAACTTCGGTGATCAGGCGAGAACCGGTTGTTCCAAAATGGTATGGTCGCTTTTTCGACGAAGTTCGGAGTAATTTGTTACCTAGGAATGATAGAAGTTGACGAGCTTTGAGCACTGTCTCTTCAGGTCGCATCGTGGCACTAATGTTACGCAAGGAGAAACGAGGACAATTTTGTTAGCGTTTAGGACATTGCTGACAGGATTCATCATGTGCGCATTTCTTGCTAGCAGACAAGGGATCATAACGATCGGTGCTGACCACTAAAAGTAAAAGGAGCGCTCTTCATGCATTGCTGTTTCGTTCCGAAAGCACTTTCGAAATATTACTCTATAGGTTTGTTTAACGTAATGAACCTTCAGGGTCATTAATTACCACCGATTCGAATGCGAATTCACGGATCGTGTATCGATCCTCTGTGAGTAATAGTTGCTGACTATCTAACCTCATGGCATGCGTATTTTTGCCGAACGCCGGAGATAATTACCAAACGCGTCGTTCTTACGACAACACGCTGCATGGTCAAAAGATAACAACGTTGCTGCAAAAAAGTTTCTATATGTAGTTTTGAATTATTTAATGTATTTTCTGACGGGATCCCTGCTGCAACGAAAGGACTGTTTTGCCTAAGCAATTAGTGAATGGCTGCTCCATTTAGGGTTTCCGCGCCCAGAATGCCGTAATCCTTGTCCATATACTCATTTTCAATATTTGAAATTTCATTGTAGAAAAAACACGTGAGCAAACCAGATTATTAATAAAAGCGACCACGGCTTTCACGGGGCCATCATTCTGGACTAAGTACGACCTAATTCCAAAAGTCAACCGCGCCTAAATAAAGTGTGGATAAACTGTAACGTCTCGGGGAATTAGAAATTCCCGTGTATTAGTCGTCAGATGCTAAAACTTTATGTATACCTTTTCTTTGTTCAAACTGTTTCAAAGAAATTTTGGGTGCGCGTTTTAGGATCGGCACGAATAGTGGCCCACTGTCGGAAGAAGTCGACTCCCTGTGCGCCGTTTGCGAGCAAGCTGTGAGTTATTTATTATGAAGCTCAATCGTTTTAGAGGGTGCTATTTTCGACGTGCGACAACTAAAACCATGGCTGTGGTGCCGGTGATTGTTGCAACATTGAAGCTTAAACAAGAACGGGGATCATCTGTGCAACATTATACACATAACGGTTCCATGCAGTTAAGGAATGCAGTTCAGCATAACTTGGCTCAAGAGAGCCTGTATACATGACACGTCCTTCTTCAGACAGATCATACCCATTGACGAGCTTCTACTAGGCTCCCCGAGCCTCTTCCACCTTCTCACCTATTCAGTAGAATTCGCTCCTTATGGACAATTCAATGTTTTCAAAAGCCCTGGATTTTTGTCTCTGATGGTAAGGATAAGCATAACAGATCAAGTTCGCCCAAAAGACGTGAAACAAGTCGTATTCAAATACGGTAGTGTTCCACTTGGCTGAAACAGCTATCTGCAATTGCATATTTTAACCATTTCAAAGTTGGTTTACTCTGATGTTTTGTTTCAGAACAGTTTTAAAAAATGGTGCAATTACGCAATGGACCACATGAATAGTTGTCCCTAATTGAGAAGCCTCTTCTGGGGTGTGAAGCATGCTTTTATAGAATTTGCACTGATGCCTTCTGTTTGGATTTGCGCGTTTGTCACCAATATTGGAGGCGCCACCATTTACCCTTACGCGTAAATGCCTTCTTTTACTTCCTTGCATGACCCGGGGAAAAGGAACGGTTGTAAGTGATTGCAAGTACGGCTGTTTATTTGCCTAAAATCATATGTAAAAGCAACTGGGCAAAATACTGGACCAAGCAAGTTCAATTAGTAAGACACCTACGGATGACGCTGCTTCTCTCGGATGTTCCCATTTCACACTGGATATCTGGCACCTGAACCAATGAGCACAGATAAATCCGTTTGTCTTTGGCATTTTGCTTCGTCCAGTGAGTGTCAAATTGCATTTCCTCCCACTGATCTATAGAGGGATATCTATGCTTCAAGTCATTTAAAGCCAATAGCTGTTATAAGTCAAGTTATAACGTCTCGTATTGAGAAAATAGGTACATGGTTAATAGTATATTCGTCCAATCCATCATTTGTTAACGGAGGACTGAAGTTGATGGAATCATTTATGAGATCCATTTGCCAGTAGGACGGCGTTCCAGAAATGCAACATGCTTCTGACGTTGGTCACAGTATACTTTCGAAACTGCTTAGGCCAAAGTTGCGCACATGATAACTGTCCTCAAAAGCTTTTAAGAAAAAACGTCGCGCGTCATGCTCAGCTTGACTGTCATGTTGGAGTGTGGATTGACCCGATTTAGATGAGCTTCCAGATAAGCAGCAAACTTTTCATTAAAAAATCCTTTATTCTGCCATGCGACAGCTTTGTCAGTGAAATCAAGCATTCGAAAGGTTTGCACCACCCATGTATATTTCTGTTTGCCTTATATCACGCGCAAAAATCAGGTCACGCGGCTTGTTTTGAAAAACCCAGCTCTATTCTCTCGAAATTATTGAAAATTGTCTTCGGTATCACATTTAATCACTCCTATTATGAACTCACCCCGGGATCTCTTTGGTTCTATACCGAGGTCCTCCTCGATGTGTTTCATGGACTCTAGGTAACAACGGCAGGTATACCAGCAATTTTTCGGCATCCGGGCGATTCTCCTTTTTAGAGCGCGGGAAATTACGTTTCTAAAATTTATACACGTCTTTGGAAAGTTATTCTTACCGCACAACCAATTTTAGCTTGGGCGTCGGTTTGTTCACTGAGCATGACAGTCTGGTTGCAAACGTTTCACCGCCAAACGAGATAATATCAACAGCGTATTAAGAGTGGAAGCATACTTCCAACCTGACTGAAACCAAGTTTTTCAGCTCAGTGGTCATCACCTGATTGAAACCAAGTTTTTCAGCTCAGTGGTCATCGTTATAATCAGAGCTATCAATATTTTCTTCACTCGCAATTTTTCGCTTACTTTGCGGCCCGTTGGCCATTGAGAAGGATCCTAAGCGCGATTCGTACTATAACGAAGAGTTATTGAAGTGCAATGTCCTGGTTTTCAAGTGCTTTTCGTGCAAGCACAAGCACAGCACAGCACCCGATACTCGATTGGACAGCACCGCTTCCAAATCTGGCGGGCCTTTTGCTTTTTTACTTCCATTTCACGGGAAATATCCCTACCGGTTATCTTGAGGTGGGGCACTTCCGCCCAGTCGTTTCCTATAACAAGGTGGCGCGTATGGAAAAGATACGTCGCACCTACCTTGGAAAATTCATTTAAGCGAGAATACTTCAGAACGTAGTGATGATACCCTCTTATGTGAACCACGAACCATTTAGGAACACTCGGAGTGCGGTAAACTATTACTTGCGAATAAAGACTGCCAGACTACAAATCTGTGTATAGATAAAGTTCCTGATACGTGTAGCCTGTTGAAAAAACTTCTGTACCATTTATCAGCCAGAACATTATTTGTGCACTCTAATCCTAGTTGAAGTAAATGAAAAGAGTCCTGCCAAAAATTGCGCGACAGTGAATAGGAGTTACACGGCAACGTCAAAGAAAACCTGAAAACTCAATACGGATAGGTGACTCTGTGGACTAAACATCGCGACTCCACTTCAAGAGAACAGTGAACAGTTTTGCAAAAATGGTTTCTTGTATTCCTAAAAAACGGAAATAGTCAAATGGCAACGTAGCGCAATGTTCGCAGATCGAGAGCTTTTAGAGAAATACGTGACTTCACGGAAGTGTAGTACTCCAGGGAAAAATAAATTAAGATGTACGTAAGCAGTAAACCCACGGAGGGAAATAATGCCGCGACTATGAAGTGCAAACTGCACAGGACCGAGGGTCCATGCATGAAAGGTATGTGCATATATATATATAAATGCGTTCGCAATGAGCACATCTGTATCTTAGCTATGTCCTATGGGACACTGATAAGGAATGGCCCAGCGGAATGGTCCAATCCTGAGGGTCTTTATATTTGCCACACCAAAACGAGGCATTAGACCTTATGAAGGCAGTCTGGTTGATTACAGACCACTGGTCTGAAGTTGGAAATCACACTCAGCCAACAACACAGCAGTCACCGCGCGGTAATTGTTGAGACTAGGATAGTGTGTATTAGGCGATAGCTAAAATCCTAAGACCTCATTTGTGCATCAGATTCGTAGCCTGAAGTTCTCTCAGGGTATAAGATTGTAGTGGCCATGCATACCGAGTTTCAGACATTTCCTCCGATACGTCTGTAACACCCCTACCCGGGATGAGGGTGTTGTCAGGCTTCTCAGTAGCAACAAGCTGTTGGATAAGATTAATGACAAACAGCCTGGGGACAAGGCCATCTTAGTTCCCTGTAGTATTCCAGCATTGGGTGCGGTAAATACAACGCATCACTAGGTGGCCATGAACGCGTCGGAAAGTGTGAATTCTCAGTACATTGTCCATAATATCAGCACCATATAAACTCCTATTACAGGAGTAAACTGCTATTTCGAATAGTCCGGTTCCACCGAAAGGCAACAGTAACCTCACGTTAAAGAGCCCGAATGCGTCCAATCAATGGCGTGCCGTATTCCAGTCTCGGATGAACTCGAAAAAAATTCCAACACGGATGGAGACTGAGAGCGATGGTGGCACCGGCTAAGGTCGAAACCCGCGAACTGCAGAGTTTCCTGCCAGAAGAGAGGATACCAGACCGCATCAGTATCAGGCAAACTTTTCGAATGCCACATAATTCTGCCCTGAACGACTGTAAATGATGGTCACGAATCGTCCAAAGAACACACACGTAATGGCATACACATTAGATGCATACGTTCGTGCAGAGTACCTTTCTATTGCTTGACCAGCTGGATGAAATGTTGGCTCGTGTAGGGGCATCTTGTCATCGAAACTGTGCACAATAGGGCTACATTCTCGATCACTCTAACCTACTTCAAAGCACACTGGATTGTTCAAAGTTTGTCACACTATCCTCGCCTACGTTCGGCCTGACACCCGCGTTAGTCTTCATGTGACTAGCTACAGCTGTGATGGAAAACGAAAAAAAAATCTGCTGAGTGCGACCAAGACTTCAATGAAAAATTTCACCGATGGGCGCTTCGTTCAAGCCCATCATCTGAAGAGCTTGCATCAGTGCCGTAGTGTTCTGACACTGAAATTCAGCTAAAGTGATTTTCTGTACACGAGCTGCGCATAAGACATGAAGCCAAAGCAGCCCACCTGTGCTGAATTTTTTGAGACGACCCCTCGACCGCATGCATGCCAACTGCAGATACACAATATGAGGTCACGTCCTGCCGCTACCTGAACCTAGTATTACAAATTGATGGCTTCTTTTATAACAACGAGTGTCTAGTTACAAACATTCGTCTACCTTCGCTAGCTGCCAATATGTAATAGAATAACCTTTACACGTAGGGTATGTAGCAGGTACGGTGGTACCGCAAGGCGCAATTGTTCGGATTATAGTACGGGTACACTAAAACTCGGCCAACAATGCTATGGAAACGCAGCTCAAAATCATTAAAAATTGTGTAATAATGGCCAAAACGAAAAGTAACATTTCAAGAAAAAAACAGATTGTAAACGAATTTGGTCTATGGAGTGGCGTATATACCAGTCTCGTGCAATGTTCAACAGGAAATCGAACTAAACGCGTTCTGTCCGGCCCACACATGTACGGTTCCATCTTCACAGCCAACGGCCAAGAGATCATCGTGCACAGCAAGCTAAAACGGAGAGCAAACAGTTGAGTAGGGGGGGGGGGAGTGCAAAGACGTGAAAAGTTGCTAATTAGGATGAAACCGAAGTAAACTAGCCAAAATGATGGATGGCACTCAATTAATGCTGTTATGTCCAAACAAGGAGTCCACCACGGAGCCGACCGAAATGTGATTCGTAATCACAACAGTAAAAGCAACGTGCTTCCTGACATCGCTGCCGCAATTTTACGTGCCACCAGCTATTTTCACATGTCTACCGCTTTTATAAAATTGGGATCATCATAAAATTGCACGACTGCATGCAACCTCAAACGAGCACCGAAAGTATGTACGTTTCGAACTAACAGCTGAAGAAAAAACCATGCCTTGTTGAAAATGTACAGTGCCAGACAAGTTAAGCCTATACATATGTCCGAACGATTTCCGAACCAACAAGCCACTTCACAACAAAGTTATTCGTTCTGGGGAGACAGAAATTCGGATTGTTTCATATTGCTGATAAACTCCTCCGAGATGAGACCACTTTCAGCCCGGCTCTTCAGGTGGCACCAAGTATGGTATCGTTTGCCCTCAATTATTGAACGACTGGGTCTCTGTTGTTTACAGAACCAGACATTTAAAAAAGGCTAATACTGCCTTTAATTCTATTCTCTAACTGCTGTTTCCGTTTGGAGACATTATTCGAGTCCATTCATTTTATCTTTAGGAGGAAGCTTGCTATAAGGCAAAGTAAGCAAATAAGTCTCCCTTATTTTCTTCATTCCTAATAGAGACTTATTCACCTTCTTAGATGAGGCCCGTTAACTTACTCAAGACCACCGATCCCGAACCTACTTAACAACGGTTTATTGCTGTTAGTAATCATGATGTGAACGGCGATGACGAGAAAAGACAAATCGACACTGTTTTGAGGTAGATGGTGTACATGGAGGCAGTATCACTCTGAAAGAGAAATCACGTCCGAACTACACAACACAGGTTTGGCGGCTTCCCTTTAGACAAAGGGCCTCGTCAGAAGCACTGTTATGCATTTTTCACGAGCGGCCACTCGCCCGAAGGACCTTACCGGATATTATGCAAGGGGTCCAATTGTATAAACAAGGCAGTAACTCAGCTGATACCATTTCGATGCCTAGCTGCCATGGAACCTGAGGGAAGCACGAGGACTGAGATACCGCCGGGTTGGTCAAGCCTAGACAGGAGCGGTTGAGTTGACGGGATCGGGTTAACTATTTTGTTGAGCTGCATCTACCTGGCGTGTTCCCGTACATATCGTAACTTGATTTACGGTACGTGGCTTAGACGCCCGTCTGCTTTTGCATGCCCATCGTAGCCCAATTTATATTCATTCCACGTATATTTCTGGATCATGTACCAACGAAATGATCATCCACCAACAGATTAACAAACCACCCGAACACACAATGTTCTCTTCTAACCAGTCCAACCGTTAAACTAGCATCTAATAAACACACTGCGTTCCAAACTCGATTGACTGAGACGCGCCTAGTCTGGTGCTTGGCTTGTCTGGATGGCTTTTTAAGTCGCTTGAGTATTCCGTCTGTACCTACTGCAGGGGTCTATGAGCAAAACGTTGAGATTCAAATAGGGTTTGTGACGCACAATTTGGTTTTGAAGTCCTGCTTACGGAATGTCAAATGCTCAATTAATTGTTGCACTGCAGCGAGCTGTCAACGTTTGGGACGTACATAACCAGATAAGACAAAGAATTATGGATGTGCTTCATTAACGAAATTCTGATAGTCTTTATTAGAGCCGAATGAAAGCCACTCGTTATTTGGTTAAGCGACATATAGTAGATAATAATCGTTCAGCTGTAACAACCTTTCGGTGTCTAGCTGCCATGCCACCCGAACGCAGCACGAGGGCTGGGATACTGCCCGAGCCTAGACAGGAAAAGTCGAGATGCAGAAGTCGGGTTCGAATCACTGACCCTCCGGTCAAGTGGAAATCGAAAACCAGGATGGTCATACGTTTAAGCGAGGAAATTACTAGATTCTCCCTCCGTTCTGCGACTCCCGGAAAACTGTATAAGCTAATCAGGTTCAGTATCTTTTGGCTGAAGTGACGGAAACCACGCCTGTAAAACATGGTGTCAAGATCACTAGCCATGGACTTTATGTGGAAATGTTTATTCACGTCATCAGGATCCCCATCAAAATCAGTAATATTAGTCGTCGTGTTGACGCCTCACTGCCGTACAAGCACAGAGTGTATTCAACTATTTATGAAATGCTTTTTCTGGCACACCACTTTAGTTTTCACGTAAGACTCAACTGAATCCTAGCCGAATCTCTCGATTATGGTACTCTTCAGCCCAGTGTGTTGCACAAAGGCCACTTCATGTTTCAGTTGGTATGTTATTCGATATATCGCATATTTTCATGAAGGAAATACTCACATCATCAAAGACGGGACATCAGTCGACACTGATGATTCACTAACGTACAACCACACTACCATCATCATCGCCATCATCATCTGCAGCTGTGAAAACCGCCCACTTGACGTAGTGGCTATAGATAGCATAGTTTTGTTCACCGATGGTTTAGGGAAGTTGGGTAGATAGGTGCGCATTGTAGGCGGTAGCTGACATAATTGATGCATAAATACAGGGTTTTGATTAGACTTTTCATTGGGAAAATTGTGAGGGGAGATACGCATTGAAGGCAATAGCTTGAGGGCGCGACTGGCCCATATCAGACAACGCCTATAACCAGCGACGTGTCCCCATCCAGAGAGACGTCAATGACCAACGCAGCTGAGTAATTTCTTTAGTACATAGTTACCAAGTCATTGCTTGACCTCCCCTGGCTTGTTTCCGCACTTCACTTGGTTGCACGAAAAGGAAATCTGTCGACTAGCATACAGAGCATGTGACCCAGCCAGTGCAACCTATGGAGGATGATCAGTTCATCTACCGTGAACGAGTTAGTTCTCCCCATAACAATTCGACGTACTACAGCATAAATGATACGGTATTCCCACCAGACTCATGAAGATATCGACAGTGAAACACTGAAAATCTATTGACGTCCTAAGAGCACAGTGGCCAGGTTTCTGACCCGTATAATAAGATGAAGCACGTACAACCACAAATTCTACCAGATTATATTGGATGGAAAGAGAAAGGGTGACAGAGAGAACTTGGTGCTGACCTATTGCCAGCATCCGATGAAGCACGTACAACCACAAATTCTACCAAATTATATGGGATGGGAAGAGGAATGTGACAGAGAGAACTTGGTGCTGACCTATTGCCAGCATCCTGAGGCGCTTACGGTCTCAAGCACTCAGAAAATCTGGAAACTGACAGCAAGAAGGCCACTAACATCGATCAGTTGTCACGTCTTGCAGTGTTTCTAGCCAAGCGATGGGGGTCACCGAGACCCCATCCTGGAAGGCGGATCGCACCAATAATATCCAAACCCTTCATAATCTTTTCACGCCCTTCTGCCACACCCTCGTAATTTGCACCATTCTAAAGGAGGCACAGAAAAGGACACTACTCTCGGGTAACAATGTTTTGGTATGTGCTGCACATAGCTGAGCAGCTGCATTTGATACTACTGGGTGTTTTCTGGGTCTGAAGTAAGTGATGTCACTTTTTCTGATCACCTCGTTACGAATTTGTTGACACCATCGGACAACAGGAACGGCTTGGAGAACACAGTGCTCGAAAACCTGAAGCCGCTTCACATCACCTGTCCATAGAGGCCATGTCTCGCAATCATACAACAATACAACCCTTACTGTAGCCCGTCACAAACTACGCTTGAGACACAGTGATGCGCTTTTTCAACGCCACAATTGATGCAAATTGGAAAACGTGATTTGGGCCTTTGGGAGTCTTGTACAGACTTCATCAGATACACTTTTATCAGAGCTAGATTCTCCACAAACCAGTGCGGTGCTGTAAAAACTGACAGAATGTGAAGATGTTACCGATGCCGGGTCGAAGTCCTCCTTAATATTCACGTGTTAAGGGTTTGCATGCCGCCTTGCGGTGATGGAAAATCGGTCATAAATCTTGTCATAACGGGAGTCAAACAGACAACTCTGAGGTTACTATATTCACTGTAAGTAAATTTTTTGAGACGTAATATTATCAAGCAACCCGTTTAATGGGACGGTCTAATTCTTCTGGACTAACGTAAATAAGTTAGTCAGGCACTGACTGAATAATTCACCGCCATCTTTCAGCAGAAGAGGATGGAGATCATTGGCGCCAGCAGCACAATAAGGTTTTGGTAGAGATATACATTTGGATATTGCTGAAGAGTTTCATATTTACAGTTTGTGTTTCTGTCAAGGGCCGACAGTCTGGATGGAAACTAGAAGGAAATCGTTTGGATTCGCGACAGAACAGAGTTAAAAACCCACGTTATATTCGGAAATGTTCAACCGAAGATACGACGCGAACGTACGGTATTAGGGGCGTTTGATAAAGATTCGGCTAACGGTGCGCCACCCATGCTGGCTGGTGGACAGGTAGGATGCAAAACTTCCACGGTGCCGTGTAGACCCGATACGAAAATACCACCTCGTGTGGCCACAAGAGCACCAAAACCACGAGTCCATCCAGGAAGTTTTTGCGTCTGTTGGTACAGAAAGCAAATTAACGCATGAACGAAAAGGTCAAATAATTTGCGACAGCAATAATCCTGATGAACGTGCGTGTAACGAAGCAAAACATCCAGAAAATGGTTGTTGTACTCGCCACACATGAAAGCACTATTTACGAAGGAGCATAAGAGATAACTACCTAGTTCCCCAGTACCTTTGTACACAGCATCCGGTAGAAATGAATGTGCGATTCGCATTGACACAACAACCTGGAAATATTTCACAGGTTTTTAAATATGGATCACAATACGCTGCCAGAAGGAGTAGGTAGTTTAGTGGACAGAAGCTCCACAATGATAGAAGTCTGTAAATATTTCCATAGCTTCTCATGATGCGAAGATAGTCCATACCGATGGTCTTCGCTGAGAGGTATATTTTCGCAGAAATGCATTGATTGTGGCTCTTTTCTGATCAAAACTCAATGTCACATTGTAGGCAAAAGTCGGACCCGTTGAATTTTTCGAATGAATTTACACCAACAGTGTTGAGGGTGGTCAGCCAGCCCAATAAATAGGCTCCGAAAGAGGCGCTCAGCCTAGCCAAAGGAAACAAATAACTGAGCAGTATTCTAACCGCAGACACCTACAGAATGCTGAATCTGCATCGATTACCATTCCAGAAGTGGATGGGCTTGGGACGTCCGGTTTCCAGAAAGATCGGAGGAAAACCATCGAGAACGAGTTGGATGTCTTGTTCATTTGGTAAAAGAGCAATTTTCTCATCACTGAAATGCGTACTCACTAGCATATGGCTAACACTTGTCCAACAGTATGAGGCATGTGGCCTGAAAGAGATACCACTCTTGGCTAGAGTGTAATGCCGTACACTAAGTACAGTAAGGCAATGTTGAGCCGTCAATAAGAAGCTAGTTATACGTTTAAACCCAAAGTAAAGTGAATGCGACAGTCGACCGATGAACTCATAAGAGCAATATACATATAACTTAACACCACAACGTCCATGCGGTTGGAAATGACCAGCACATTACATTTTTCTAAGCCTCATGTTGTCATTCTATCGGTTTGCAGCCTAGAAGCTCTCCACACTTGTGATAAAAAATAAAGCGAATCAAATACACTGTCCTTACGCAGTATCCTTATGGAAATATGGGCGACCATGCGGCCAATTCTCATCCGGAAATGAATTAGTGGTACTTGCCGAGCTGGTGGTCGTTATCGGCGCTCGCCGAATCGGATCGCACTGTCAAGAGTATATGGGAGCCATGCAATTCTCGTGTCCCTTGGTCGTAACTGGAGCAGCAACGTTTGTACGGTTGGTCACAGGGGTTTCAAACACCCACGTTTCCGTGAAATAGTGTGATTGACACGCGTTTGTGTCAGTCTTTAGCCGATACTACCATTGAATTCGTACGTCACTAGTTAGAACAATGGCGGTCTATGCACCTAGGGTTACAGTAGCACTAATGCAATCTGGGAAGGCCAGTGAAACATTCACTTGATGAAGTGCTCGTTTTTCTGTGAATGACTGATGACAATTGGCTCTTGGTGAGAATAACATGGCCTCCGAGCAAATGTTGACGAGCAGCATATTTACAATCATCTGTCATAAGCCCACAGAGAAGACGGGAGAACCGTGGTAGCCGAAAGACGTCACACAAAGTGTCCTGAGTACCAGTTTACATGGAATGAAGTAAAGATAATCATCAGGCCACAATATATACGTGGATTCAACTGTAATCATTGCTTCGTGGGGTGTTAAGGAGAAGCCAATTGAAGCTCAAAATGAAGATAGATTATGAGAGTTCAAAGGGCAGCTAAGTTTCGATGACAAAGCAATCAGACACGAGGATAGAAGTTGGGACCACCAATCGACCAGGAACGAAGTAAGAGCAATGCAATCGACTGTCAACGACACTGCAAACAAAGGGATCCGGTTGGGAGCGGAGTTTGGCTGGCGGAATATGGGATGAAGAACCTGAAAAGTGCTTCCTACAGGGATATCAACTGCCAAGTAATACAGCCGCCGCGAGTAAGAGAGGTGAACAATCCAGATGAGCACAACTTTGTGTAAGTCTCTGAACTGGATTCAAAAATATGCTTTACCAGTGAGCCGGAAATGTTATGAAACCACGATAACTCTGGATCTGTTCGTTCTTCTCTTAGTGAGAGCACTTCGCCGCCAGTTAATAGCGCACAAACTTTGTTTTCCTGATTTCCGGAGAAAAGTTCACAATGTGATTCCAAGGTCGGGCCAGTAGCCACCAATGGGTGGCGTTAAGTACAGATTAGCCGAACACAGTAAGGTACAGCAGCAACGAAGAAGGATACTCACATGGACACAATTGAATAAGCCTTGTCGGATATCGAACACAAGCAGCAAGTTGGGTGGTTGGGCTACCCAAAGCTCGCTGTCATCCATAAGCGACATTCTCCTGGGATAACCGGACAACTGCGGTGGTATGCGGAGAGAGAATGTGTATGAAGCAGAACTCGCAGTATGAAGAAGGTGAGTTAACGTGAAGCGCATCGGAGACACAATATATCTGGACCTCAAGAATGAAATTTCAGGCTGGCCAAGTTAGGAAATATAGTCACATCCGAGATGTAAACCCTGTCGGGCTACCGATTAGTTGGACAGAAAACCCAACAGTTACCCCACCCTCTGGAGTGACCACTATAAGTACGTCAGGGTTAGTCTGTTGGGGCTTTGAGAAAAACTTAGGGCATAGAGAGAGCACTCTACAGCCCGGGCAGTGGAATTTTGGTTAACCACATTTTTAGAAGAGACAGATAACTCAACGTCTTTGAAATATGGAAGATATTACACGAATTATAGACAAGTGCGGAGTATCCAGCACTTTCCAATCCTAACCAGGAGTACGAAACGCTTTGTCGCATTTGAAATCTATTGGCCGAGGACTCATCAATGTGACCAACTCGCGTGAATCAGTGTAATATGAACACTGATCACAAGTGCTCAAAAGCATGCTTCATGCAGTTCGCGGTATCTGGCAGCATAGCAGGGCCACCCTTTTATCACTTCAGTGCTACAACTACTTGAAGGCTGAATTGTATGAGCACTGAGGTCTCATTCACACTAGAAACTTCTACACCAAGTTATACAATAAGCAGATGAGAGAAAAAAAGTATTTTTAACGATATTACGAAAAAGGTAGTGCATGGTTCAGGTACCACCAAAACGCACACGACAATGGAACACTGACGACCTAGTCATGCCCCCATTTTTTCGGGACTCCCATTGACGAGGGAAAAGCCCGAAACTCTAAGAGGTGGATTTTGTTGTAACGGGATACTGACTAGTCAGAATAACCCAACTATTGATGACTAGGCAGAGTGTTTAGTATGCAAGTCAGGGGTCCTGGAAATTATACAATAGCAGATGAGAGAAAAAAAAGTATTTTTAACGATATTACGAAAAAGGTAGTGCATGGTTCAGGTACCACCAAAACGCACACGACAATGGAACACTGACGACCTAGTCATGCCCCCATTTTTTCGGGACTCCCATTGACGAGGGAAAAGCCCGAAACTCTAAGAGGTGGATTTTGTTGTAACGGGATACTGACTAGTCAGAATAACCCAACTATTGATGACTAGGCAGAGTGTTTAGTATGCAAGTCAGGGGTCCTGGAAAACACCAAGAGATGGGCTTTGAATTTAATTGAGTGGTCACATTAAAAATGCGATGAAACTCTGACAGCTCCGACTGATTCCAACGAAGAGGAAAGGCCTCATCTGGTTGAGCTTTTTAGAGATCCGACCATCTGATTAATATGACGGTATAAAACACAACTAATCCGAAACGTTTGAGAGCTCGAAATACTTAAGTGGTTAAGGCGCGAACTTCCTGACCGGAAGGTCCGCGGTTCGAATCCAACCTATGCATCTTGACTGCTCTTGTCTAGGCTTGGACAACCTGGCAGTATGCCAGCCCCCGTGCTTGCTTGAGGTGGCATGGCAGCTATGCATCAAAAGGTTGTTACAGCAGAATGGTTATTAATCTGAAATGTCTAGTAGGCTGATTTGTTCTGAATAAACTTCATGGTACCCAGAACTGGAGGGAAAACAAGACCAGTTAGGAGGATTGAACGGTTTGATAATTACGGAAAATAACATCTAGAGATGCATTTCACAACAAAGTAAAACAGAAGTTACCTGCATAAACATACAGTCTGAATCTTTCAGCTAACGTACAGTAGACATTTCAAGTCGTTTGCGGGCGAACAGACAGCAGTGATTTTTAGCGAATATACACTCATTTGCAAACTAATTTGGTTTTTCGAGAGACTCACTGGAACCCAGCAGTGAATTTTGCCAAGATTTTCCTACGAAAAGCACTTTGTCTCGCGCAACCACCTACAACTAGTCAAAAAGTGTCCATGGTGTTTCAAGGGTACGTGGCGCTACCTGACTGGGAAGTGATGACAGATAGGTCCATCGATCGACACAACTAAAACAGTTACACCAGGAAGTCGTTCGGCGCATCGGGCAAACCTATTACATAGCTCATGCGTGAACACATTCGCCTAGTCGGACGTGAGAATTCAGGTGCGTGCACCGGTGGAGTAGTAGTACTACGCCCACCTCGCATGTCAGATGTCCGGGGTTAGAACGTTGGCACCGCCAGGGAAAATAAAAGCAAAACTTGAGTCTAGTGCTTCTGCTCGTTGATGTCGATTTACCAGAATAATTGCGCCGGAACAGGAAGAGGTCTGTTCAAACGAGAATGATGTGAACTCGACTTTTGCAAATTCTGCAACCAACTACAACTATTTCAGTTGAATTAATGATGTGCTGATCATCCATTGTCACAACGTTCGAAAGTATAGAAAATTCGTCTTCAACTCAGATGATTAATCACCTGAGTTGAAGTTATGCTTTGCACCCTCACATTCTCGTATGATTGCCAAAACAGATATAACCTTAGTCCGTGAAAAAAACACGGGGCCAATATTACAACTGCCATTCTAAGCGTCTACGTGTGATTGCTGCACATATTCCATATTCTACCATACTCATTCTTACAATGGAAACAGCATTCCTTGGAAAAGTAGGCAGTAAGGACTCGCAAAGTGGAAAATCGATAAATGGACGATAGAGGGTTAAAGGCCGAAAAATTCTAGTCTAAGGCTTAGATTACTTGCACGACAGCAGCTTTGGACAAGACAAAACTGTAAGCTCACAGTATCGACCAAGTGAGTGTGGTAAAGGCAACTGTCGGATACCTGTGCTCAACTGCAGTGAAACGAAACATTCGAGCTGGACTGGATCTCCTGCGATCCCGTGACTGTAGATGAATCATCCTCAGTATGGCACAGTGGAATCGCAGCAGATCTTTCTCATGTAAAAAAGACCACACATATTGCCAGAGTGCTCTTTAGCCCTTATACCTTTACGAGACCGACTCAGACTGTAATATTTCACAAAAGTCGATAGACAAAAAAGCAGAAAAAACATATGGAAGCAGTCTTAAATGTAATAAAGGTGACTTTCTAGAGGGGTTGCAGTAGATTGGATATGAAAAATGAAACGACCCTGTAAACAAAAAGTTCGTAAAAATTTATTACGCACACTGCTAATCAAATCCGTACGATAGAACCGGTTGAATTTTCAAGTAACCCACTTCAAACGTTTTAACAGGTTTGGATGGATATCTCATATCCCATCCATTAAGACTCCGATCATAGCTCCCAGTGACGAGGTTGAATGCATTGGATGACAGGTGACAACCCATTTCGGTCGGTTCGTCAGACGCTATTGAAGGGCCAATTGGCACGGACTGGTCAGTGCAAGCCTCATCCTTTCCTCGTTGTTCCTGTTCTTGCTCGTCGGGAGATAGTTGAGCAAAAGCTAGTAGGAATTCGTTTTCGGAAAATCCATTTATTAACGTCGGCAAATTTTCCTGACTAGCGGTAATGGAGGATAAGTCGGAAACTGACGTGGCAACAGATGAAAGCTGATCCCCTCCAGCCCCCCAGTCCATCCAGGACGGTTTAGCTGAGTCCGTCGATGAATGCCATTTACCAGGAGATTGCAAACACAAAACTGTGCCTTTGTGTTTAAGGCGCGGACCAGATTGATTAACTGAAGGAGCTCGAAGATCAACTGTGTATACAAATGCATTGGATGCTACTGAGACGGTAGAAGGGTCAAAGAAGGCGGTAGAGAAGACCGGACCTGGAAGGCTAAACAAAAGCAACATAAATACCCGCAAGGGTTTAGGTTTCAAAGGAACACGCACAGCAGTCAAAGTTATTCAAATTAAACCAGTAATTAAAAGTGACTACCTCCGTAGCGAAAATCCGGTACCTTACTGTGGCTGTTTTTGAACTTTAACAACCTACTGAACTATACCGAGGATGCCCACGTACTTGTTCGCAAAATCTCTTCTGTCAAGTTGATTGGTGGAAAGAGAACCGACAACCACGGTCTCCTGATCTTCCAGGTGAAGGTTTTCTAGCAACTACTAAGATTTCTTTCTCAAAAGTTGAATCGCATAGATAGACAGCGGGAGGAGACACCAGTGTACGAAGCGGTATACCTAAGCGGTTACTCAAAACCCCACTAGGAACGGCGCAATGAGGGTGGAAAAGTGACTACCATCAAGGTAGACCTCACAATCTGCGATGGTACTGGTAAGACACGTGCCATTAAAATTGAATAGCGGACAAAGATGAGGTTGATTTGGAAAACCTAAACCGACTGTGACTATGATTGATCTTTTAAGCTGAATGCTTCGTTAGGGAGCCTTAATTATCTTATATCGTATATCATATAAGGTGATCTTCAAGCATAAAAAATAACTCACACCACCAATGGCTATCCATTCTGCCAATCGATGCTTAGGAAAAAGTGACGACTACAGTCATTGTAGTAGTCTACAAATGTGAACACCAGGACTACTGAATTCGTCTACGTCCACATCTTCGGCAGATTCAAATACCCGGAAACTCGGGTTTCAGTAGAAGAAACCGCACATGAGCCCCGGTAGTTTATCATAGAAGTTCCCTTGTGTTTAATAGTAAAACGGATGGAGAAAACCGCGAACATGTCTTGCGGAAAATAATCACCTCACTTACTGGTATACGGAATGAGGAACAAGGCCAGTATCAGAAAGATTCCAGAGGCGCAGCGTCTTGTCCCACGACCCAGTGAGCACAGAGTAGCCGAAGGATTCGATAGACCAAATCCAGCCCTAAAGCAGGTTCAAATCCAAGAAAGGGAAACAAAGAGATACAAAGACTGAGTGTTCACCCTTTGATGAACAAATAAAAATAAAGTAAACTGAGAGAGCATACAAATCCCCTCAACAATAAGCCATTATTATCGTACAACATCCCAAAAGCGCGCCCTAAGGAACTAACTAGTCATGTTAGGTTAGATAAAGTCTTACGCAAAATGAGGTGAACTTCCGACACAGTTTGGAATAATATCAGAAAGTGATACAATAATTCCAAAACAGGAAACGTTTAAAATATTTACCAGCATGTGAGACGGGAGGTGATTGCGCAAACTGGTATATTCGACTATTAAAACTAACCAAGCAAAGCATCGCCGAATTACGGCAAGCGAAAGTACTGGTGGGTAACACTTGGTACCTAGAACGTGATGGACGTAGATAGGCGACAGATATCGGAAAGAATCCACTGAGTAAAGTTGGGACGAATGTCAAGGTACTTGTTTGTCAAGGAATTCTTCGACACTTCATTACATCCAGAGAAGTGTTCCAGTGACCAAAATGACAAGGCAGCAGTATGTCTTGGAGTACTAGGAGAGGTCCGTGTGATGACAAGTCAAGTGAGGACAAAAATAAGATTGAGAGGAACGGACAACGTTCTCCGTCGTACCGCACAAAAAACAAAAGAATTCCACCAAAGACAGCTTGGATATGAGAGGCAACTAAGGTTATCTGACAGGGTCACACCTAAGCACTTAACGATGACAGCAAAGGGAAGAAGGCACTAAGAACACTGAGAGATTAAACGTTTTGAGGAGGTCAGTCTAAAGCTAAAAGGTTAGAAAGAGGACAGACTAAGGAAGGAAAAGCACTAATCAGACTAACAGCCTGTAATTGCAGATGGACTCCAGACTCACGACCGTCACAGTCAATCAATGTGTTGACAACGAACCCGATGGAGAAATTACTGATGAACATATCTCTTACACACGAAAAAGAGGACAAATGGCGTAGTGGAGGACATTGCTATTTGTCGGCAAGGAAGAAGAGAATCCGTTCCTCAAACTATTGCATTGTGCACGGTTAGTGAGGCGACCTATTCACCAACATCTGTAGGAGCTCTGACCAATACTCAATATCGTACTTCATGTGATCTTCTTGCTAAAAACCTACTAGGACTATTTCGCGATGGATAACCTACACTTTTAAATTATTGCCTTTGAAACGTATCATAGCTAGCTTTATGCGTGCTTCAGTCAACCATTGCTAGGGGTTTTCACACCGTGTCACCTAACTGCACTTCTTCACATAACAACACAAGAAAAGAACGGACATTGCTTCAATGCTACTCCGAAAGCCCACCACCGATTTCGCGCTCATCAGGTCAGCTTAGCCCCCGAATTCCCATCAATCCGAATTCCCACATGCACATGAAACTATACATCGTATAAGCATTCATTCGCAAAGCAAGTCGGTGTTGACGGCAGAAAGTTGCTAGAGTCCCTCGTTTTTTCCCGCGAAAGACTATCATTTGCAAATTAATTTGGTCTTAACCGGAGATTAAATGAACCCCAGCTGAATCTTCCGTTCGCGATATTCTTTGGATATTGTTTTGCTAGTGATACCAGCACACTTCACTTCGCAAGGGCAGAAAAACACAGGGCCATATGCTTCACCTTACCTCACTTGCTGCATGTTCTGATACATTTTTCCAGATGCTATTCTATCTGTGACGAAAGACCCGTTTGTAATGATTAGTGCAGATGCTGGGCTTGCTAGATTTAAAAACTAACGGTTGAACACATCGGGACTAAGGTTAGATGGATGTAAATTTGATCACTTATTGGACAGAAGCTACAGGGCTCACCATGTTTCATTGGCAGATTTTGTTACCGAGGCGCCCATCGACAAATATTGGGGCAGAAGTCTTGAAAATTCTGTCTGCTTCCTCCTCTTGTAAGCACACTCTCCATCCATGGTTGCTTAAGGACCGGAGGATGGAATCTGTCAGCAATAATGTGGATGGTTTCATCAGGCAGCATCCGTGAAAGGAATGTTGAGATAACCGATGGCGAGTTGACAATAAATTGAAGAAATCAGGCAGTACCAATAGAAGAGTTCGTAATAAGGTCATATTCTTCAATATCGTGAATGACATCCTCTTTATGGCTTGTTGAAGATTTCCGTAAATTGGACTAGTGGTCTTCGTCGAAGTATATCTTTGACGGCAGGCTTAAAATGAAGTGATCAGGGTGAGGAAATGAAGTGAGCCTTCGCAACAGAAACGCTGATACTGTGTGCAAACACACAGATCAGTGGGACCCGCCGAGTGACGAAATTCACAGAGATATTGGAAGCCCAAATAGTCAGGAAGAAGTTAGGCTTGCCTAGGTCATCAGCAAAGACTCAGAATCTCATCTAAATAGGCGAATGTAAATAGCTTAAGTAGTGCCAGATTCCAAAGTTATGCAACTGATGCGTTCCGTAGAATGTTTCCAATTGATGTGTGCAATTGATGTGTGTCACACCACCACATCTTTATCAGGAGGAATTTTTCAAGTGTGTCACACCACCACATCTTTATCAGGAAAGCAGGCATCCCAGTTGTATTCCCAAATTTCTACCCGTTCAATTGGATGCCGATGTCTTGCTCACGTTAAGGAGCCTTTAAGTTAAATTAACCATTTCTGTCAAACCACTATGGTGCATTCACTAAACGTACTTGACCACATTAAGTAGCCAGACCTAAATTGTGACAAATCTTGTCACCGGGAAATCAAACCAACTCGCGTTTGACTTTCGCAACCCGAATGCTTACATACATTGCAAGAGTGGAAGTTCAACTAAGTTGGCGTTCACACGCAGCAGTCGTATTCGAGCTGTTGGGCAGAATTACTGTGCGGCCTTAGCAATGGGGAACTTAGTTAGACATTTTAGAGAGTTAGAATTTTCTAGTGCATCGGATAACAAGGCGATGTGACATTAGACCCCTTTGGCAGTGTTGCGGAATATAGGTAGCTCGGGCGGGCTGCTAAGTTGTTGGTCTGTTTGTCAAGCCTGGAAGTTGGATTATAAACATTTCATCATCGATTGAGGGGAAATCGTCAATGCGGGGTTGAGTGGGCGAATCCCACCACTTCTGCTTATGTTTATGGTTTCTAAACAGTCTCTAATAACTTCGAAGTGATTAGTTGGTTGTGAGGTGGTTCGCGCGTAATTTAGTTGGTCAGTCTGGAATCGGAGTTGCATTTTAATCTGATCTCCGTGTATCTGGTTGGTTCTTTGGGCGCCTTCGATTCGACGGTTCTGTTCCTTCGTTGCGAACGGGCCGTTTCCTACTTAATTTGTGGTCAGATTTCATTTCACTTGTTCGGTTGATTGGAAAACCTATTTCAGTAGCTTTCTTTCATTGATCCGATGGGTCCGTTGGTTATCGTTAGGTCGTTTGATTTCCCATGTGGTTCAGAGTCCCACAATAATAAACTTCTTTTATTCGGCCGATACACTGAATCGATACCGATCGAATCAAAGAAAGAGAACTACTAGAGATAGTTATTCGATCAACCAATCAAGCGGAATGAGATCAGGTCACACAAAAAAAGAAAACGGCCCAGACACAAAAAGGGAACAGAACCATCAAACTGAAGGCGCCCAACACACCAACCAGATACAAGATGAGGCCACAACGCAACCCAGATTGTAAGTTGACTGACCAAGTTACGCTAGAACCACCACGCAACCATTTGACCACTTCAGAGTTATAAGATGCTGATTAGAAACTAGATAAGCTCTGGAAGAAGAGGGGGAATTTACCCATTCAATCCCGCACCGACGGCGTCACTTCGATTGAGGGTAAAACGTCTGCACCCCACCTGCCAAGCTCGGCGAACAGACCAACAACCAATTAGGCTCGCTTCTCAGGGTTCCAAAACGAATGAAGACGCTAGTTCGTGTTTGGATAAGGTGACTCCCTCGTGTGTACACAACGAAGTCCCTAGTAAAAGTTTGTATTGCTGAGGTGAACCTTATAACACTCACAAGTATATCAGAAAAATACACACACGATTAAAAGGTTCATACATATTTAAATAAGTAACGTGGAGTACATAAACGATATGGAGAATTGAAAACTAAGAGGTTGGCAAGAATATGAAGATTTAGGTTGTGAGGAGTTCCGGGCCGAATGGCTCGGGTATTGTTAAACAGGCTGAGCGTCATATGGTGTATAATATAGACAATGTTAACACAAAATACAGTGTGCTGGAATAACGTGTTATAATCAGACGTTTCGTTTGACGTGGGTAACTTTTTTTAGGGATTTCTACAGGCAACTCCAACAAGTTGATCACAGGAATTCTTGAGAATCCAGCAACCGAAACGTCGGATTCTAACATCTAATTCCGCTACACTGTGTTTTGATTTTAGACTTTCCGTAGTCAGATTGTTAGTTAAAAATGCCAGAGCGAAAAGCTGTATTTTCACTGGAGAGCTTCTCAAAGGCAAAATGATAACTGTCAGGTGAAAATCAACATACTTTTACCACCACATCCACTATTTTGGTTCAGAAAATAAACATAAATCAGTCTGCTACGATTATTCTATCTACCCTCTGCATGTGTTGACCCAAATCCATGGCAGAAATGTGACCAAAACTATGAACAGTGGTTGATTTCTGCTTGATAGTAGCACTGTTACTCTTGACGACTTGCGACTATTATTGTACAGCTTGAGCTCAGTCGCACAGATAAAACGCACAAGTAAAACAATATTGGACGACAGAACGTAACGAGAACATTTGTCAAGACGTATTCGGATAGTGAATAAAAATGTCGTTTTATTTCATTAAACATGCCTAGCTAATGAGACGTAATTGGCAACTCGGGTAAGGAAAACTAAACAGATGAAACTTACACGCAGCTCAGTGGACGAATTCGAAACAGGAATCAACCAAAGAAAACATTCATTTTGTTTCCTCTCAGCCACAGAAATTCATCCCATACACTATGTTTGTTAGTCTGCCCGAATAATAAGTGAACCCTGCAATACACCTTCATGCCGCCCACATCACTCGCACGTGAACATATGGCCAACTGAGCTTCGTGCCAAATAGTCTCTGGACAAACGGTCACAGAAGCTATTGCTTCTGCGATACCGTCCCCTTATTTCATCAAACAAATGAGCTGCCGGTACACATACACACAAAAGGAATGCGGGCCGAGCCGTGCACTACGGTAAGAAACTCGCGAGAAACTTGCGACCGAGATACTCAGCGTAGAAGCTTGCAATAAACCCATCAAAATAGAAAAAGATGGTTTTTGAAGTTACGGAACATAATATCCCATACACAACTTCAGGAATTATTGCCGTGAGGTTTGCTTAATGGATGGTAAGGCGGACTAGCGTGATTCGGTGTTCACGCTTCAAAAGGACAGGCAAGCTCGGATGTATGTGTCAAGCGCTGGCAAATAGACCGGAATTGTCGGTCCTCCAAGTTTCCGACTCCGTTCGAAAACCGTTGGACCGTAACATTCGGATTGGTATTCCGGCAGCTTGTTTAGTGTTTACGTAACCGCACATCGCCGGACTATTCGACAATATATGTCGGTTTGGCGGAAACAGCCTTATGGCCCGGTCGTGGGTCCAGAAAAATTAAAACCTCATATGATAGCGCAACTAAAGGCGAACAGTCATATATTTGGACTAAATGCTTCTGAGCTGTATTGTATTCCACACTGGCGGTCATAGCGAATTAAATTAGCTACTGTTCTTGAAAACCACTGAGATCTGGACGCAAAGGTGTTAGACTGGTGGAACAAGAGAAAAACTCACTGTACCTATTCAGTACTGTACACACTCAGCTGCCAGAACATCTAGCAACAGCGTTATATGAATGCACACTGTCCAACATATTAGTTGTTGGTGTATAAACAAATGCGGTTGGTTTTTGAGTGGGTTTTCAACCTGTTCGACAGAACACGACTTGTCTCATCAAAAGACATCTGGATCAGAGGATATGAACGCATGTGGGGGCAGTGAGCATCTACACAGTGGCCAGTGTAGTAATTCAACACGATGGCCAGGGTGTTCGGTGGTGCTGTAACAACACTCGTGTCCTTTAACCGGCGAACCAACTGTGAACCATGCATCAGATGGGTTGAGCTAGCAGGTGACAGAGAACATAACTGGAAGCGCGAAAGACGAGAATATAACGGAGAAAGAGAGCTTAAGCGCGTTCGAAATTCGCTGAGAAATCCTCCGGTAACTAGCTCACGCATTTACCGGCCTGAGCCCACCCTTATGGAACCCACTGCCACTGGAGGGTCACCTGAATTAGACAATGGGCCCTACGTTTACCCATGCTGGAGCAAACAGACGGTAACCACAGTAAAAAGGAATTTCGACAGTTACAGTTTTTGTAAAACTAATTGATATAAAGAGTTCGAAATAATAAAAGGAATATGATGATGGTAGTTATTCTAGCTTACAGCTGGAAGAAACGGAGGCGGTAGGTTCACCAACTAGTGAGTCAGCATGTTTAAGGATAAATACAGTTACGCGAAACGCATACTGAAAACAATACAATTACTGAGTGACATGAATGCCAGCAACGCAGAATTTTTAAGAAGCAGTCGGCTTTTAGTACTTGAGAAATCGATAAATTTACATCTTCCTTGTGGCTGGTTGAGCTGAGAGAAACTAGTCGACTACCACTGAACATACTGAGTCATTTGAACAGAAACCCTGGAAGAAATAGCTCGCCCTTGGAGGAAACTGGGTTCCGCTGTGGGTCTCTAACTGAGGATCCTACTACGTATGATGTATGCATAATGGAATCGGCTTACCCCTCGGAAAGACCCAAGAACAACAAAGCAAAGTAAACAATCACTAAGAGTCAAATATCGCAAGTTAAACGGGCCGAGAACGTACCAGGTGGAGTCGAGATTCAACATATACAGCATTCCATGGGTCCTTATTCAGCGCCATTTCTTTCAGTGAAAATATCGAGATCACTCGTCCCCGATCTCCAACAAGCAGAAGGTCAGAGGCTACCTGAATTGAGCTGAATCCGGAAACCCGTCAATTTACCGGTGGAATGTGCAATACATCGATCGCTACTGAAGTTGCACAGGGTCGTACAAAGTGCTGTCTTGTGCCATTCTGGCCAAAAACAGAGAGATACATTTCTCGCGCAACCGTTTCATGAATCCAGTCCACCTTCTTATCTGGGTTGGAAATAAGAGGGGGTCCGGATGGCAAATGTATACACAAACCTTGCAGGCATGGATAGGCGCCCGCAGATAAAGCTAACAGGCGCTTCTGCCAAAACTTGATTCCGGTCCAGGAACGAAACTTTTTCGATACTAGTCTTAGCGCTATTACGTCACTGGCATGCAGAAAGAAGCAGATGCGATGGAAAACCTCTGGAGGCAGATTATCAAGGCTAACCATTGATGATCTGGAAAAGAATACAGCAAGTGCTGGAGACAAGAAGACAACAAATTGTTGGTACAAAGTGAAGCATGTGCTGTCTTTCAGCGGCATTTTTGTTATCTGAGTGGCGAAAATTAAAATAAGATTAAAAACACAGGGCCAAGGGTTGAGTGAAACTTATACTCGCAAGCGTAATAAACATTGATGCTTTCTCTTTTACACTGGGAGCGCTTTCCATAGACGGACAGTGTCCCTGTGATGTGGATTCAAGACCCAAGTACGGTTGTTGAATTGACCTACCCATCGTTTCATTATCGATTCTGGTTTCGTAACTCATGATCTAGAAGCCAACAGACAAAGCTGCTTCTGTGGAGGCTGGCATGGTTCCGAATCTCTAGCTGGAGGTTCTCGGATTAAATGGTTGTTTTTTAGTATTCGACTCTGCAGTTCACCTGCCCATGTCTGCGATATTGTCCCGTAAGGCTGTTTACTGCAGCGGAAGCTCACATATTGTGGTGGTTGCTGGCGATATTATTGATTAAATTGGGTGAATGGGCACTGCTGAAACCCAATTGATTAGTCATCTCGGTAAACACCTGCTACAGCTATGTGCTAACCACAGCCTGTCTCTACAGTCATAACTTATGGAGCAACCGAAACCACCTGACGGTCCTCCAAAGCAGAGACCAGATCACCATAGGCCGTGGCGCAGATCAAATACTGACTGCCTATCGTTCAGGAACATTAATGTGAATTCGGATAGCGCGCTTATCCTTTGCTGCCTCTCCATGAGCTTTCGAGGGGCGCGCAAGATGAGTGCACCTCGACTAGCCATTAGGAAGCACTCGTAGCCTAATGTGGATTAAGTTTACCAGAACCACCTAATAAAGCTCATTCCCTGTAAACCATCTTCGGACGTCAACTACCATCAGCAACCCCGCAAGATGCTTGGCGACCTGCTTGCGGAACGGAGCAATCGTCAAATTGTTAAGACTTACCACCAATTAGGTGCCTGACTGCCTTGCCACTCGAAGGAAGCACGAAGGTTAGGATACTGCCGGCTTGCCCAAGCCTAGACAGGGAAGTCGAGAACCAGAGGTTGGGTACGAACAACGGACATTCCGGTCAGCATATTGGCGCTCTGATCACTAAGCAATTAACTCGACCTAATCGATGGATCTCGAACAACACTATGAAACTAATCGAAGCTTAGAAAAGTGTGCCTCTTGGTCAACAGTACAATGCACACTTCGGAGGAAAAACGATATCCGTGCTCACCGAGGAGCTTGGTGAGTCCATAACGCTGGCGATGGAGGAAGCGAATACTCTGGAAATGTGCAGAAACCACTCCGAATGAAAGGCGCAACAGGCTCAAAAAGGTCCATGGTGGGCAGTCAGTGATAAAAATGGCTCATTTATCTCCCAGAAAAGAAGGCCAGAACCACTGGGCTGAACACTTAACGATTCAAATGGCCAACTACCATTGCTCCATTATTTCCCAGACCAAAACGGATCTATGAGCAGTGGACGCCGAACCTCCGACGATTTTGGAAACATTCGAGTGCCTTTCATTGAACAGTGCCAGGAAGCTGCAGATCCTGCCATAGGATGTGGCTAAAATCCCCTCAGTAGTTGACTAACTTATTTATCTATCATGGGGGATGCTTTTCCAGACAACAGGAATGAGTCGACAGTAGTGCCATTTTCAAATGTGCTCTCCCAGAATGAGACAAACAGCTTGATCCTCATCATAAGTGGGCTCTGAGCCGCTTATTTTGTACTGTCTTACGACAATGGGTGAAGACGTGATCAGAGGACAGCAAGCAGGATTCCCACCCAGATTGGGTCGGAAGAGGAATGAAAGCGTACAGGCGCCCTGCGATCTTTGAATTCAAGAGTCAGGTGGTCCGTTCACTTCAGTGCTCTTGTGCAACGGAGTATAACCCAAAACCTGACGAACAGCATAACCTGTGGACGTTCGATAATGTATGATAATCTCTAAAAAGGCTTCCTTACACAGAAGCGTGCCCGCAAGCGTCCATCTCCTTTAGTTTGGTTCAATTTCTGGAGGCCTCCGTCCGTCGAATTACGAGGTAAATTTCGTAATTATACGAATGTATTACGTATACTCATCTTAGTGCTTTCCATTCTATCGTAGTCCATCAGAAAATACACCAGGATCAGCCAGCTAAACAGTTATCAAGGAAAGGCTGACATATCGATAATCGTGCACCGTGTACGCATAACTGGGTGGTCTATTGTGAATAACTGCACCACCAACAGGTAGCATCGATCGCGTAGTTCGGAAAATTGTGCAGTCAAGTGCTAACGTTGGATGAGGTAGCACCTAATCAATTTGTTGCACCATCGTCTCACCGTCTCCACATGTGACAAGAACGTTCCTGTACAGCAAAGTGTAGCTAGGCCATTATTTAGTCGCGGTAATACATCCGACGACTTTTACGGTTAGCCATGAAGTAACGAGGATATATTGTTAGTTATTTGGCGGCTATTCAGTCGTTAAACGATCAGTGATTAACTGGGTTAGTTAGTTGACCGTAAAATGTGGATAACGATGGGTGAAATAACCGCCACACAATCATGTCATGAAGCACCCAGTTGTGACGCCATTATCTAACGAGAGGGCGTCCTATGGACAGTTTTGTAAGAAAAGGGGGCGAGTTGGCTCAGTGGTTAGAGCGCGAATTTACTGATCGGAAGGTCTGAGGTTCGAACCCGACGTCTGCCTCTTGACTTCTCTGTCCAGGCTTGGACAACCTGGCTCTCGTGTTTCCTTCGGGTGGCATGGCAGTTAGGCACCGAAACGGTGCTACAGCTGAACGACTTTCATGCAAAAAAACGTTCGGCTGTAGAACACGGGGACTGGAATACTGCCAGCTTGCCCGAGCCTAGGAAGGGGAGAGGCAGAGGTCGGGTTCGAACGTATCAATAATCGCTATCAATTTACCCAATAGTACATGACCAGCGCAGTCCTGGAAACAGCAACCTCTGTACATGCTCACCAGCTTCACGTGCAACACCAAAAGCACCGGACGGTTCACGCAGGTCATGGTACACCGGGGACGGTTGATTTATATGTGTCTTCGGTTGATGATACATCACCAATACTCATACATACATACTGGTGATACACCGCCTTGTTTAGTGGGCTTCGGTTCATGAACCTTCCCGCTATTTTCCATCCACAAAAGTTGTTGTGAACCCCTACCCTCAAAGAATCACTGTCCTCTGGTGCTTCCATCCCATACTACGACACTACGTCGCCTCATCGCTCGCAACTAGACGCCGTAAAAGAAAATGGGCCTAACTCACACATCAATGGTCGGAAGATGGGTAGCTTGACTGCTCAGCCTAAGGCCAAGTTCCAATTGGTCGAAACTGTTGACACGACGGCCAATCGTGACGTCGAATCCTATAATGCGCCGCGCCGTGGATACACACTGCTTTTTTCTGCAAAACCTCTGCGAGTAAAGTGAAACTTGTCGGGCCAAAAAGTTGCATTTTGTTGCAAGTGTGCTCAGACTATAAATCACTTTAATTTGCCGTTATTTTTGCACTATGTTTCAACCATCTCTCTTCGAAGGTTTGGTACACATTCGACTCTGAACTTGCTGTGCTATGGCTTTTGAAGTAGCTTCACATGCGTTTGTCGGGAAACTTGGGGCTGTATCCTTTTCATCCTTCACGCCATCTGATGTCTTAAATATGTAGTGTCTGTAATCCGTTGTCACATTTACCATTCTTCCCGAAATTAAACCACACTTTGTAACTGTCGTTCACATTGTATCATGACGTTTGTTTTAGTGTTACGAATACACAATTTTCCGGTGCGACCTGCTGACTTCTTGCTGAACGAGTGTATTTACGCTCCGTTGAACCGTTTTTTGACTGCTGAAACAGTGAGACTAAATCTCTGTGTTTGTGTCAACTGTTGAACGTCACAATAACCCCCTGTGACATTTTTTAGCCGAGGATAATTTTCCTACCGTGGAATATATCACTCACGCTGAACCATCTCCAGTTACCGCATTTGGGTCGGTGTAGTGGACTAGTGGATCTACACATTCGTGACTCCCCATCTGACTACTCATTCTTTTCCTATTGTGATTTTGTGATTTTGTATTGGTTACTTTGCTTGTTAGTTTATCTGGACGCGCTGATGAGGTCCTATTCCGCTACAAATCAGTGCATGAAGGAGAACTATGTGGTATTTGTGCGTTCATCCAGTAGTCGAATCACCATTGATATTTTTGTTACGCACGGGTGTATGCAACCCTTAAGACAACGGACTGTCGAGGAATCCGAAGATACTGGTAAGCTGAGCGTGTTTCCTAACAAAAACACTATGCGAAGCACCGTGTCCAATGGGGTTTTTTCTAAAGAGGCAAACGAACCACCTCGCAGTCAACTCTTATCATATGGAGCACAAAAATAAGTTGTCTAAGTTTTTATACGACCGGCTTCCTTTTAGCCGACGGCAGGGACCTCTCAAAGAATGGAAAGCCGTCGTGTGAAATGCGACAGTTTGTGGCCGGTGAGTGCAGCAATGTCCCTACCACTCAGAACATATACAAATATCGCCGGAGTTGTCAACCAGCTCAGTTGAGTGGGTGATGCATAGTTGGGTTTTTTGGCAGGCAATGGGACTTTGGTTTTTACGAAACTTCGAGAGGCCGGATGCTTGCTTCGGCTGCCGTCAGTGGAAGGTTACTATAGCCGCACATGCTTCTCTGTATGGCAACAGGTACCGTTATTTTGGCCCTTCCCAGGTGTTGAAAATGTCAACGGAATGCATGCGACAAACCGCCTTGGGTAAGTTTTTAAAGCGACTAATAACTCTCCTGTAGATACAAGCTCTACACCTTACTGACCACGGATGACATGGGTGCCGGGCGTCCGGTTATGTATGCCTTCGTTAGAAGCGAACAGACTGCTTCCATGCGCAAACTCTGGCTTTTTCGAGGAAATGATGGGCAAGCGGTATCCAGTGATGACTTTTGTCTCCGACAAGTTGGCGGTACAAATACGGGCAGCAAGACCAGTTTTGGTAGCGACGTCACGTTGTGCTACCTTCATATTAGAAAAGCCATCTGGAGGCACATACGTATCATATATCGCCCATGAATTTTTGGTCAAGGACACACTTTGCGACCATCCGGCACATGTCCCACCCCATGGCTTGCTTGAACGATGCCTTATGTTAGGGAGTTGTTTACAATAATACGAGCATCCATATTACGTCAAGATCTATAACCAATTCACCGCACGGACCAGCGATTCGTTCCTAATCTTGCGGCCCACGGGTCGTGCATAACCCGCAACCTACGCACAAGTACCGATGTTCCACTTTGATAATGTGATCAACAACCGTCTGCGGAATGCAAACGTCAGCCTGAATAACCGGGCGTACCACTTAAACACCATAGAGTATGACGTGCTCGGCGCGCCGTGTCCCGTGCGAGAATATAAGAAGCATACATCACAACAGTGCGACCGACAGGGAATCATGGAGGGCCTTGGCTATGTTCTGAACATTGTCTGTCGAACTACTACGTATACATGCCCACTAAGGGTCGCGATCCACAAGACTGCACTGTCATATTAATGGAACGAAAAAGTTGAGGTCAATCCACCTCATCTAATCTACAGTTCCTGGTACAAACACCCATGTGCTTCCAGACGATTGACAGCGTCTGCAACTGGCGGCCTGCTGCCGGTGGTCCGGGATACACTTTAAACAAGGTGGCGGTCGAGGGACGCCGATTAAAGTTTTGTGTGCCCTGTGAACGCCGAGCACTGCTAGTGACCACCGGTGTGCAACGGTTTGCGTATCATATCGCGTCGACCGTCATAATGGCAGGCCTTACAAGCTGTGTGATGATGCTCTTCAGGCTCGTCTCAAGTTGTTTTTGTTGCCTAACCCCTAGCCCGTTCAGAGGACGCTAAGAGTAGCTTGCTGGTAAGTCCGCGAAAATGCATCATTCCCTGCTGACCTGAACCGAAGCACAGAATCCCAGCATAATTCGTGTCAGAAGTCTGTACGCATCCGCAATTTTGGCTCCAGTGATGAGCTAATCGACACTTGTGAGTCACTGTATTATTACTTATACTGACGCCGTACAGCGCCAGTTAGATAGAAGGGGCAACAACAATTCCATGTGGCTCGTTGGATGACCATCAGTAACGTCTGTTATTGAGATCTCGTACCTTATGCAGGCCTCGTGTTTACTGTGGCATTATAGTCAGTAGGCGCCAAGTTACAGGAGGTCACGCATTGCGAACCTGCCGTTGTAGATGGCGTCTAACAAACAAGCCTACACAGGGTTGTCATCAGTGAAGTTCTCACTTTCTATGGTTAGTACTACTTGGAATAACAATTATCGAGGTTCGAGGTACTCGAAAATGTCACGTAGCAAAAGTATTTCCAGAAAAGGCGCACGGACATGTTTTGCATCCACAAGGACGAGTTAGTTTTTGGAAAGCTACAGAAGTATCTGCAAAGTCAATCATTGTGAGCGACTTGCGCTTAACCGCAATTCATGATAAAGTGTCACATTGGACACAAAGGCGGTCGATGACCTTGAAGATCCGCTTACTAAAACAAACCACCCATGTAGATAAGTTTCAGAACAAATCGTCATGAATAGGCATTCTTCAATAGGGAGTGTTAACAATAGGAAAATCTTACCCGTCGAAATTTCGATCCCATTGTGCGAATCCTGAGCGGTAATGAGCAGTAATCTGCACTTTAAAGATTCGGGTAGCTGGCATTCAGAGCTGCTCAGTATTCGTACACCGGAATTGCCCTCTCAAAAGCTGTGACATTTTCAGTGTTGCCACTTCCTAGTGTAGAATGTCCGCGTGTAATGAGTAGGTGCGTGTATTATTATGTTTACGTGAGCGAATCTTCAAGGTCAATGAACACCGCAGACTGTGTATAAGCTTCCTAATGCAGTTCGAAATCGCTAATTGCGGAAAAAGGTAACTCACAATGGATGAATCTTTAAGTCGTTTTAACAACTGAGAGAATTCCCTGAACATCCTATAGGCTACAAGGTCTTTTGGCAATAAAATACGCCGAGATGCCGTTGCTGTAAACAATTTTTGTCCGGCAGTCGCGGTTACCAGTAAAATTCAGTAAGCCGCGTTTATTGGCGAAAAATGGTGCAAGTTTTTTTAAACAGAAGTGTATCATTGTGACCTGCGTAGTATGCCAGGAAAACCATGACGCTGATCAACTAGCCACAGGGACCCTACGTCGATCATGGCGGATAGCTGAACGAACCTAGCTGGCGCACACGACGAACATGTGCCTCGACGTCTGCGATCCTCAATCAGCGGGGCCGGAGCGCGCCCGTTCATCGCTACCGTAGAAGAGGTCCTGAATAGCGACATAACACGTTGAGTTGTATTGGTCGTTCTGATGAGTACATATGTTCTTCAGAGTGGCGCATGAACTTCTTCGTTCAGAGTGTTTATTTGGTCCTTGGTCCTGAAATGAGAGGGGATATATGATAAATTATCTAGGTATCACCATGAGGTAGGTGGCTGACCAACTGGGAGCAGTCACTCTAAAACGGGAGCCTTTCAGCGGATGGCCTTCTTACACAAGGCCATTTCACATTCCTGATTACTGTGTCTCTTAAGAAATACGAGACTTACATGACGTACATTAGGTCTCATCAACAGACAGACTGTTTGGAGCTGATGGATCGCATGAGCCATGGAAAGCTGTATATACCAGCTGTTTGGAGAGTGTGTTTGGCCAAGACATATGGATGTTATATGATGCATACGTGATTCATGATAGATTTCTAATATAAGAGTAGCTTAATATGACGTCACAGTCAAATACGACTCCTGCAGCGAACATTTGTGCGGCCTAATTGTTCATGACAAATGTTCCACTTGATACTGCTCCTCAATCATTTGCCTCAATAAGCCGAACATTTGGCGCATGGGGGCGCACCGTTTACTTTCCACGAAGGGCCACGCAAACAGACGCACGGTGCCCATATCGCCCGATACCAAAAGATATGCACATTGTATCCGCAGGCCGGATTTTAGGTGCTTAAAAACTTGTTCAGACCTGTTTGTCGGATGCGTTCCATCTACATTTGCTACATTCTGAACGCTGAACAAACGATATCTGCTGCCGTCAGGAGAAGCGTATGTGGATAGAGTGACCTTCCTCTGGCTGGCACACAATCACGCGTCCCGTCTCCTCACTGCCGCTGGCATGTTTGTAGGGTTGTTCAGTTTGGTGACTCAGCCTTCACAAAAGACACTCCGTTGATCAGGTGATAATTAAAGCTCAACTGGAGCAGGGTGACTACTGCGTGCTGACTCTCGATTTCATCTGCTACTAGGCCAGAGATTTCAAACCTGAATCGTGGATCTGAAACTTCTGCCATTCAAACTGCTCCGGAATGCGCATCATGCTAGATCAATGTAAAGTAAGACCAGGCTCAGTAGACCACTGTCCAGCAAGTTGAGGAAGCTCGCGGCTGGATGGACCGCAAGATACTTAAAAGGGTTCGGCGTCGTCTGGGAAAGAGGTCCCAATTATTTTCCAGAAAGTTGACTACAGGAGACAGAAGGTGAACTGGTATTTCGTGAAATGCGGAACCGTCGAAATTCAGAAATCCACCAACGGAACATATGAACACAGACCAAAATATTAGACCTTTACCAGAAAAGCATAAATATGCTTTTTAAATACGTGAGACACCGTCACCGAAATAAGCCAACCGCGTTCTCCTTGATAAACAAAAATGAATAACACACTGGTGACCCAGAAGTGGTATCTGAAATCAAAAGGGAACAGTGTGCATCTCCGTAATTCTTCCATAGCGGTCTCGCCACACCCAATCGTGACAAAACGTAACTGTTAGCTGCGTTTAACCAAGGTGGTCTTCACCGAGGGGCACGTTTGTTTACTCCTGCACAGGACAATGTTTGCATCGCGTCGGGCCTAGACGAGAGCCGTCTAAGGGTCCTAAAGAAAGCGTCGCCTTTACTGGAGAAGCATTTCTTCCGGATGTTTCGTAAGCCACTCGGAGAAGGCAACCTATCCTCGGCCAGAAATTAAGCGAATGTCACGTTAATCTGCAAAACTAGAAACTATCGTTTGATAGTTACAAGTTTATTCGCCCCACCAGCGTGCTGGCGTCGTCCTAAATCACCTCAGCACAAATACCTTAATATCCTTAAAACACCACGCATCCCCAAACCCGTTCTTGCGTAACGAACATACTCATATGTATGGCTGATTAACCCAAGCTTAAGAGGAAAGGCTAATAACAACTGGGGTATTTTCCGACAGCTCGAATGCATTCAATCCTGCCCCACATGCCCCGCTGACCCACAAACTTGAGTCGTACAGGATTCAAAGGAAAATTCCATGGTAGATAAGGTCGTTCCTACTCGGCGGAACACTGCATATGAAAGCAGGCTTGATCCACCCATATTTGACGCCGAACTATATTAGCGTTCACCGGGGCTTTATTTTGAAACAGCCTTCGTCACTGATCTACGGATGTTCTTTCAAGTCCATTCTGACTTTTTCAAGACGAATTAAAACCCTGAGGTTCAATTTCCGGTGACCTTCAATTGGATGTAGACGCTGTACGCAGACTGACATTATCCCCATATTGATGAGATATACGTCCGTCATTTGAATAGGCTCAGCGAACATATTTGGTGCACAGTGAGAATGGACCGATTCAGACGATGAGGATAGATACTAAAACGTATCGAGGTATCTGACTCACTTCAAACATGTCTTTCTTCCTGCACCGTGAAAACTTAGGCTCAAAAGGCATTCGCCGGATGAGTTGGCGAACTTTTCCCCATATTACTCATACGGACTCCCAGATATTCTAAGTGGCCTAGGTCAAACCGCCTCTCTTGGATGCACCAACCAAGTTGTTTATTCATAACGCGGGGAAGACGTAACCCCAGTAGGCGCGTCCAACGACCTGATACAAAAATGGTTGCCAGCCCTAAATCCGTGTACTGCAAAACGGGTCTCGGCGCGATTGATATCTTTCCTGCAAAGTATCGCTGATTTGGAGAGGCCACCAAGTTTTTCACTGTTGACCTAACCACCACTCGACGGGGACACGGTTGTAAGATTTCTAAGCTCAGAGTGCACACCCTTATTGGGTAACCGTCTTGATAATTTTAGGTGGCTGGTGTGCAGAATAACCTTCCTGCGTTGACTGGTCACGATGCAGCAAGTACCCAGTTCAAGGAACTTTCAGGCGCCTCTTTATGCCAGAACTTGCGCTTGGGGTATTCCTGCCCCGCGGCACATTCCTTTTGCTCGTGCCTTCTGGGATGGAGGTCGTCGAAAGACGAAAAGAAGCATGAACCAAGAAGCTTGGGCAAAGGTCTTGATCCTCGAATCAACCGTTAATCCGCAAAAATGCAACAGAATCCCATCGAATCAATGAATCGGATGCTGTGATACAAGACAAGGTAATTTATAATAACGAACCCTCTGTTTCTTAAGGGTTTGTGTTTTTGCGCAAAATATTTCCCCCAAAAATCTCTACAGGAATCAGTTCACCTTGATTACCAATCATGATTGACCAACTAGTATATTCGACCAAAAAACCAAATTTTGGCGTGTAACATCAACTGTCAAGAAATGGAATACTGTGTAGATTGGATAATATGTCAGGATTCATTATGCTGAACCACAGGGCATGCCTACAAACTACCTCACCTAACCGACCAAAGATGTCCAGAAGCAGAGGATAGTCCGGAGCACAATGGCCATGGATCCTTAGCCGAAAGGCATAGTTTTTTGCCGCTCTTCATTCCCTCACACTGACTTCTTACAGGATCCTTTAGGATAGTGATCAAAATCCTGTGCTGCAGCAGGTCACCAAGTACCACAAAGATTGATGAACGCGTACGTGCCAAGATAGACCGGGATGCCTCTTTCACCGACATAACGGGTAACTCCTGGCCTTTGCTTCTAGAACACATCACCGTACCAAAGAAATTACGACCAGCCAGAGTAAGATGGTTTCACAAAGAGCACTAAGAAGGCATACCAAGCTGAGTTCTTTTCTTAACACTGACTATGCACTATCAGTCGGCGCTCAACACTTTTGAACCTGAGTTTGAAGAATGCAGGTAAAAGTTTTTGGGTGACGGTCTTCCAAATGCTGACACAATCCGGAAACTCAGACGATTATTCCAAATTCGGAGACTCCAAAATCAATTGTGCACGACAACGGCAGTCAGGCGTTTGCAGGAATTGGTCTGGAGTATGATGTAACCACTGCATGGCGACAGCCTGTGCACTCTTGGTTGTTACCCTGAATTTCAGAAGTCCACGGTTGGCGAACCGACAAACTATTTGCGAAGGCCTCTGCTGGTATGCTGAGTGGTGCCAAAGCCTAAATGACCTGATGGGGCATCGTCATCGGAAACGACTCTCCATTATAGGCCTCAAGCGCCAACTGACGCTATGCGGCAAAAGTGATGTGGCTGTGTCAGGGCTCTGCGCGGGTAAGGGAACAACTTAATTGTCGCCACTGCGGGGAAGTCATCGGCTACTGCGTCAGAGACCCAGCCTGAGCATGTATCACAAATGCGACGCTGGGTAGACAAAATCTGCAATACATCAAGATCAATCCGCATAAGCTCACGAACCTAAAGATGAATCAACAATCTCCAAGGTAGAGGTGAGCAAAATACGACACTAATTCTGTCCTAATGCCCACGTTCGGGCTTTTTAACGGCAAAACAAGCTACCTTACACGTGTCTGGTCATAAGGTGTGGCTTGTTGTTGCTTCAGAAGCAAGATGACCGTTGACTCTTTGAAATCATGGGCTAACCGGCCAATAGTAACACAGTATCTGCTGAATACTGACTGCAAAGTCATGTATGGAAGCCCTACAAGTACTAAATTGTCATCGAACACACGAAAATGCGTCGTTCAGCGTACCTTTCAAACTTGTTTTGAAAGTTGAATGTACTACGGACTCTAGCTAGTTTTTCCAATAAGAAGGCTGAATTGTTTTGAGCAAACTGGGTTCTGGGCTGAGACATTCACATTTTTGTACCTCCACTCCGTTCTCACTTGCGAAATTCAGTGAGCCAGTACTACCGAAAAAGTCAAAGGCATCTTCAGGTAATAATATATGAAGTCGGCCATCTGCAGTATCATGTGGTGACGGATGTTGCTGCAAAATGACCTTCCGTGTTCATCCTCTTGCGCGTCCAGACGGACCATTTGTTTACGACCATTTGTTTTCACTCAGTTTACGATATAGAGCCAAGTGAATACCGATAAGTTATCGTCCCGTTTTAATACCTTTTGGGGGGTGGTGTCAAGCTTCGTTTCTTCTATACCACCCTGCGATCGAGCTTTTTGGTACCAACCGCCTTAGTGTGTTACTGGACCCCGGACAAAAACGGACGCCACTTGATGCCTCTTTGAGGCTGCACCAAAAACTGACGCCTAAAAGAACCACCCATTGTGTGCATACAACTTCAGCGCGTTTTCTACCTTTTCACTGCGATGAGCGACTTCACGCAGCCTAATTCGGGCCGATAAATTTCAGCTACTTCACTCCAATTCTTGGTCATCAAATCTCTGGTGTAAGTTTGTATAAGCATACTAAGCAGGGTGAACGATAATTTCCGGAGCTTGGGACGAATGCTGTGAAGCATCAGCAAGATGATAAGTAATAAACGATGTTGAAGCCAACTGATAACTTTGAGGGCGTAAAAGAAGCTCAAAGCTGAAAACGCTCATCAGAATATGATAAAATAGAGTAGACTGCACTGGTTGACTGTGTGCAGATTTTAAGCTTCTGTTTCAGAGGTTGCTGGCTCATGAATTTCGGGTAAGCATATGTTGTAGGTATCGTTATTTTCACCTGTAGTGAGTGTCGAATGACCGCTAGGGTTGTGTCTCAAGCCTGCTTTCCAACAGGTAACATTCGCTGACCACGAGAGGGTCCAGCATCTCGGAATCTCCGTACTTTGAGCAGGCTAAATTAACCAGTAGGCTTGTAATTGTGAGACCACCAGGAGAAGAGAGGAACTACTTCCCGGATGTTCATATCGCATGCACGCCTGACCACGGAGGGTCCAGCATCTCGGAATCTCCGTACTTTGAGCAGGCTAAATTAACCAGTAGGCTTGTAATTGTGAGACCACCAGGAGAAGAGAGGAACTACTTCCCGGATGTTCATATCGCATGCACGCATTTCATGTAAGAGAGTCGCAGGACACTTAAATTACGTTGTCGAAACTCGGCATAATAACGTTGCACTGACTAGGGCGAAGGTTTAGTTTGGTAATTCTACCCACTGTCCCGACAAGAGAAAGTCTGACCTCCCAGGGCAATTAAACAAGAACAGTGGAGTGCGTAATCCGCTTGAAATGGATTGCAAACTTGGTTCTTACCTCCCCTGACGACCAAGGGGTCCGGATCATCCAACTACGCTGTCTGCTCAGTCAGGAAGATTGATATGTTTTCCGGACCCTTGCAGTGTGAAACGAAATGTATTCCTTACGTGTCGGAAATGGCGTCATTCATGGAGCAGACGCTACGCCTGGGAACTCGAACAAGTTCTGTAACCGTGAAATTCAGAGTGAGCGATGCGCGAAACCTCGGAGACGAAGACGGTAAAATGAAATTGTCGGAAAAATTAGCGAATGGCGCCGGATGCCCATATCAACCGGGTCACCTAAGCAATCGAGCACAGTGTAAAATATGCTAGTGCGAACCCCAGAGATCATCGTCAGTTAAAGTTTTGCGTGAGTTTCATGCAGCATGGTCCTGTCTAAAGATGAGTGTGCTGGTCCAACCTACATGGCGGAAAAATAGTTTGTGTGAGGCAAGGCCGCTGAATATTTTGACGCTCAAAAATATGTTTCATCAACGAAATCGACAGGAAGCGCCACAACTGTGGCCAGGAAGTGAGTGGAAGATAAAACCTTGCCTGCCATCAAGCGGGTGATGGCCAGACAAACAACCAACCCACAGCGCTGTATATCTAATGGTAAAGAACTCGTACGCACCCTAAATAATATTCATTCTCAGCTAGTGGGTAGCATACCGTCAGGCATGATCATAATATTACAGTCAGAATAAGAGCATGGCTGATGGAGACTGCGATTAATGGGAATTTCCTGGAAAGGAGACGGTGACGTAAATAGTGGTCATTAATGAAGTAGACATCATCACACCTTAGGTGGCATGGGTAGGGATCCAAAATTACAAGGGCTCTTCATCTCCTATGGAGAAAATATCAGATGACACAACATCTGATCGTTAGGATTTAAAAGTGGCGAGGAAATATCGTCTGGAGTTCCTCATTTTTAGGCACCAACGAAGTCTTTAGGGCTTCACCGAACGGTATGACAAAAAACTTAAAGCTTGGTTGGATAGCATCGATTGGGCGTCCAGCTCGCCGCCAAGCAACTGCACGCCTTGGGGTAGCTGGCTCAGGTTTTCCCGGATTCGAGATCGTAACTTCTTGGAGGGTCTAGCCTCGTGACTTCCGGTACGTATCAGGATTGAAAGTACTAACTCCAAATGAGAGCCTTGAGTGCAGATTCTTCGGAAGTGTAATCGACATTCGACCTAAGGGGCCCGGCGTGAAAGAACTCTTGCAATTCAGCGTTGTAATGCGCCTTGCTTGCCTTGCACATTGAGTTTATGCAGTAGAAAGACATGAGTTTGCGCAGTTAAAGGTTGACACGTCCAGTGAGTTACTCAGCCCTTCCCTGGCGACAAGCTTTCCGCAGAAATAAGTACGTTCGGTAAATATGGAATGTTTCAGATGAATCCGTCTTACGTGAGGGGTTACACTTTAAGGTCACAGTGCTTCAAGGGACGTTCCATGTATGTGCGCGGTATGGTGATGAGACTTATTGACCCGGAACTAGCCGGTGGCAGGTGGTCACCGAACCCGGAACCCGGTGTAACAAAAGCATGTAACCAGAGCGATCATATAGAACGCGTCTACAAGAATTTTCTCAATAACTCAAAACGTTCCCGACCTCCTGAGGCGACGTCTGTTTCAACATTCTCTGACTGCCACACCGCGGTCCTGGGTGCAAAACGAATTTACTCTCAAACGTAGGTCTGCCTGACTTGAACATCCGGTGAATCGTAAGCATACTGAAGTGGTGCGGAAAAGGAGCGCGTTGATACCAGGTCATTGGTTTATGAAATAATAGCGCATTCTGAAAATTTCCGCCATGCACCCGAAGAACGACCCGCGATCTGCCTAACTTATGATGTAACTTATCGCGGGTGGTTTGCCTTTCCGGCAATATCGCGTATATTTCTGGAATATATTCTCACTGGGTTTGATGAGAATTGAGCTTTGGTACCATTTCTGGTTAGGGAATTTGCAACTTTCGACTCCGTATCAGATCCGCATTTGCCGATATACTGTTTTGCTTCTAGAGCACAAGGAACAATTTATTCGAAAAAGCTGATGCCCCATCCGGGAGGCACTGGTAAAGTTTCTTGAAATTGCGCTCGAAAGCGCGACAATTTTTCCAACGAAAAAAGCTCTTGAGCCTGGAGCGATGCCTGAACCAGTGTGTTGTATTTGATTGCCGCGTACGGCGAGTTTGGAGCGCGTTTAGACAGAAACCCTGCTAATTAAACGATATTTCGTACATGTAAAGTTTGGATGAAGATCTTGAAAAGGATCCGTCGTCCAAAAATGCATGCAACTGAAGTGAAAACCACCGTCCGTAACTAACCTGGTGCAATTCTCGTTAGTTTTGATTAAGCTGCGCAGCGGCGGTGGCTGCCGCAAAACGCGGGGGGTGCTTAACAGTTAAGTGCTGAAACATCTTTCCACACGTAAAACCATCATGATTTTCCCAGTGGTTCCGTTCAGCTCAGTGGGTCCAGAAGGCTCTGCGATCTCCCAGTAGAAATAATTGTTTGTAACTGCCGGTCGGGTTTACCTGGTTCGATTCAAACATAAGATACAAATTACGTTCGAGCGAACTGTAAGAGTAAAGTTAGACCACTTAGAAGAATAGTTCCCTACAGGGAAAATCAACGAAATGAAATTGTTTAAGCCATGTGTGACTGTATACTACAGGGCTATGGGGAGAATGTTAGTTTTCCGAATTACAGGGGCAAATCCACCCGCATTCTTCCATCCTGTCATTCCAGACAGGTAAAGACAAGAGCTTGGCAACTCTAATTTGAAAGCATTGAGGATGGCTGGTTTTCGATGGAGAGATGATGTAAAATTGCAGAGAGACCATAATGTTCCAGGTGAATTCGATGCTGATACAAATAAAATCTTCCCCTATTTGTGTAAGGAACCCTGTCCCGTTAAAAGAGTGTAGGCACACCAATGCAAGAGGAGCATGGGCGGTTCACAGAGCTTTCAAAAATCTAAAAAATAACGGAAATTCTATTTGCTGAATCGATGTACATGCTGCTAACAATGAAAGCTTCATAAAGAGCATACAACATGGAACCTGACAGGGACGCCCCCGCGTAACCGCTCTGCAGAATATAGGCAACGACTGACCTGACACCGTCGTTAAGTCCGCTTCCACCCGAGGCCATGTAATTCGATTTCCCAAAAGCGGCTGTTGCGGCGCACATTAAATGACGTTTAAACGATCTCAAGCTAAATACGGCCTCATGTTTTTCTTTGGAATGTTTTCACAGTTGTGTGGCAAGTAGAACATACTTGGTCAGTGTGGATGTTGCACCGAAGACTACTTAGTCGGCATTTTGTAAAGTCTCGCAGGATCCAATCCCGGTCCCAGCCGTTTGCAATCCACATTAACCAAACCCTGTCTCTAAAACGATCACTGAATAATTAAGATCTATCGATTGTTTCTCTGCCATGAAAACAGAACAAAACAAAAGTCTGGCCCGAGCTTCTTCAGTGGTTAAGCGCCCGAAATATTTAGACTTTCATGATGATTACATACGATAGAAAAAACACATCTAATCCAGCGGAAGGTTAATGGGGACACTCCGGCGATGGGAGCAAGCTCAAAGAATTCTCATTTAGCACCCATAAATCGAAAAACAAAATTGTGCCAATCACCAAAAGTATGAATGTGCATGGTGTTTCTGGAGATGAACGCTGTTCAATTCTAAATAAAACCCGGTATTACTTAACCGATACCAAAAATCAACACCCAAAAAGGTTCTCACCACTTCAAGAATGATGCTGGTGCAAACTGAAGACTAGTGATAATATTACTATTAGGTGATCAGAGAGCTCAATCTTTTATATCGGAAGACCCACGGAAACTTAACCTCACGTTTAGCTTCATGTCCAACCCTTATCCCCATTCAGACAACTAATCTAACTCTAAGGGGACCCGATCATCATCCCGATCACCGGCACAAGCACCTACCAAGCAGCGAAGCTTCCATATTGGTAAGAATTCTGCTGATCTTAAACCAGGCTCTGACTGAAGCAGCAATACTTTCATCCGTTCACTTTAGTCTTATAACCCCACCCATGTATGTTGGGAAGGTTTGAAGAAGTACAGTGGGTAGTTAAGAATTTAAAAAAGATGAAAGGCGCAGTGAAAGAGCGTTGTAACTGCTGTGGTTTTACTATATCATCCCCTTACACCTTCGTGTACACCTATTCACTGTGAGAACCCGACCGATCACCTACGTCAGTCATTTGTTCCAGCGGGACGCCGAAGAAAGCCTCGATTAATGACCTCAATTTGTCCATCTCGGAACGAGTCGTCAGCACATGGACACTTTACAAGATCAAGGCAGATCTCTTGGTGGAATGGGAACTAAAATGCTTTTAATCTATAACATTATATTAACTTTAGATGCTGCAGTTACTATAACACCATATCACACTTGAAATTCCGATGAAAATCAAGGTCGCAACCACCTTCAGTTTCCGTACCGATAGCAAAGATGGTCAAAATGACGAGCGATTCATCAGTTCCGCCCTAATGTTCGAAACCAACGAAGGGTGCACGGTAGAGGGAGGGGTTAGTCAGAGTGTCACTTTAATTACCTGAATTTAGCAGTGCCAATGCGGCACGGATCAGGAAGAAGACGATAATCAGTGCCCAGTGCGAGATGCATGTATTGGTCTTGTTCCAGATGACCAGATCTCGGAGCCGAAGAAAACAAGTGTTCCAAGGTTCATGGTCATTGGGAAACCATGTACAGGGAAAACAACTCTAGCAAAGCAACTTTGTGATCAGTTCGGTTGCGAATTGGTTAACGGTAGGGTACTTTTTAAAATTTGAGCCTCAGATTTCCAGCCAGCGAACTGGTTCAGTATCACTTATCAAGACCCACAGAACAGGGAATTTTGATCGATGAGACTTTGCGTGGAGGCAATGATCTGTCAGACGAAATAGTGCTCGACATTATTAAGACTAAGCTGGAGTCCGAACAATGCAAACAGAATGGATATGTGATTGACGGGATACCAACGCACAGCGAACGATCAATGACGATTGGTGAGCAATTGGACTACATTTTCTCCCTGGAAAATGGGCCCACTCATCTCATTGAAATTCAGGTGAGTTTGGTTGTTTGTTTGTAATATGTCACTCAAAATCAGTCAAAAAGCCTTTTGTTCTGTTTTCAACGCAGCATAATTATATATGGAGGAACCAATATTTATTCGTTTTCTCCTCAACATGCCATAAGTGCACGGCACCACTCATTCAGATAAACAACTAATTTCTGAGCTGTATTAACTTGAAGTTTGGTGAGGCCATCGGAGGGCATACCAACCCCAGTATTGTCAGAATAATTCCCATCACCCTAGCCGAAGACGACTGTCCCGCAACCAGACTTCTTCCCAACTATTTTTCACGACATCCATCACCCTGTGGGTAAGAAACAGAGGGTCAAACTGGTAATAAACTGCAACGTTATTGGTGTTTTCCAAAAAGTTAAATGTGCTTTAGTCTGCAATTTACTTGCACCTACAGGAAAACATAAAGTTCATTGATTTTCTTGTGGCACAATGTGCTCATTTGTTCAATACTGCATTACTAGCCTTCATAGCCTCCATTTACATTAACCCGCAATAATACAATAAAATTTTTAAAAAATATTGGTCGTTGGTTTACTGAAAAATATTTTTAAGGCGGATTAAAAAAGTGCATTTTCAAGGATTTGTCGATGAACAACACGTCGTAAAACTGCATAAAAGTTTTATTGGAAAGAAAGTGGAAAAGACGGGCTTCTGGACAACCGGCAACATTGATGATCAGGCATGACCTTTTTAGTGCCAAAGATGCTGTGCGTTATATGTTGAAAATTATCCCATCTAAATTAAGGGGTGCCTGGTTTAAATCGCGTTTAAAACACTTCATTGGTTATCCTATAAATAGTGTGTATTCGGTCAAGAACCGAAAAATGCAAATGTTGCGAGATTAACCAAAGAAAATCTTTAATAAGTTAAGTGTGAAGTAGAACCAAAAAGCTATTTCAGAATCAAAATATAGGTCCACAAAACTGAGCATAGATCTAAAAATAATCCGGATGACTAATTTCTCTACTTATTTCTGGTATCAGCGTGCTGCCCAGAGAAATCTTCACTGGGCTCTTTACTAGAAAAATTCACGTTGTTGTCTAAAGTAAAAACATGTATCGCGCAGTTTTTATGGTATCTCAGGTCGAACTCGCATTAATACTCATCATGAATCCAAAAATGAATAGTGTATTTTGATAAGCGACTAAAAGTATCTACGGGCATTGTAAATAATGCCCCTCTAGAGACATTATGCATTGACATAGGTATAATAAGGCCGTTATCTTTGGGCGCCTCTGGGTTTGAAGCAGCACCAAATTTGTATTTTTGTGACGTCATCTTATGTTTCGATATTTTTCAGCTCTTGATTGATGGATTATACCGCCAATTTTTACACCTGAAGTGCATTCATTAGCATACTGGCCGAGCAAACCGCCCTTGTAGGTAACACGGGACTTACAAATTGGTTTTCTAGTTTGAAACAAGTATTAGAACTCGTTGAAAATCCTATTAGTAGCCTTTTCTTATTTATTAAGAGTCTATTAAACGCTGTGCCATGGGCGTAGAGTTTGAATCTAGACTTCTAGCAAACGAATCCCGCTACTTGTTGAATCATGAAACGGACAAAATCAACAGTGGTTTGTTCTGTGTCTCAGAATTAACCTCATTCTCTGTTGATACTACTTATTCTGGTAGCTAATTTTGGATTTAGCAAAAACATTTTCTAGTCCAGCTATAATTCATAGAGTAAAAATAAGAAGTCAAAGTGTAAATTTATCACGCATTTTGCTTCTAACGAAGAATATGGCTGCTAAATTGTCTTAAATGTATAAAACTAAAGTGGTTCTTTGAAGCCGGTGCTGNCATCTTTTTGTGCAGCTAGGGCAGTTCATTTATCATCATAATGACGTTCTCAACGGTTTGACTTCTTTTTCACTCCGTTACTCTTCATCACAGGGTCTTGTACATTTGTTTCAGAAACTTTAACACTTCTGCCTTCAATATCTTTCGGTATCACACTTTCAGTTTCCTCAAATCTCATCAGGTCGGGTTAGCTCTTGTTGCCTTCTCCTCTACCCTCATTACATCTCAGCATACACAGGTACTTATGAATTTGTGTAGTGGAACGGTTATAAATATGATTTGTCCAGACAAACATAAATCATCCTTATTATAAAAATATAGATGGAATTAGATAAAAAGCTCGGTATTTTTCCCGATGAATCAAGTCTTCAACAAAATATGTTTTTTTGTGGTTATTATGACTTTTCACATAATTCTGATGGGTTTGTTTCCACAATACCTTGCTGCTCAATAGTCAGCATCGTCCGTTTGGTGCGTATACGGATTAATTCAACGTAGGTTCCCATGATGATCAATACCTAATTTGATTGGTCACTCTGCGTGAAAGACACCAGTGTATTGAGAATATATCGAAACAGCCGAGATTTAGTCGGTAAATAATGCAAAAGAAAAGTTCTTAAATCCCGTCTGCTAATCTGTAGCTTGAGACGTAGATGACTTGGCGGTTAGGGCGGATGTTCATTACGTTCGTACGGTTACAAAAGCAACCATCTTGGATGTGGTCAGAAAAGCGAGTGGTGACATTATAAGGATGAGTTATTGTAATCCGAATATTTAAGTGTAACACAGAAAATAGAGCAACAAAATCCGGCGGCAAATCACACTTTATAGTTCTGAAATAACTAAGTTATACAGTCTAATATTTTGGCAAATTAGCGGATGGATTACAATAAAAAGCAAAAAAGATAGCTATCTGCGCTAGTCTGCATGTACGTTTGATTTCAAACATAGCTATGTTTGAGTTCTATAGAACTCAGTAACATCTGAGTACAATGTCAAACATAGTATGTTTGAGTTCTATAGAACTCAGTAACATCTGAGTACAATGGATGACAATAACGAAACTAACGTTCATGGTAACGGCGCACACCTTGACACGCGGAAGAAAGCGAAACACCCATCTTGCTTTAACAACTAATAAAAAGTGGCACTGATTCAAGGTGTTCATCTCAACTGCAAATTTCCTTGTACAGAAAATGATGGATGATTTTTTGGAACTTGAAAACGCATACATACACTGAAGAGGTGAACCGTCACTTTCCATTCGCTGATGACGAAAATTTGCTTCATATTTGTTCATAATGTTCACAAATAACTACAGAGCAAACGGCACTTACTCACATGCAGCATTGTCCGTCCACGAAGTGCAAAAACGCCAACTAAGGATCCTAGAACAGTTCGATGTCCATCTCTTGAAAACCAACCGCGTGCTCCTAAAGTAACTGGTGACATATGAAAGTCTTCCTGTTACTAATACAGTAGATGGATGTTCCAAATACCTTGTTTTATTACTTGGATAGGATCCTTCAAACTAACCAAATAACATAATGAAACAATCTACTAGAACGATATCCTCCAACAGACCCTTGTATATGCTATATCGAGACGTGCTGGGTTAAATCTTTCAAGATGCGTTTACTGCAACGTTGCTTGGTGTACTCTTTAAATGCATTCTTCAGAGGAATATTATTGTGTTGGAACGTTCTACAGACCGTGGCTAACTATAAGTAACTATGCATAAACAAGTGGCTAATTTTTTTAATACGTTCGATCATTGTTATTCATATGTCCTTGATGTCACTAAACCATTATAAGGATGCATTTCTATCGTAGACTTTATCAGCTAACCACGTCTTCCCCACCTACAAATGAAGTTAATTGCTATTTGAAACAATCCAGCTGACGTTCGTGAGATTGCACCATTGCGTTACGCTTTTTCTACAAATTTAGCGTTCGCATTTGACCATCGAACGCATTCCGTGATATTTCGCAACTGTTTAAAACAAAAATGTAAGGTCGAGTTGCTCATGTGACGCAACAGTTTCAGGAAAGTGACAGATGATATGAGAAATCAGTGTGAAAAACACGGGCTTTGTTACCTGAAGGGGAATGTTGCAGGAAATTTGTTACCCCTGTGAGCCCATGTTGCCTTCTGAGTGTAAATTTAGTGTGAAGCGAAGCTATTGTTACGCCTGGTTGTTTTTACACACATAAACATCACAGGCAGTGAGGTATCCATGTAGCCAATGCCTTTGTACAAAGAATACATTAACAGCAAAAACCCTTGAACAAAACTTGCTGCATTAAGTGGTCTGTTTACTTGCATATTTCAATCATTTGAAAATACCGATAGTTTATTGCTTGGATGTGACATTGCCATACAGTATGAGTTCGTCTCTCTTCAAAGTTGTTAGGGTGTCCTCTCATTAAGGGGCACTCTACGGTGAAGATTTTTGATCATCTCATTTTTCTCTTGATCCATGTAAACCAAACACAGATATCCAACGAAGATTTGCGCACCCGTTGGGAGGACATACGAATTGACCATCTTGATGGAAAACTATATCCTAAGCCAAGTTATGATACTTCTACCCCAACTCCCCAATCTCCAATTCCCTCGCCAGATGGACATCCAGATTTTCCAAAAATTAGTGATGCAACAAAAAGCCGTTTGCTAACACGTCATGAAGAGCTACCGGAGAATTTAGACAAACACTTTCAATTTTACGATGAAAACGTAGAAGGAAAAGTGGAGGGATTTTTAGCAAAGCACGATCAGAAGTCAATCATTACGATTGATGGCCGACTGACTCCAAGTGAACGCTTTTACGTAAGTGGTATTTTATTTTCGGCTGCCTTGTACTTCTCGTGCTGTTTTACTGAACGTTTTTACAGAGCATATTAAATTCGGCTTGGTTTTAACGATAAAAAACCAATTTCTATCGTTTCTGTCGCATCGGGAATCAACGTACACATGGTACACAGTTTGTAGCCGATACATTGGACTTAATTGAACATTTTTACCTAAATTTGCACTCAGCCCTAACTTTGCTGTTACCTTTTGATGCGTATCAATTATATGGATGCCATGTGACCATACTCGTAGATGGACATTTCGAAACTCACGAACAAAAATCCTTTCCTCACTATTGTGGTAACTGCGCGTGTATTCTGTAAAGAGGGCCGAATAAAGCAGACCTTTTGAGTTATGATAAGTTGGGAGAGGCTTGAACTGTTCCGCGGAAACTGGCGACCAATTAGACTGACTCAACCTACTAAAGTGCATTGCAGTACCTATGCTGTACTTGTTTTTTGTATTCAGCCAATAGAAGCGGACACTGCGATTACCATGTAGATGAAATTATAGACTTCCATCCGAACAACAAGCGTCTCATCTATATGGATGTTCTAAATCGGTGGCTGTTCCTTGTCTTGTCTTTTTCCTCGTTTCAAAAAACAAGAAGTGAAATCACCTTCAGAAATTTTTCTTACCAAGAGGTAAGAACCATCTGCAGCTAAGCAAAACAGTTAAATTTAGCAAGTTTACTTCTTGAAGGTCCTATTGATTCGTGCGATCTTGAATTTGTTTTGTTTTGCGTACGATGTTGACAAAAACATATGTGCTAAAAATGCACATAGACTACCTAACACTGTTGGGCACCTAAAAGCTGACAGCACGTTCATAATGTGACTTGAAAGAGACCTTATCAGATATGTTAATTAATCTATCCACTTAAGAAACAGCGTGTATTCTGGAGATGCCAAATTGTGCTCTCCGAACACTTTGTCGACTAATCCAACGCAGGCTGCCACCTGGCCCCTTAGCTTCATTTTTTGGCCGCGTGTATCCACATCTCTGTTCACAGTGTGATTGAACGGCGTTATCGCATTCGGTGGACAGACGCGACGACTAATGTTGCTTTTTCACACGGCTATTGAATAAAAATGTTTTTTTATTCGTCATTGCCTTGAACAGCGGTCAAACTTAACTTTTGGAGCATGGTCAAAGCTTTCTGAAGATATATTCGAGCAGCGCTGACAAGTTGAATCTGCATTCTTCAGAAAGTACCGTAAGTGCATAGGACATGAACTCAAGGCATCGAGTGTTGAACATAACGGGACTGCTTTGGCGTGCCATATCGATCGTTAGTTTGAATTAGAGTGACGTACATTGCTAGGGTAAAACGGGTTTTCAGCAAGAGGCCAAGCAAGTTAAGAGGCCAAAACCTGATCAGAATCTCGTCAAAACACGTAACCCACCATCATACATAAACCATCCAAAGATAGTGAAACAGTTAGTGTTTTTGGAATTGTTATTCTTTGATAACCGCTCTCATACGTGCCAAGACGTGCCAAAACGTCAACTTACGGGTGTTAAATGAGCTATGCCTATTAGTAGTTTCGGCATCCGAATTCCATTCTATTTGTCTTACATGGCAAAGCAACATGGACAGTTTTACGCAAATTGCACGCTGTGCTGTGAAGTCCGTCAAGATAGCTGGGTGGGATAGCCACATCCGAAAGAGCACATCAGCTTCATTTGATGAAAGCACAGTTCAAATCTTTTAACCCCCTATAGGCCAGTCTAGCTGACCATTATAGTTAGACTGCGCAATAAGCACCTCACGTAGCAACTCGCAAAACTGATTTTTGAAATTGGCAACGAAGTTGATAGACGGAAAAGTTGCAGAATATAACAAGACATTAGTTTTGAGTGTAAGTTTGTATTGTTTGTTCAACAGCGATCAGTGAATACTCCTAGCTTTCCAAAAGGCAATAATTAGAATGATGGATCCGGTCACTTTACGACGGGTGGATTTGGGATGAAGAGTACTATTTGTGAAAGCTGTCATATTACGTGACAATTATTAGTATTCATTATAGTAACCATAGTAACCATAGTGACAGTGGTTAATGCCGTTCCAAACGACATTGGTCCTTGCAAATATGGACTGTTGTCAAATTCAGGCCAGTTGGGCTATCTCCGTGAGTCTCAGTTGCTTTGAGGATCAATGAATATTTTCATGACACTCAAAACCAAAATCCAAAGCGACGATGTGCAGAGTTGCAGTATGCATGATTGTCGGCATCAGAGACATTCATCTATTTAATAGAACTCTGTTCCAGCATGAAATTTCTATAAAAAAGCTCATGTTATGGTAAATCATCCCCCGACATGCAGATCGTGAGAGACAGAAAGAAGCTTCCTTAGTTTATAAGAATGCTTTTTTAAACTTTTCTAAATGTTTTTCAGTCTACTTTGCAGCAAAAGTGGTTTTATTGTTTGATTCGGGTGATATATAAATGTAGTTTTATTATTCTTTATAAGGAACATGATATGACTGATGCAAGTTCTTTGACAGCGTCCTTCAAGTACTAATGGTTGGTCTTCCGTGAAAGTTGAGGCTTCAGTTGAAGCCCCCTCTGTACCTCATGTTAACAGTAAATAAAGGCGCATCTTATTATTGATGGGGAAGCTTAACATTAAGGTACCAAAAAGCTCCAGTTGAAATAAGGAAATGCGCCTGCAGGATTGGTCTTTAAACAAGTCAAAAACGGCAGTGGACTGTCAATAAACTTTCATAAAATTTCCCATTCATTTTGTGAGTTATCCCCACTTTACCTTTCCAGGAAACAATGACAAAGTTGGGAGAGTTACCCAAACAAATGAATCAAGATGATTTGGTCATCCAGTCTGATCCTGCAATCCTTGAATCTTTTGTAAGTATTCCTGCGTGCATATATTTATTATAACTGAAATCATTTATTTAGTTTGAAGGAAGAGCCGCTTTTGGTGAAAACCCACCGCGAATCATAATGGTTGGAAAGCCGAGTACGGGCAAGACTACATTAGCAAAAATGTTGTCCCAAGCTTGGGGATGCCTTTATCTAAACGGTAGGTAATTATGCTTTCATTCAGTGGCTCCTTTCTAACACGGAAATCTTCGGACTTTATCGACACGTGTGTGGATGTTGATCTGATTACAAATCTAGGGTAAACTCAAGCACGGGACTTTACTGCAAGAGCTGCTGCAAGTAAAGTGCCATTTGATAAAAATCGAATAAGCAAGAACACCGTGAAGCAGAGATTTCCGCACCAACACCAAGGACGAGTTGAAATAACCCAAAAGTTATGGTCAAATATCAGAATCCAGGAAGTACCATTATCTTCAAAAAAGAGAATAGACATCTCAGCATTGAGTACAAATTATCTTACCTTGGGTAATTCTAGCAACTGGGTATCAAATCACAGTGCAACCTGTATTGGTGTACGGCTGTGAGACGGATAATGTGAAAAATCTACGGAGTTTTTGCCAATAACCTTTCAGATTTGAACCAGCGAATATGCACTGAAGTGGTCAGAAAACGGGTCTGTTGTGTGGCAAAATCCACACAACTAAAAGATTGCATCCAGCAATTCAAGCTACGATGGATTTGCCATGTGTTACGCATTTAAAGTTCCCGCCTGATGAGAACAGTGTTTTCTGTGCCTAATTCGCAATGGCGCAAATCTGGAGGTGGATAGAATATGAAAGTGAAGAAGAAAATGAAAGGTGAGGAGAAAAGTCAGCGTTGTTCATCTTTCGGGATTGGGTCTGTGTAACCTTTCCGATGCCTGGCTGAAGACACGACGAAATGGCGGCTAATCGATATCAGTGTCACTCATGTTGTCATTTTCTATCCGGATTTGCTGACTAAATGTTGGAGATATAGGCACTTCAGTCGGTTGCGGTAAGCTACCTTTAAATCACCTCCCTGTTTAACCTTTCTTCTATCCGTTATAAAGCTTTGCTCAGTTAAAATGATACGGGTGTAAAACAGTAAAACACCAGTATTCTCCACTGATGTTGCTGTCAGTGATGATGATGATGGTGGTGATTATGGTGATAATAATAATAATGACGTTGATGATAAGGATGAATTTGGTGTGTGGGTTGTAGCCCATATATCGAGGATTACGTGCATATCAGAGGGTTCAAAGCCTTCGCCTGTTTAGTCCACAATGCCTTCGCAAGCATCTATATAAGATGAATCGCACTTTCTCAGCATTTTATTGCGACGAACTCGGTCCTTCACAGGATATGTAGCATCCGAGTTTGGATCCGACCACCGGTTTACCAAATCATCCACGGATCAACACAATTTTCCAAGATGACCGTAACATTCCTACCCTGGTGACTGAAATAGTACCTGTATCTTGTGTTGAGTTCTATCATGTTCGCGGGTTGCAGTCGCACGGTGAATGAAATTTGAACAAATTTTCAACAAATGCTGCCTAATTTCTTTCACAAAATCTAGCTTATTCCTTGATCGTGCGTGAATCTGCCCCGAGAAATGCTGAGGTGGATGAGTATACCTATGACAACAGAAAGTGCGATTCATAATTCCAGTGAAGGGCGCGCCATTTTCAAAAGTGTACACAGTTTCGAAGTCCAAGAAACTAATGTTAAAAAAGCATGAACACACATTAGAAGAACTTCATAAAGACAGTCTCTTTAAAAGACGGCAATTAAAATGAGATTTGAAGTTCATCGTCGAGAACTAAGGTTAACCATTATGTTTAAAGTGATTGGTTACCGCAAGATTTATCGGCCTCTTTACCTACTTTAAGTATAATATCCCTTCATGGATGACCAAACAGCAACCTATGAAATATGACATTCATTTCAGGGAAACCAGTCAAAGTTTCCAATAAACAGTCAGATTTGATCG
>NW_008751676.1:3193483-3251401 GCF_000715545.1 Opisthorchis viverrini
CGGAAGACCTGTTATAGGTATTGATACTTCCAAAATCAAGCTGACTTCTTCTTGAGGCTATACCGAATGCATTTTACGGGGGATAGAGATAACTGAGGTAAAGAATGTAGTACCACTAAATTATAACTTTGTTGAAAGGAGAGAAACAAACATGTCGCATAGTTTTCAAGTTTGAAAATATTTTGCGGAGATTCCTTGCTGAATCTTGTCTACCTAGGAGAAAGTGATGTCCCAAACTCAACAATGTTTCTGACTTGCGGAATCCAATTTGAATTCAATCCTCAGAAGCAATATAAAAATAAATTCAAATGGAATGTCACAACGCTTTCTGTGGATGCATACCGATTTCAAATGCAAGTGAAGATATATTCTTCTTTTGTTCATGGACATTTCAGTTTGTCATGACTTACACATACTGTGCGTGAGTTCGTTGCGCGGATAAATAACTGCATTCAAAAAGAAACCCAGACACAAATCTATACCTGGTTTCTTCACCCTATTTGGATTAAGGCAAAAAAGGTGGATCAAAATAAGTGTGGTTAGGTCACATACTAACGAAACTTATGTGGTTTTCAATTGAGATTTTGTCCTGTGAGTGAAAACAATTTATGAATGCATTTAAAGGAACAAAATCTCAGTTGAAAAGCCATAAATCTCTTCACAACACTATCTATCTACAAGCAGCTCGGGGGAAAGCTAATTTCATCAGGTAAGCAAAATCTCCATATCAGAAGTCATCAATCGAGAAGCCACTTGACACGTGACCACATGATGTGAATCCCGTGAACGAAAATGAGCGGCGCTGTATCCTGTCCAGATACGACTAAATTACTCTGCTGATCAACAATTCGTAGTCGAACGGTTTAAACTACTAGCCGGCAGCTCGCGGGTTCTAGACTCTGTGGAGTTTTGTGAGATGCGCACTGTTGATGAACGGTTTAAATAGCCGGCAGCTCGCGGGTTCTAGACTCTGTGGAGTTTTGTGAGATGCGCACTGTTGATGATTGGCAATAAGGATGAAACAAACGTACAGTGCTCCTCGGCTTTTCTCCAAAAATTAACTTCACTTACAGGGCAAAATCCTGATTGAAAATTTCGAAACTACTTATACTACCATCAGATATATCGTTACCAAGTTGTATGTGACAGCTTTAATACGATAACGTCTTATCCCTAGCTGTCGGTTTCTGTACAAGACAGTCAAATATCAGTATTATTACTCTTAATAGTACCCCTCGAAACTCACAGTAGTTCGCCATTTTTATACAGACCATGAAGTATCGCAATCTTATATAGTATTCACTACAAAGTCTGTACAGATAGCATGATGATGAATGTGAATTAATCCCTCACGACTTCTTTTTAGATTAAGCGAGTTTGAGAAATACCGAAGATGAATAGAGTTGCCCTACCTGAGAATAAAAACTACTGATAGCAAGAAAACAAACAAACATATACTCACTTGCTGTCCGTTTGCACCTTTTTAAGCCTCCGAACTGATCACCCGACATATTGAGGAGAAATCCGGAAGGGGGCTGGAAATTATTTCCATCATGCAAAGAGGAGAAGATTTGTCCGATATTCTTGTTTTCAACATTGTCAATGAAGCATTGCAGTCTCCGGAATGCAAAGAAAAAGGTTACATACTAGATGGAATGCCAAATTACAGCGAGAAGCTTCTAACCATTCCCACTCAACTGGAGTTCCTAGCTCGAGTCTATCCCGAACCGGCTTATTGGGTCCTCATCGATGTGAGTTTACTTCTGATGGGAGTGTCGCTCACCTCTTGGCAGGTAACATTTCACACGTTTATTAGGCACTTAGTTCATTGATGGCTTCTGAGTTGCCCTTGGTGGATAAGTCTGATAAATACCCATCTGCCACTGCTGGAAACTGAATTAGTTTTCTTATCCAACTGAGGTCTTTTACAAAGCATATACCGAACAGATCTTCCAGTGCAATTTAAGCATGCCAGGAGGTATGGCACTGCAGCTAAGGATTTGTAATCTTTCCTGACCAGGTTTGATAATCAGTTTTCATGATGCTGCATGACATCTGGTCTTGTAAATGCGCTCATAATCGGTTGCACGAAGAGGCCTGGTCGATATGCGGTGAAGTTATCAGCTAGTCTCTGGGGTCGGGCTACGAAAACCAACAAACCACCGTGAGGATTACTGAGGTGTCAGCTCCCGTTTAAAGGCAGCGTGCCACAAACTGTTGTTGATTTGCCTGATATCGCGTTCGTCTTCAATAGGCTTACATATGGATTATCCGTTAAGGTAGCTAGGATGCATGCCTCCACAAACCCCTATCGCGATTCGCCGATGGTGGGCTTGTGAGGCAACTCATGGGCTTGCGACGACTGTTTCTCTTGGGGCGATTTGCGCGTGCACGGAACTAGGGTGAGGCCTAGGCCTTAGCAACGCAAGTGTCTGGGTTCTCTCTAAGGTGGATGCACTTGAGTGAAGGGAATCCCTGTCCTGGATTCCCTCCTGGATCAAAAAAAGGCATACGCAGAGTACGCACTTCATCAGACTTATTCAGATACACATCAGTGACATTATTTTATGCAAAACTTCTACATAGTGATAGTGATCCCTCAAAGCCGATACTAAATAAATTATTAGCATTCATTGGTCTATGATGTGCACATGGACTCCACGGGAAGCGTCACTCCGTTAACTTTTGTGGAGCGAAAATTTTGGCGCACAAGTTTCTGACTGAAGGATGTCATGAGTCGATTTCCGTGATCGTCCAATAGTGGTTCCGTTTGCCCCCTATTTATGCGGTATTCTTATCTTCTACAGCCGACTGCCGGGCTGTTCTCAGCCCAGAATTCCGCTTCAATATTGAATAACGACTCACGCCCTTGAAGTCGCTTTGTTTCCTTACCTCAAAGCTCCGCGAAAAAAAAAACAAGACTGCCCTTCTTTGTCGAAACACCGCTTATAGAAAAGTGACTACTCGATTCAGAGACAGTTATTCGTAGTTCTGTAACATTCATTCAGCACTGGGTTTGCTTTATAACGACATGCACCTGGATTGCTTCTAGTATCCAATATGTCGTTTACTGCCTAGCTTTGGATAGACTGGATAGGTTTGCATTCGTATAATGGTCTACGTTCAGGCGACTTTTGACCGCAACCTGTCTAATTGGTGCCAGCTCCTGTCGAGTAATGGGAACTAAGAAGTGATTCCACAAGGATTGCTTCGACAAGTGTATGCCTGACTGATTAACTGGTTCAATATTTGTTGATTGACTAACCGGACCGATGATGGAGTTCCGTCAGAATCAACCTACTTCAAGTGAACAACAAAACGGGATAGCATAGACAAGCCGTTGAATACTTAAATGATAATGTAATTCAAACCTGATGAAAAAAGTATATCAACAAATAGAAATCCTATACGTTCACCGACATCGGGTCTTGTCACAGCAAGATAGAAACTAGATAGTATTGTGTTATCATGAATCAGCCCCATGCTTTGGACTCAATATGCAGATAACTCTTCCGTCGTTGTAAAACTATTAAACCAGGGACTATATTCACCATACTGCTGTGCCACCGTTACTCTACCTTGTGTGAGCCGGGAAATATCAGTGTCAAATAGGCAGGTAAGCTTTATGACAATCATTGCTTCATGAAACAGTTTGGGGACTAACTCCGGATTTCAGTTAGTATATCTTGCAACTTTGGTTGTCAGCGAGCCTGTGGAACACCTGCGTTCTTTTACTCTCTGAATGGTCATTTGTGGATGTCTAATCATGTAATTACTGAGGCATGTCTGCTTCGAACGACAATCGAGGAAGAAAGCACCTCCCGAAAAAATACAACTCATCGATGATACACTCGATGTGTAATGTTTGCAAACTTGATAAGAACTCTTCGACAGCCGGTTTGAAGATCGTCAGGCGAGTTGAGTAAATTATCGTGAACGGGCGATTCATTACAGTCTAACTTGGTGTTGTTTTACTTCACAGAGCAAGCGCTCCTTCTCATGATTTTAACTGTGAACTACTGGTTGCTTTCAATGCATGGGCCACTTAATTGGAAGTTTGGCGGCAATACCGTTTTCATTGTTACCTCTCTCCAGATCCCTGATCCCGAATTACGTGCACGTTGGGAAGCCGTGAGAATCGATCTTGCCACTGGTAAACTGTACCCTAAGGCTAGCTACGATGTTGCCACGGAGCCTACAGGCCACTGTGACTTCCCAGTAGTCGATGAGGAGATGAAGAAACGTCTACTTATTCGGCATGAAGAGCTTCCGGAAAACGTGGAATTAAGCTTCAGATTCTACAACGAACATGTGGAGCAGCCGTTGGATAAATTTATTAAAAGTCTTGACCCCACAACTGTGATAAGATTAGATGGGACGCTGTGTCCAAGGGAGCTAGGGAAGGTAAGTCGCTTGATAGCTATTCACAAAGATTTTGAATGCAAACCTGCACTTTTGAAGAGAGAAGTACCGAGTGTTGAATTTTTCCGCGAATAGTGCAGTTATCTCTCAATTAAATAACACTGTATTAGTAAAATAACACAAAACGAACCATATTCTTCAATTTATGTGTCAAGCAAAGCACGGCAGTAAAAGATTACTGCAAAACACTCGAAACTAGCACGCCTATTTTCTTTTATATTGCGACCTTCAACCCAGAGTTACGTTATTTTTTAGCCCAACAGCCATTGAGAAGCTGTAAATTTACATAAATATCCGTGTGAATGGAGACCTGTGAACTACCGTTTTGCCGCATACGTGATGGTGCAATTTGCTGTAATGTGTTATCAGGACGTTGAGTCACCTATCAGGTTAAATTTATATTAGACAGTATAAATAAATGAATATATATTAAAAAAATATAAATGACATATTCGCCAAAAATCCACTTTTCCCCTTGTCTTGAGTGCAACACAAGATAAAATTTCATGCGATCCGGAATATTTCAGTGATAGAATTTGCTGATTTAAGATGTGTAACTGGTTGGAAGTAAAAAGTAACAAAAAATAGCTTGCCACTCATGCACTATCGCTTTCGTTCAAGGCCTAGGCTGTTTGCCTCTTTTCATTAAGGTCATTTCCTAATAGGACGGAAGTTTTAAGTCCGTCTGTAATTTTCTTATAAAGCTATTAATCAATGTATCGATGTCACAGCACGCTAGATCACTTGGAAAACCTGAAGAAACATTTACTTAACGACTATAAGTTTACTGATGCAGGAAAACATGGGGTTTCAGCTGAACTACTGAGCTCAAAAAACACGAAAAACATACATTTTTCATTTGGATACCTGATTCAATGTCAAGTGGAGGAAATTAGCCAGCCTGTGCGTTTGAGCTTGCAAGAAAAATTTCATCAAATCCACGTTCCCTCAACACTATTTTATGGTTGATCGTTTTAGTTCTGTTACAAAGTAAGTGCTAGGACAAATACCGGAAAAGTGTAGCTGTGGACGATAAGGTCAATTTATCAATCATTCATACGTATAGCGGTTCATATAAGGCCAACTATAACACGAAAGTGAGACTACCGGCATCTCAACCCTTTGTGTACCTTTCGGTTCATTTAACCCATCCAGGAACTATTTCGCAAGCTCAACGATATGCCGTTGCATCAGGAACAGAAACCTTCGTCAATCACAGTAGGCAGTATACAGCGGACCACAACACCGACAGATTTAGAAATACCCGCAGAGTTCGTAAGTCACTTATCACATGTACATGAATTTACTCTCCAAATCGTTACAGGTTGCTGCAAAACAGCTTTGGCAAGGTAAACCACCGCGTTTGGTCATGGTTGGAAAACCTTGCACTGGAAAAACTCTGCTCGCCAAAAAATTATGTACAGCATGGGATTGTCATTACATCAACGGTAAGTAGCGTTTGTTGTATGTGCAAGCATACATTTAAAACCTTTTCAATTTTACAGCTTCCGAACTGATTGCGCAACATTTGGAAGTGGGGACAGGCAGAGGCCAGCAAATTTTAAAAATAATGCAAGCTGGTGAAGATTTATCTGATATCATGGTGTTCAATTTGCTGAACGAGGCCATTCAATCACCTGAGTGCCACAAAAGTGGTTACATTTTAGACGGGCTGCCGAATTATAGTCAACAGTAGGACTTTACTCTCCGAATCGTTACAGGCTGCTGCAAAACAGCTTTGGCAAGGTAAACCACCGCGTTTGGTCATGGTTGGAAAACCTTGCACTGGAAAAACTCTGCTCGCCAAAAAATTATGTACAGCATGGGATTGTCATTACATCAACGGTAAGTAGCGTTTGTTGTATGTGCAAGCATACATTTAAAACCTTTTCAATTTTACAGCTTCCGAACTGATTGCGCAACATTTGGAAGTGGGGACAGGCAGAGGCCAGCAAATTTTAAAAATAATGCAAGCTGGTGAAGATTTATCTGATATCATGGTGTTCAATTTGCTGAACGAGGCCATTCAATCACCTGAGTGCCACAAAAGTGGTTACATTTTAGACGGGCTGCCGAATTATAGTCAACAGTTACTCAATATCTCAACCCAACTAGAATTTCTGGCTCGGCTTTATCCGGCACCCTACTATTGGATCGATTTTGACGTATGTTGCTCCTTGGAGATCCTCATTGGACGTTCGTTTTGTTTCATTCGTTCAACCGTTTCATGGTTACCTCAAGTTTGAGGTGAGTTTTGTTCTCTGTTGTTTCACTTGCTTGCAGCACTAGTATATGAGATTATTCCCGGTAAGAGCGATTAGAACTGATTATTTTGAACGGCGTTCACTCGTGGGATGGCTATCATTCTTCTTTCTAATATGAGTCCATTCAAAGCAAATCATTCAAAATTTAATAGGCAAAATTCTTTTTGAAATCTTTTGAATATCAGCTATTTCAACCTTTGTTTGCTGCAAAACTTGTTCGCAGTATGAGAAAAGTTAGGAAAATTCCACTCGAGATTTCATTCTATAAGTGAAACTACTCGATGTTGAAAAGCAGAAAAGCATTTTTCGGCCGTTTAATTACTATTCGGAAGTGTCAGCAGTGTGCTGCTCGAAGGTGTGGGCACCCTATTCTTGATCGTTTCTGTTAATGATATAAGGCTTCACAATAGGACACCACTCTTCTGCCTTATTTCTGCCATTTACTAAGGCTTTCTTCCTCCATAGTTGTATGTCAGTTGAGCACGAGTAGGTACTACTGGTGTATTGCTGTCAATGATGATGATGACGATGATGATTTGGAACGCCGAAGGAGGTCGACTCTGCCAAGGATTCTGCAGTCGAATTTACAGCACTAATAATCAATAAATTGCCATGGTGAACAGATCAAATTACCAGTTCCCGGCTCCAAAGCACAGCTACGTACCCCAGCTCCACAAATCATCGTGAACGAAACTTTGGCAAATATAATCACTTTGCGAGGGTCTTACAGCTGATATAATGGATATAGAATTAGCTAATCAGACTTTCTGTCGGGGAATGAAAATTATGAGGCTAGCGGTACGTAATAGACAGAACCAATCCATTCACCGGACGACATGCTCCTGTTTCCAACTTTGTTCAATGAGTGACAGACGGCTTTTACAACTGTACCACAAAGACTACACAATGGCACAGTAAATACAAAAGGCTCGAGAAGACTCAGAATTATATGTAGAGTTTTCACGAGTGTCTCAGTTCGACTGGGGGAAATCGTCATTCCTAAATTCGCATGATTATAAGTAGCACACATTTGTTGGCATAGGGACGGATGGTAGGAAATGCTTGAAAAATTTCAAAAGAGCGGATAATTCTGGGCAACCGGTAATCTTAATTTTGATATGGCTTGTCAGAATGTGGGTCACAAAATGGGTGTTTACGATGTTTATAAAAAGTGACAGTTCCATCCTTTATTTATTTTGGGTTAGCAGTCAAGCCGTTGAATCCTATTGCGTTGCAGGACGGATTGAATAATAATGGATGAAACCGAGTCTAACATTTATATTTCTAGAAAGCCAAACACATTTGGGCAAATTTAGTAATGTAATTCGACAACAAACATGCGTCATGATTTTTCACGCGTGTTGTGTTTCAACAGCGTACTGTCTCTAGTACAGCCGTACCATTGCTTTATTCGTTCCTTTAATCATCTTAAATGTGTCCATAGAATTCACGGTGCAGAGCAAGAAAGTCAAGCGGTTACTCCTTGTTTGGTAGCATACAAGCTGTTTTTTCAATTCATTTTAGTAAAAACTGCAATTACGAATATTCGAATGTTGTGAAAATGTGGGCGGTTTGTGGGACTAGATTTTACTCTGTCGGTTTGTGGTATTTCTTTAGCTGACATTTAGTATCCTACAGCGTGCTAATCGCAGAATTATGGTCATACATAATAATCAATTGGCTGTAACACGTTTTTAGTGCCTAATTGTCGTGCCACTCAAACACACACCCAACCTATAATCTCTGATTCACTAAGCTAGAACCGCCTGTGCACCAGTTATATGTACACGCAGGCCTAGCCACCAGCGATCTCATTCTTACGTCAAAACAGTGCGCTGCACTTTTGGGATCATTTGACACCGGCTGCACAGACCCACCATCCAGCCGGATCAGAATGGCTGAGCTGGGAGACAGTGCAACACGCTCAATTCATTGCTGGCTTACGAGCCTCAAGCGACTTGCCCTCTCGGCTGCGCGAGAAATTTTTCGCGAAGTGGCTTGACAGCGAGAGCACAGCTAACATAGCATTGTGAGTCGGGAGACAGGGCAACACGCTTACTTCATTACTGGCTTACGAACCTCAAGCGACTTGCCCTCTCGGCTGCGTGAGAAATTTTTCGCGAAGTGGTTTGACAACGAGAGCACAGCTAACATAGCATTGTGAGTTCGCTTTCTCCGAGGGTTAAGAAACCGGGACTGTAAACTAAACATTGTCCTGGCTTCGTCAGGCTTCCCGTGAGTGAAGCCGGATATATGCGGTACATTCGTGGACTACCAATCCAGAAAACCTTTGGAGAATTCTACCATTATGGTAGGATTCATTCTTCACAAAATACTATCATGCCTGAATAAGGTTGTAAACACACCAATCTGTTAGCAAAAAGGACCTCATGAAGTATCCCTTGGATACATGTAGTGTTTGTGTAGATAATTCCATTTAAAATTCAGGTTCTCCGGAAAGTGGCGAATTGGCTGCTGAAATTCACAACTAAAAAGACCAGAAGACAAGTCGATTGACCATTACCATCAACTTTTCCCATATGCCTGGACGCAAACATTTAAAATACCTAAAATTTTGCGTATTACTCGAATCCAACAGCTGAACTATGAACAACAGACCGCCAGCGATGGAGGTACATGTTATCTTCTCGATATAACCTAGCCATTGTTTGATCAATGAGTGGATTTCTCCGCATTTTTCAGCAAATCAATCGTGATTCCTGCATTCCTATCACAATTGGTCAGAAGTAGTGGAATAAGTACGAAACACTAAAGTCAACTGCGGATACCCAAAAACTTGGCACGAACTTATGATTCAGTTGATTTGTACATTTTCTACTCGATCGTAGGGGAAATCTTATGCGTTTATAAGTAACTATAGCGGAACACGCTAAACATACTTCGGATAATATTGACAACCGAATGTTTCAGTAATAATAGGTTTTTTCTAAAAAGCGGCTTTCACAACATCTATTGATAATCTTTCAATCAGTCAGTTTGTCAGCTACAAACTACGTAATAAGGGTACGATTACTTCGGTCAGCTGAAAATAGGGAGCTTGGTAGATATAGCCAAACATTGGAGGCGATGGCTCTACACACTGGAAGGTGATAGCTTTGATGCACGAGCACCACACACTACGTGATTGAGTCAAGTCTGCTATTGTCATTAACCATTGATGAGTTGAGTCCTAGGGTCTCCATTCAACGAAGCGGTAGCTGTCAATTCGAGTGAGTTTCCCGTTTAGTGATTTCATACTTCTTTGCCAGACCATACACTGTCTACGTCTTGGTAGCTTCCACTCAGCACAGGGCTACGCGAACGGAGGTCTGCGAGGCAGAAGGTACTGTCACATGTAAAGTACATTTCTTAACCAGAGTGTTGGGGATATCAATATCCCCCAAAAAACGCTGTATTTTTATATGTGCTAGCGAACTTCCGGCATCTTCAAGGTCAAACTATGAATAAATCAATGGTCTATTGATTTCCCAAGAAATTTAAATCCGACCACTTATTGACACGATACCATCGTTTTGCTGATTTGTGTTCGGAAGCTCGGGGCATCGCCTGTTGATCGCGTGTTTTTGGATCATTAAAGTTTGTGTCCGAGGCTTTACGTCTTCTTACTATCCGCCGTGCTAGGAGTCTGGATCAAGCAACATAGCTGGGGATAGAGTATTGTCACAATCCGCATATCATATTGTTTGCTCGCTGCGTGACCGAACCGTAACACAGAGTAAATAATGAAACGTGAGTAACCCACCAGTCGTTGGAGAGTTCTTTCTTCCTAAGACCATCTGGCTACCTCGGTATTGCTAAGCTGATTTTCCCACAAGTCCTAGTCTTGGAGACATCGATCGTCAAACATTGAAATCCTCTGTAAGTCCTCTGTGCTTAGAGATCGCGTTTCTTATCCATAAGGCAGTATGGATAGAACCGTCGCAGTGCATAATCTGCCACTGAAAAATAAGCCGACTTAAAGCCACCATCATAAGTGTCGGAGGTTGACGGAAGCTGTCCTGGCTTTCCAGATAAGAGAGGCAACTTTGTCTCCAGCCATCCAACCGGAACTTATACACTAAACCAGGTCAACAAATTTATCCATCACGTTTAGCTACTCGCCTGCGAGCATGAGGTTTGGGTTTGACCCCATCCAGTCTTGTGGTGGCACATTACACTGTGCAAGTGTGAAGCGCGTGATAAAAGATGCAGCACATTAAACAGAGCGCCATCGCTTATCGAACTTTTGTATTTAAGCCTTATGAAAATTCACAGCGAACATGAACTGAACTGATTTCTTGATGCAATCTATGAAGTGGAGATGCGGTACCAGATATTTGACCAGTACGGTTGGGACCAGAATTTATGATGATAAAGTCATCGGGTAGGGTCTTAGCATCATCGGAATGACCGACCGGTGGGCAGTGCTAAATTGCTCCATGTGTGAAATTTAACATCAGCAAGCCGAGGATTCACTGTTCTCATTGGAGGGCATGTTGTTGGTCGTTAGCCGTGGGGCAAAATGTGCTCAACACCTGGATCTTATTGACGGAGAAATCAGCAGCAAACAGTTCATAATAGATGCTTTGAAATAAATTACCAATACTGGTACGCACAACCTCACTCCTATTCTTGGGGGGGGGGAGGGTCGTGCTCAACCCACAGGGGCCACAAGGGGGAGAAGTGTTTGAAAAGTTTCGATAATGGGCTAAACACCCCTTGTTATTCTTGCAGGACATCAGTTTTCAAAACTTGGTTCTCGAGGAAGACGCCCTTATTTCGGATACCTCTTTGTACATACTGCTTTAAATTTTTATGGCAATTTTGTCACAGCTGATGTGCCAATAAATACGGGATTTTTCGCAACGTTCATTTATCAATGGGTTAGTTTTATCAGACCAATCAACTGGACTGTCATCCGGACCCAACTTATTGTTTATTGCATTGCTTCTGTCAGTATAACTGAGTCTGTGTTTGGTGTTCAGAAACATTTCGATTATTCACATTAGAAATGCGAAAGGAATTCTCGGCAATCCAGAATTTAAGACCACGTGACTTTCCAATTTCAAACTTTTTCCGTTGGGTTTGTTTTCCAAGTGAGTGACGAGTGTATCAAGCACCACTACTTCAGGGGATGTTTTATCAAGGAATGTAGCGCAACTTATAGTACTACCTATGCACCCTCACTTTCCTCCATCACTAAGGCATTTTTCTCGACTTTTCACCGAAAGAGCTTGTTTTATTTTAACTGGCCTTGCGTTCCTTTCCATTTATTTACTTCTTACCCACAGCGGTAGCAAACAGCACAACAGCCCGCATCAAAATCCACACACCTTTCCGCTTTAAGCATTCAGGCAACTGCTGGAGAAATTCACGGTGTCCTTTCATTTCATGGCTAGAATATCGACCGGATTGGTGCTTCCGGAGACCAAACAGGACCGCTATTTTTCGTATCTTTACCGCAGTCCTGGTGTCCCCGTTCACTGTGTTGCATCAAAAAGTATTAATTCGATGATACCTAAAGTCTTTAAAATAAGAGACCGTTGTGTTTACTGTGGGAGGTCCGTCCATGCATTTCAGCAGCCGACCCGTGATAGGATGTGGAGATGAAACCCATTACTGGTTCATTTTTTGCAATCCTTTAGTGGTACCTTCACTGACCCACTGGCAGAGATACTGGGCAAAATGTAGTGATTTTTAAATCTTGTTTGTAAGGTGTAATATACCCAAAGGCTTCTCTTGTTTGAACTTTTAGACTGAATCCTTCAATTTCTGTGCGTTTTGGACATTATCATGAATGCTAGTCTGTGGTGTGGGCTTTTAAAGTATGTCTGCCCATAGGGTAGTCTTTTCCCAAGGGAAGTGCCATATGCTAATGACACCTTGTCCTGAAAGCCAGTGACCATGACTGCCTCTGAGTTGTTAACAGACTTAGTTCCGCAATATGGATGACGCAACACTCTTCTGACAACTGGTCGTAATCACATCACCTTTTGTTGGTTGAAGACTGTCCTGTGGACCTTGGCTACTCTTAATAGGATCTGAAAATGTGAATGTGTGGGTCACCTGTTGCGCCCGTAAGGTGGACGGGTACATCGTGTAGTTAACGAAGGCAGCAGTAGAGCTGTGGAGCTCTATAGAGCTCTACAGAGCTGTGTAGAGCTGTTCATGTGAGTTCTTACTCGCCATTTAAGTCCTTGCATGACGCGAAATACCGCAGCTTTATCTATTCATTTCTCACTAGGCAAATTGTAAGTTGGTAAAAAAATTCAGACAGCATTCGTTGGCACATCCATGTGTTCATCATTTGTTGGCCAGGGTTAGCAGAATTTCATTAGAAAAACCCTTGTTTTTAAATCGCTTGTGAGTTTTCGGTCATCCTGCGAAGATCCGTCAATGAGTAACTTTCCCTTCGTAACTGGGTTCACCCATAACCCGATGGAACTCCTGAAAGAAGAGTCACACTAAATACTAGTGCAAAAACTTCGTCATTTATTTGAGCGCTTTGATAATATTACAAAGTTATACATTACCTTGATTTTCTTTAGAAAACAAAGACTGTACAATGACCGGGCTTGTTGTTATGCATACTTTCCTTGTCTACGATATGTTTAGATGCTCGTGGCCCACCAGAATATACAAACTCTGACTCGCAGATTAAATTTTGTATCGCTTAGATTCAGTGGACACTCCTGGTGATTTCCAAAAAAACGGTTTTCAGCGATGACTGTGTATCTGAATCTTAGGGTCTGAAGGTATTTGAGAACAGAATGTGGTTGAGAAAACCTTGATCAGACAGGAGAAAAACCGCGGATACTGTGACATTTAACTGGCCTCGTCGAACCTCCTTCACTTTGCCAGTTTAGGTTCACACATCCACTGATCCTGGAGTGAGGGCAAAAGAAGCATTGAAAAAAGATTGCCAATATGTCTGACATGGTCGACAATTTTGCACTAATCTCATTATTGACAAGTCTCATGAGTTCGGGCGAAACTCAGCTAGGGTACATTTAAAAGGATTGAGTGACATTTGGTGTATAATATGGGACCTTTTAAAATCAAAACAGAGCTGGGTGGAATGAGATGTTATAATCCGACGTTTCGGTAGCCGCGAGCAACCTCTTCCAAAGATTTCTTTTACGGGCTCATTCCATTACGCTGTATTTTGACTTTAAAAGGTTCTGTATAAACCACTAATTCCGCTCATAATTTGCCTAAAAATGGTCATATTTACCGTTTGCCACAATGTGGAATTGAGACTTACCCAACGAGCACTTGTTGGATCTCACCTCTAAAGTAAAAGTCTATCAACACCGGTGTCCAGTTTATTTTACTCGTCTCAGGTTTGCTCACTTTTGTCTTCAAAACTCCCATCTGGCTACTTCAACTTTCTTTCGATAGTGTCCATATGGTGCAGCAATTAGGACGACGGCACCCAGTATACGCGCCAATAAGTGCCCAGAGTGTAACTGACATACAGCCCATTTTTGTACATTAGAATATTTGAGCTGGTGCGTTTGTCACGATTGGATTCTCAGGCGGTAGCCACACGTATAACTCTCCTAGGCATTGTACGAGTGAGATGTGCATAGGGCGGACGTTTAGCAGACTTTAGTTTGGGATTTTATGCTGTGAGGCGTAGAAAAATTACCCTACAAAAACTGTTGGATGCACTACCATTTATAGGTGGCTTTAGATGCATTTTTTGTATACCTTTCTGTTTGTAGATAATCCACTTTACTATACCTAACTATAATGATTAATATGCAAATATCAACAGATATCGGATGAAGAGCTTCGTGCACGTTGGGAAACAGTACGTGTGGATCATGAAACCGGTGCACTGTATTCGAGCGCCAGCTACGGTTTACAATCGGAAGTTTCTGGTAGCTGTGACTTCCCCAAAATTGATGAAGAAACAAAAAAGCGACTCCTTACGCGACATGAGGAGCTACCAGAAATATTGGACGAGCATTTCAAGTTTTACAATGAACATGTCAGTACACCACTCGTGGAGTTTTTGGGACGTTGCTCGGCATCCTCTGTAATCTACCTTGACGGCACGTTGTGTCCAAATGAAATGGGGAAGGTGCGTCCCGCTATTGAACATTTCATGAATGAGATCAAATCCGGTATTTATTACAATCCCGACTTCAGTTCACGCCTTTTTTTTGTCTCCAGCTGTCCCATATCCATGAAGTAACTGTAGGTGTTTCTATTCATCGCATTTTATCTATTGTGCGATCGTTAATCAGTGCCGCAAAACATACACCAAGACCCCATGTTAGTCTGCTCCAGTCATACGGAATCCGAAAGAACAAGCGGAAGTTTATTATCAGTTTGAATATACTATAACTTCTATGATTTTTTCACTTATTTCAATTTATTTCCATCCGGTACATTTATCTCCTTACTTTCTCAGGCTCTCATAGATACCATCAGAGGACTGATAGATCGATTCGGACTCAAGCCGTCGAAGGTTGGCGGAAGTTTGGAAAGGCTTAGAACGGCGTCAATTTCTAAAGGCTCGCATTCAGATACAGCAGGCGTTCAAAATTCTGATGAGCCGGCCGGTCCATGTCTCATTCGGATTAGGAAACGTTCGATTACTGACAATGCGATGGAATACAATGAGTCTGACATAAAGAGCGACGAGCATAAGAATCATGGTTGCTGCCGTGAATGTGGAGCGAAATTCAGCGAAGTAAGGATAATCAACTGATAAGATTATGTGATTTATACAAGTTCACTACCTTAAGTTCAGAAAACGAAAATCAACCGGATTGCAAGGACTTTCACATCAAATGAAATTAGCGTTAAGCTTTCCGATACAGAACTTTCGGTCATATGTAGGTTTGACGATCCTGAATATCAAAAGGAAGAATTGGGTTCTATTGACACAAAGGTAAGCAAAGTTACGTAAACCTTAATGGCCCAAGTTCGTGGCGTCAGCATTTGCACAAGTCTGTCACTGGCCTGGACACTGCAGTGTCGAGATCCGCACACTAAATCACGTCGATCGGAGTGTTGGACCTGCAGTGTTGGTCTGCAGTGTCGTCCCTTCCGAGGGCAATCTCGTGATTCTGATTGGCGGTGCGTCTACAGGGAAATCCTTGCAGAGCAAGTCAGGACAACCTCCGCAGAGTATGAAGAGGTATGAGTAAGCAGGTCTGCTGCGCACATTTACACAAACACACGCACTTGCTAATATACCAGTATCAGACGGGACGACCTTTTCGGCATTGTGAATGGCGGTTACAGATAAGCAAAGTACATGGACAGAGGAAGCAAATTATGTGGAAATTATCAAAACTTGGTGGCTTGCGCCATAGCTTCCATACTAGTCTATTCGGTTTCAAGCTGGACTTTTCCTAAAGACAATCGTTGCCCTGTCAAAAAATATAGCACAGTTTTACGCCACATACACTAAAAACAACTTTTTCAGTCTATTTCGGTTACAGCCAACCACGATAAACCATGAAAGTCATCAGTGAAAGTTACCACTGGGCAAACAAAGATGCCCAACACAACCCGTGCCACCGTTAAATTCAGATTTATTTGTTTACATAAACTGCGTGGGAATACAACTATGCCTGATTTTGGTGAAAGATAAATTGGACACCTCTTTGAAGTAAATGTTTCCGTTCAGTGAGGGTTTGTATCCGCCTGCGGGATCGTAAGATGGACACTGTTGGTGATTATCAACCGGGATGAAATGAGCGTACAGGATTTTTAAGCTGTTTAGTATAGTTTGCTTTGCACAGTGAGGTTTCCATTTTCCGACTTTGTTCCAACAAGTTGCGCGGTAATGGTTATACAAATGGAATTATTTTACCTATTTACGCCATAATGTGTTTCTGAGATTGAGTTAAGTAGGTTCAAGTTAGGTAGGTTCAAGCCATGTTTCACCGGTGGATTTACAGCAGCTTTGATCATGATTTCATATAACATTATATAGGAAGCATCTCATGACTCATAGCCTGAGTGGACTGATCACGGCAACGGCATCTATTCCCCTATTGAAGTGTTCCCTCCATCTGATTATCTGTCATATCGAAACAGCGTTTCAGTGCGGAGCTCATGTGCCATTTAAGCTTGACTTGTTGCAGACATAGAAGGCGAGTGACAGAAACGGTTACATGCGTTAAAATTGATCGCAAATAAGAGTTATCTGTTATATCGTAACAGCGTTTCAGTGCGGAGCTCATGTGCCATTTAAGCTTGACTTGTTGCAGACATAGAAGGCGAGTGACAGAAACGGTTACATGCGTTAAAATTGATCGCAAATAAGAGAGGGCTTACTAACCCCAAATGTCTTTTTTTCCAGCTCCCTCTCGAAAGTTTACATCCGGATAAATAACTGAGGGATGTAGCTGTCATCAGCTTACAAAGCCTACTCAGCAATGAGGCTACACAAAGCGGTTCTTATGCACTTACACTTAGCTTTAAAAAGTAACTAAATGGCTCTTCTGATATAAGGAGTTCGAATATCACTTGATATCGCTCATGTGCCCATCTCACTAGAACGACTTACGGATTCGAGTAGTTTTGTTAATTAAAAACTATGTTGTTGATCACGAGCATGATTCTCCTATCGTCGTCAGTCTATGCCTCTACCAGCCGTTCTTCCAGACAATTATTACAGTACATCCATTGGGAACGAAAATTCTTGACTGAAAATTGCTTTTTGTATCAAATCCCCGTGTAAAAGCGTGCACTCACTGAGGTCAACAACTGTTTTATAGCAAGGTAAGTTTCGCTTCATCCGACTTATAATTTCTTGAAGCGAAGTGCAGTAAAGCGGAATCTGATGTGATGTGGTAGCTTTTCCGACAACTATTCACCTAGGTACTAGGATATAATCAGTGACCTTGAAAAACGGAGTAGTTTCCAAATTGGATGCCACTTCCCGAGAGACTTATGCATACGTATACTCTCTTTTTTGTCTTCGACCTGATAATCGGCAGCTTGCGAAATCGAAAATCGACGGTGTCGACTTCCTAGGTGCTACTTGCGCATAGTTGAGAAAAATTAGTGGTGCTCCTAAAATTTGTCACTCTTTTCAGTTGCCAACTCAAATTTGGAAGCAGAGAAGACCTCGATTTCTCATTGTCGGCAAACCGTGCACCGGAAAAACGACGTTGGCACGATGCATGGCCTCCACATGGAATTGTGAATTAGTCAATGGTAAGCTGTCTCGCGTTTCCCTTCACGTTTTAAGCAGGAGCAGTTTTTTACTTTAGCTGCTGATGATTGCAAGTTCTTCAGTCTTGATTTGATAGAATCACATTTCCGATCAGGTGTATTGTTATTTGCAGTCCGAGATTGTCCGTCTGCGTTAATGACAAGGGGGTAAATTATTTTCAGCACGATATTATTCATTATGGGGGTATATTTTAATATGATTACAAGATATGATAGGAGATCAGCAGATTAAACCGACGGGTCTAACCGTCGGCTGCCGCACAGTTGGGTTATCATCCCTCACTACTTAACCAAGTGGACCGACGGTTGAAGGAAAGAAAGGGGCCAAAATGTGTGGCAGAACACTAGAAACGGTCATGTTTGCTTTTCCGCCTACATTTTGTACGGCCCATCAATGTAGTCTTTCTCATGGTAACGGTTCTGTATTTTTCGGCGCACAGAATTGCATGCAGTCGTAAAGCCGGGTGTCATGCGCTGCACAGAATTAGTTTTTCTGTTTTTAGTTTAATCTTGCAGCCATACCTAGGCCAGCTGGTGGTTTTTAACACAAAGTTGCGTGCATGCCCGTTAATTTAAATCTTCCAGTTAAACGTGCTGAATAGGCACACATTTGTCTCAGGCTTGACCTCTGAGAAAGGTCTTACTCAATTTCTTTTTAGCTCAATTCATTCAGGAAAGTCAATGTTTTGTGAGCGTACTGATGACATAAAACCAAGTAATCGCCCTGTCTCCTATGAAGTTAGCACTGCCATGTTCACGGTGAACTCATCCACTTTTGACGAAAATAACAAGAATTTGTGTTCTGGAAGAGAGCTCATTCAAATATCACTGGCACGGAAATGCACCCATGAGGTCTTAAGACTTGCAGGTTCTTCGATTGATCGGCATCGGACTCTAACTAATTTAACTACTCACGAAGGGTGCTTATTTGGACGTTAGAGTCTTATCCGCATATGAACAGAAGGAAAATATTAACCTTGCTCATTTTCATCTACGACCGAAAACCATTTCATCGTGGACTACTTCAGCATCAACCAGTTTTAATCGAAAGCCATTCTCAGTGACCCAAATGATGTCGACTGTAAATACTCATTTCTAGCTGACCTTGGAATCTATTAGGCCTATCCTGTAGTTCACAGGATTCTCATTTGTCACAAGTCATTGCATATCCATTGATATGTTAGCCGTTACTGACCGTTTCTAGCCAGTGAACTGATTCAAAAACACATGGAGTTGGACGATTATTATGGGAAACAGATCAAGGAACTGATGATGGCGGGACAAGACCTGGATGACATGTTGGTGATTAACTTAATGAAAACGAAATTAGAGTCACCTGAATGCCTGGAAAATGGCTACGTTATTGACAGTTTCCCAACATTCAGTGAGAAGGCTCTGTCTGTGGCGAGGCAACTAGAGTTCCTGGATTCGCTTAATCCTGGGCCGGAATACGTGATCGACCTTCAGGTAAGCATGTTTCATATGAGACATATCTAGGATACGTATATACTAGTTTACCAGCAGACACGCTTTTAGCAATCGAGTGACCTTTGTTAGTGGTCTCATGCCGGTATCAGCAAGATGGTCTCTACGCCATTGTTCACATCCACCGACCATCGCGTGCGACTCATTACAAGTGGACTGATATATCACTATCATCATAATTTCGAATAATGCTCTCAATTTTAATGATCTTAATTCTTGGAGCTTGTGTGATAAAAAGCTGCCCCCCAACTTAACTTACCTAGTTGTAAAAAACGCTCAGTGTACTGAAGAACCAGTAATTGGCTCCCTGATGACTGAGACAAGCCAGTCATGGGAATAACAGGTGACATGGTTTTATGCTCTGTGAGAGGGTGTAACTGCTGGTACGACAACAGTGAATGCCCTCGAGTAGCGATATGGAATTCTGTCGGGTAATTTGAAGTAAGACCCGCTGCGTCCCTTTACTCAGCTAGTCGGACCGTATCCGCCTATAGCTAACTTAATGGCACATTAAAACGTGGAAGTATGATTCTGAAACAATTACTTGCTGAGATCCTAAAACGCCACAGAAGACGGATAAAAGGATTTGAGGACATTTGTAATAGAAACAAGGAAATGAACCAATATCGAGGCGGAAATTCTCCCCTGCCTGCCGTTCTCCTATCTGGTTTAACCAATTAGGTTATCTATTTTTCCACCTTACATTCTTTCAACCTGTAACGGACTGTCAAAACTAGCTACTTTTGGCAAGTACCAATCAGTCATCAGAACACATGCTAATGAGATGACCCTGATTGTCATGTATTATACTCAGTAGCAGTCCGCATGCCGCACATCTATAGTATCATCAACAAGTGCAGGGACAGAGTTCGGTCAGAATTTAGGCGATGCTCATTGCATCTGACAACCCTTGTGATCAGCCATGCTATGATTCACAGCATTGTACCTACTGCCGACTCATCTTTATGCGGATATGGTGGTTTAAATTTTTCAAAAAGCTTACATTACTCAAAAACAACAGCAGTATTTACGAACACCGAGTTCCCCGATGTTTTTAATCCCTGGTCGTAACGTACAATACATACAACCAATTCAATGACTGCCAACGAAGGTCAAATACTTGCACGTTCCACCAAAACTGTATGGCACCCCAAGCTACAGACTCCTCGTGATACAGTGAGATACTTGCTGGAGTTATTGCCCATGGGATTAACCAAGGAGTCAACCGAATACGTAATTCAGAAGCGAGTGGACTGAGCCTGAGATGTGCATTAAATCCACATAGCACAAACAATAAAATCTTTACAGTGTCGATAATGAATGGCTAAGTAAAAGCAAGTGTCTTTTCTTTACCTCAGGAGTAACCCCATATTGGCATGGACTAATTCGCAAGACAGATTGTATGCTACTCACCCTCACCCCTTGCACATCAAACATACTGCATTCAACCGCCCACACAACCAGCTGTCCGCTGGTCACACTCAAAGCTAAATTGCGATAAACTTAACATCACTATCATTAATTCTTGTTGTTTTTGGAAGACAGCACAGCAACATGTTTATTTTATTTTTGGTGTGGTTCTTAGTTCAACCAGTTCTTGACTTCAAGTAGTTTGACTGACTTGGTTCTTAAGGGTTGTTTTATTGACAAGATGCTGCAGTCATTAGCCATTTGTACCTCGAAAATCGTTTATCGTTCAAGGACCAATCGAAACTAATAGTCGGGAATATGATGCTGGGATTATGTTGTTTGTCAGTGATAAGTACCAAAAGATGCAGAGGAGACTTCAAAATCAGAAACGCGCATAAAGGAGACCCGGAATTTAGGAACACTTGATGATCCGTGGAATTGTCATGAAACTATGAACGAAAGATTTGGGCGTCCTACAAGTCTTATTATGAAGTGACAACCACGGCCCTTTTAAAAGTACTACTGAGTCTGGGAATGTCTTTATGTTTCTTTAAGCATGGATTTCACAAACTGAGATAGAGTCGACTCAAGTAGGTGCCTTTGAATATTCCTTAGTTTTTCAAACGTGTGATAGATTTGCGTAAGTAGCGCATCCCGGCTCGTCAAACTGCCAACTTGACACGCATAGAACCCGTTTAACAGCTTCTTAATTCCCCCATGTCCGTGTTTCTTGATAAGTGATTAGATGTGAGACAAACACTGATTATTATTGGGTAAGTGACCACTTCCACAACCCATCACACTCGGCAGTTAGAGACATGTTTGTCCTTTACCAAGTTGTTTAACTATATTCGGTTCCCCAAGAGTGTTTGGAGCTGTTGGCTTACAAATCTTACTATTCCACTTGCACTTGGATACACGTCAGATACCTGATTCGATCATGCGAGACCGATGGAAAGCGGTGAAATTGGACTTGGAAACTGGCGATCTCCTAAGTCCCATATCAAAACAAGGCCGCCACTTGCCAAACTGTTGCTTCGTTGCCTGCACAAGAAAACGACCAAAGAAGCATGGCCAGCTAATCACACGGCATGAAGAACTGGCAGAAAACATGGAAGCCAACATTGCCTTCTATCAAGATGTGGTCGAACCTCAACTACGAGATTGGTTGGAAAAACGATTTGGTGATATGATTATCCCAATGGACGCCGATTTATCAAACGACGAGCTGTTCCAAGTGAGTTCGCGTGCACTTGTCCCATACTGGGAATACGTTCCCAAGTTACTAATTTCGATAAAAATAAATCCCTTCGGAACTATTCAAGAAGTGTAAAAGCTCCAGGTTCCTTTGTGAAGGCCAACAGCCACACTTCTGAGACTATTCTAATGCCTTTCGTAGTGGGAATCTTTCCCAAGTTACTAATTTCGATAAAAATAAATCCCTTCGGAACTATTCAAGAAGTGTAAAAGCTCCAAGTTCCTTTGTGAAGGCCAACAGCCACACTTCTGAGACTATTCTAATGCCTTTCGAAGTGCTTCCAAAAAAACTCGATGTAATCGATTGGTAATCGGTAACAGTAAATGGCTTCTCCGAATTGATGTACCAACGCGATAAATTACTTCCAGGGCCAATTATAAAAAAACTATCTGTCACACATTGTGCACGTAGTTAGCATAGTCTCCGCCGTTGGAACTTTTTGTCATGAAGTTGTGCACTTTGACTAACGTAAGCTCTTTGAACCATTTATTCTAAAGGAGTTATAGCTGAAGAAATTACCATTGAGATGCCTATAACTCCAAGAGGATGAAAACCAGTCATACCGTTGTTACAGCTGTATCAACGATAGTTCGTTATCGCACAAAGAAAACCACTGGGATATGATACAAAAGTTCCCATTCCACGATTATGTTAATTCGAGCGCTTTTGTCACTTACGGCACGTGTGGCTTCGTGGTTTGGTTGATAGCAGTGCTAAAACGGCAAGCGGATTCCATCTTCGTGACAATGAATTGTTCGTTGAGAACAGCTAGTAGAGTCTCAGTGAACTGCAGTTTAAAGATACGAAGTGATTGCTAGTGATCAACAGACTTGTGGTATCTCTGTGATCTGTGTTACTCTTTAAAGTCGTCATAAGGAGTAGGTCCAACAGCAAATGAAGATGGGCGACAACAGACTAGGTCTGCATCCAAAGTTAGCTCGTGATGGCCTCAAGTGGTAGTAGCATCAGTAAGCGCACTTCTGACTTGAACCAAACACATCAATGCAAATTCCAGCTCGTGATGGCCTCAAGTGATGGTAGCATCAGTAAGCGCACTTCTGACTTGAAAGCATGTCCTGCCACGGAAAGTGAGCTATCCTAGAGTATTCATGGATAAAACCTATGTGTAGTCAAATACCGCTTGGATTTCAAATGATTACTGCATCACTCCCTTCCTACGAAAGTTATTACCAAGTGTGCTCACTCATCTATACAAACCACCGGTACTCGAGCCATTATCGACTGTTAAAACCACCAGATGTCATGCAGCTCATCCCCCATCGCTTCATCAGTAATGTGTGAATATCGACGAGTAGTTCAGTGCTCCTAAAGTTACCTTCCGAAATTTGCACATTGGTCCACCAAGGGAACGCACTTCAAAAGAACCGAGCGCTACTAAACGATAATAAACGATAATAATAATAAGTAATAAATGCGCAGAAAGATATTTATTCAAACATCTCTATGATCTATAACTCCATTATCTTTCTCCCGGTTAAGGATAGTGAATTCAAATTAATGCATAATAAAGCCCATACTTTATTGATTCAGTGTTCAGGCCCATTCGTGCTTCATCTCTCGAGAGGTGCAGAGGTGCCTGTCTGTGCCTGTCAATGTCTATACCGAAAAAAAAACATGTACGAAAGGCTCACACTGATGAAACGGAACTTAATATCATCGTAGGGTTGCAGAAATATCAACCTCAAGAAGTCTTTATCACTATGCAGGTCGGTCTACGTGCCAGACACAACAGTTTTGTTTTTGTTTCTTGTTTTTGTTCTTGTTTGCCCAAACACGCTGGAAAAAAACCATGGGACCACCTATGCTTCTTATTATATGGCCATTTTCCATAGGTCACACTAAATGATTTTTTTGTTAAAAACCGAATTCCCCAAATCAAAGAATATTACACTGAACAAGTACTGCAAATACACCGGAACTTCTGAATGACGGTGACAAAACTATCAGATAACATCGTGGCGCTGTCTCGTCAAACACTATTTCCATGACTGTTACTACATTCCGCCTCGAAATCTTCGCACTCTCCCTGGTAAACCTCTGCCAAGCATATTGATGAAACTTCGACTGACGTCCTTTATGCATCTATTTCACAGCAGCCACCAGATAAGGCTTTGTGCCTCTTTATTTGCAGCACTAGCGTACTCCACAGGATTTCAGTCAGGTGGAGCTCAGGAGCTCTCTTTTGGTAGCCCAATAACTTCACGAGTAGAAATAGAAGTCAACCATTGATTAAATGAGACGCCGTCGCCGCTGTATTGAATATGTCAATATTTCACTCGTCTCTCCACTTCTAACAAGTCTCAGGCCTCTCAAACGTGCGCTCTTACAATCAATCTCATACATTTTATTACAAAATTATCATGGGAAAAAATCTCATATCCTCAAAGAAGCGAGTAAATGTATGCGAATTAGGAGCCAAACAATTTGAACGTAAATGCAATACGAAAATGACTGCATCACATTGGACAGTTTTACAAAGGTGCTTCCGCCAGAAAAGCAACTAATGTTTTTGCAGTTAGTGTGGATTACAAAAGTGCGGACAGTTCGTTATCCTGATGTAGTCCCGGCAACAGTTAGAACTCGATTCTTCAAATGAGGTCATAGTTGATCTCTCACCTACCCGTGTCTCATGTTCAGTTTGTGGTTATTTAGGAGCTTGAGATCACATAAACACATTGTCAGTAGTCATTGCATCGCAGAGATTAACACAACTTTTAATTGAAGCCAATTGGTCACCCTGATTCCTTTCTTGAGGTACTACAACGAAAGATGCAAATCATCGAAAGCAATCCAGGCTGTCCACCCCGGCAACTATTCACTGACAAGGAGAAGGCATTCCTCGGAGCCTGTTGCCGTCACTGTGGTTCGCGATATGGTGAAATAGAGGTGCGTTACATCCAGTTATAGACATTTCCATCTTTTAGCCCCTGCCTGACTTGTGGACCGATAAGCCACCTCGGTTTGTCATATTTGGGAAACCGTGTACAGGGAAAACCACATTGGCAAAACGTTTGTGCACCCTGTGGAACTGTGAACTTGTCAACGGTAAGTCCAATATTGGAATCTCATGATATCTCAATTCAGCAACTGATCTTGTTCACAAACACCTTTCACGGAACACGAAGACCGGACAAAGGATACGTGGTATTTTAGACCAAGGTCAAGACTTGTCTGATCAGTTCGTGATTGACATGTTGGTGGAGAAGCTGAATTCTCCAGGATGTACTGAAAACGGTTACATATTGGATGGTATTCCTACGTTTAGTGAAAAGTCGAAATCTATTGGAAGCCAGATTGAGTTCTTAAAGACTTTAAAGCCGGAGTACATAATCAATATAGTGGTACGTTGCAGACACATTTTCCTCGCCTATTTTTTTCCGTAAGAGATTGACAAAAGTCGTGTTCATCTGATTAAACTGAGCACCATGGTGGGTGGGATTTCGACATTGCAATTGGCTAGGGGTAGCTAGTTATTGTGCTACGATTCTTTGATTTGTTTCATTGAAAGCGGTGAGCTAATTTCGACGAAGGCTAATCTGAATCACAAGAAAAGCTTTTGATTGTTCTCTTGCATTATTACGATAGCACAATCAATAGAGCACGCCGACAGAGATGTACATGGACGCTGCGCGCAAGCCGCGAGTTATTACCATTACGCATTAGTACAACATGCAAGATAATTGTGAACTTTTCCAATCCGTTCGACACCTAACTCAGTTAGCTATAGACAATTGTGTCTTCTGTCCGCAAAAACAGCCAAAACCGGTGGAACATCTAGAAAGAACTGATTATGGAACCTGAAATAAGGGAAGGCTGGAAATAAATATAAAATCGTTTCAGAACTCAGTACCATGAGCCGAATTGTTGCATGAAGTCCTGTATTTGCAAAATAAGATGGAGAAGTAAGTCCAGTGGATCACTTGTCGTATCTGCTGTAACTAGCCCACAGCCTTAGCACAAACGACCGTACACCATAAACGACTTTATAAGGACACGAACTTAATAGGGTCGGTAATAAGTAACCAACATGAAAGCCCAGAATGCGAATCTCTTGAATATTCGACCGCTTACATACGGGAAAATGCTTAAGACCTTCCATAAAAGTTGGTCTTGTGCTCATGGTTTCGGTCTGCATTCAGGGCGCCCAAGAATGGGCAGCGTCGTCTATCTCGATTGATTCAATCGGGATCTGTAGAGAGTCACTTTCTACCAAAGTATGGTTCAAAATTCCCACCGCACAACATTCCGGGCTGCGATCGGTTACCAGCGTAAAATATCACCATGATGGGTTGTGAGAATTTTTCGTGATCGTTTGGTACAAAGTGTGTCATGGCTTTCTGGCGTACTCAATCAACCGAAGCGCACACTGACGATCTGCATCAACTAAGCAATACCACTGAACTTCGCCGGAGAATATGGGAAATTCGACAGATGGGGTATAACGGTGTTGCTGTTCGGTCGAATAACTGAAAGAGGGTAATGTGTGGACACGGATCACTGTAATATCAATTTTGTACGCGAAATTTGACGCCCAGCTGCCTTCTAATGTCTGACTGAAAACGATGTGTTTTTGGCTCAAAATATGTGTGACCAAAAGGAAAGAGTCTACGATGTTCATCTCATTGACCCTATGCAATGAAGGAAACTACTCACAAGGTTGCTGGAAACTCTTCGACAGCGACTTTGTACGCGAAATTTGACGCCCAGCTGCCTTCTAATGTCAGACTGAAAACGATGTGTTTTTGGCTCAAAATATGTGTGGCCAAAAGGAAAGAGTCTACGATGTTCATCTCATTGACCCTATGCAATGAAGGAAACTACTCACAAGGTTGCTGAAAACTCTTCGACAGCGACCAGTTTCGCCCTTCTTGGGGCTCATCAGGTAGGCGCAGTCCCCGAGTTTCCGTCAAACTTATGCTCTACTTGAACCCAAATTGCACTGTTTTCGAGAAATACACTCATTTGCAAATCAATTTGGTTTTCACGAGAGACTCAACTCAATATCTCGTTTATGATATTCTCGGAAACAGTGCAATTTGGGTTCAAGTAGAGCATAAGTTTGACGGAAACTCGGGGACTCCGCCAACCTGATGAGCCCAAAGTGGAAGGGTGAAACCGGTCGTGGGCTGTCGAAGAGTTTTCAGCAACCTTTATAAATATATGGAGGCCAGTTTAGAATTTCAGTGAACCAACACGTAATAAATTTATTGCCCAGGATAGATGATGAGTTGTAAACCGTGGTCAAACCACCGGAACCCCAAGGCGAGGGTGAGCTCATATAGGAATGCTTTCCCATTATCGTCATTTTCTACCTTGCACATCCAGCTTGTTGTCACCTTTATGCAACTCACTTTTTAGGAATATGCCTGGCAGTTGAGGGTGAGATGGAACAGGATATTTTAACGACAGCAAAAGCGGTATCTCTAAGATAAACAGGCTTTGGCCGTCACTTGTGGAGTCTAAAACCTACAGCAGTATGCTTGGAAAACAGTGTTCTAAGTTCACACGAGAAGAAGAGATTGCAGGCGTTATTTGAACAAGGAAAGGGAATCCAATGAGTGTATCCGCGAGAACGCGCGGATGATCATTGCTTTTGAACGCTTATACTCACACAACCCACTCTGTGACTGCTGCGAACAACGGACCCGATAAGCCCATTGGACCAAACCACACAGAGAGTGGACCCTCCTGAGTTATTCGACACGATGCCGTAGTTGAACATGACATTACTGCGATGTAAAGACATCTGAGAATTAACGAAGCTGGACCCATCGTACTGCTCTTCGGTCTCAGCTCCTTGGAGATTTCAATACTCAGAAAGATAAGTTGTCGTGAGTGGTGACTGCATCTTCTTGGGATACCGAATAGCAGTACCAACGAAGGTACAAAGGAGGCTACTTGCATAACTACAGAGCACACATCCAGACATCACGAAGATAAAGGTCACGGGGCAATTTTGTGTCCTAAGATGGATGCAGGTATCAATCATCTAATCAGATCATGTGGTATCGGTCAGCAGCACCAAAAAATAAAACCATCTGGGCCGATCCATCTTTAGCGGTGATCGGACAAACCGTGACAACGCATGCGTGTAGACAAACTCATAACCTGAGGAAGCTTTTGTATCAAAAGTGAAACGTCGCCCAGAGATAAATAACCAACTGTTTCCCAAACTTTTCCGAAAATAGATTAAGGTATATTTGTAATGCCTGCTGATTCGCCAGTCTGTTGTATCTGACTGCTGACCCAGTTCCAGTGCCTAGTGCCGGAAAAAGACTCACCGAAGGGAACAAAACAGCTTCATTCCGAGCAAACGAGTGCGAGAGCGTAAGTGCGAAAATACAACGGCCTGAGGCTATTTTATTGGAGGAACACTCCGAGCTTTGTCCAACACTGACTCACACTGTCTGGATTTGGCATGAGGCTGTGACGCACTGCTATTAAGTGGGAGTTGTCTGAGCATCTAGTGGAGTTGATGGATTCAGTAGATTTTAGGCATTCACTGATTACTTTCAGGACTCTGTAAGTATTCATTCATTCGTTCGTGGGAATTCGGAAACAACGACTGACAACCGTGTAAACTTTTTGCGCAATTTGAGTGCACCCTGAAGCGAGGCGACAGACAATCCTCCTTCGTTCGTCAGTTAAGTTTTTCTAGTCTTTCTCCTCAGGAGTTGTACCGTATCCATCCGATCAGTGCCTTAACATCTTGCATTGAATAATCTGGTTCAATGCCTAGTGCGTACGGTGAAACAGAGCCTCTCAAAGCAAGGATTTGCGCAGAATTAGAGTAAACTCTATAGGTCCCTGTTTACCTATCACACAATACCCAAGGAGTCCACTGGGAAGTTAGTCTGGTTGGGCATTTTGTGTAAGAATACACGTTCTCCTCCCTAATCCTAGAATATAAATAAAATCCAGGAAACGGTAGGTAGCTGGACTAACGATTAGATTTTACACTCAAAGAACCTGACAATGTGTACAGCAAACTAATCGAAGAATGCCGCTGGTATTGCAGCACAACGATATTGAACTGCGACTTGCATGTGGTATCTTCGTCCGTCGACCCTCATTTCCAGCATTCCCGGATTTGTTTATATCAGCTGAAATTGCGTCTCCTCAGGCCGTGGAAGAAGGAATCGAGATGCAAAACCGTAAGCCAGTCTCAGGTGTTAGACTCGGTATTCCTCTGACGATTTGCATGGCGGACGGATTTCAACCATAAACATGGAGCAAATCTTAAGCGGAAAAAATGTGACAACGTGTCTCATGCATCGTATGCATATCTAAAAAGACACCTGCAAGCGAAGCACATTTTGAGCTCATTGTCTCTTTCACATTCATTTCGTTATCTTCCCGTGCAGTTTGCCGTAGTTTAGGCAGTGCGTCCGTATCAATCAAGGCTAGAGTTACATTAGAGTACATACTATGCGTCACTTATTAGACACACTTCTCAGTGCTCTATGTTGAAAAACAATTCATTTGCACCACGATTAGGAGGTTACTTCAAACTACTAACTATTTACCTTGCTGTCTCGGTGTAAATAAATGCATTGAGTCCCATCATACAATGGTTAACGAGCTTTTTCACTACTCAATACGGCTAACGGTGTTCATGTTCAACCTAAACTGAGAAGGCTGTTCTCCAATTCAGATTTATTTGAAAGAATAACAGGAACGCCCTTAGACATGAAGTAGTGATGCTAAAAATCGGTGGGATCACCTAATAAGCGCTGCAGTCACATTTGGGCACGATTATTTCCAGACTTTGTATGGATAAACAGATCTCATGCATACAGCAAATTATGCCACCTCTAATGCCCGATAACCTTCCATAGGCTTATTCAAATATCTATATTTTGGCCGTTTTTAATGTTGTGAGTCCTGTGCCTTCCGCCAAAAGAGGAGCTCCACGCAAGCCAATTCACACGTTAGGCTTATTATTGTATTCTTCGGTATCCGAATGAAGATCCGATAGAAGTTCATTTTTGTTATCTTTTCCGCGCCATCGGGTGGCAGATGGGCTAAGTGTAGTTGTAAACTAAGTGAAGAGGCTTCATCCGCTACTTTTTTTCACACTACAGATATCCGACGAAGACTTACGTAAGCGCTGGGAGACAGTACGAATCGACGTGTCGGACGGTGCACTGTATATGCACGGACTCACTGGCAGAACCGATTGCCATGCAAGAAAAGACCACACACGAGTATTCGGTCATCCCAACTTTCCGAATTTAGACAAACCTACGATTACACGACACGAAGAATTACCAGAAAATCTAGACCAACATTTCATTTTCCATCATGCACATGTTTCACCAAAGATCAAGGAGTTCATTCAAGCGTATGATCAGTCAAAGATAATTACGCTTGATGGTGAATTAAGCTCAATGCAAATGTTGAATGTGAGTGACGCAGATTTATTGATTTTCTACTTTAGCCACTTATCCATATCCTGTTATTGCAATACTGTCTCATGATTTGAGTGCTGTTTGCAAGTGAAATAAAAAATGATGTTTCTGTCATTCTTATTAGTAAAATAAGCACCTCGAAGATTCCCTCGATGAAAGATTCGTTATGAATAAAGTACTGATTTTGTCCTTGGAGAAGCACGCAACTGACTGAACTGCTCAATCCATGGGAAAAATTGGGCGATGCTGAGTTTATACCTTCGGTTTCAATCAGTTAAGGCGTAACTACAACGACGGAATACCATAGAAGCCTTATTGGCATCCGTTCTAAGCGGAGTCCTGAAGACTGAATCTGAACCTAATCACCCTTCACTGTCACCAAAGGTATAGTTGATGTGAAAACAAATTTTAAACCGAGTGGTAAGCCGTATGCTAAACAGTTTTATTCCAAAACTTGGGTCTCTGATTCACCGTAGGTTGATGTGCTAAGTGAAACCGGTTGGCGCCTCACTCTTATACCCATATTCCCTGGGTACGCCCAGAAATCAACGTACCTGCATATTTAACTGATAACTTTGCGACAAGATGAGTCCGTTTGAGTATAACATACGACAAAGTTTGTCATTATGCAGACCACCTATCAACGTGGCGTACTCAAGCACAGTGGTCGGTGTCAAGGCACTCGCAGTTATAGATTCACCGTTTATCGTAGTGGTGTGGGATGAAGATATCCTATAGAATCGGAAGCTCAAGATCGGGCATCACACTATCGATCCAAGTTTTCCGGTGAGAGGTCGTGCATGAAATGTGTGTATTTGACCAAGTATCAGTCTGTCGGTACAACCAGGGTGTCAGGCTAATTACTCAAGTCACTTCAGAGTATGTGGGTGAGTATGCTGCTCGCACATAGGGTGATAAATTCAGTTAGGACCAAATTTCATCATGTTCAACAATGTTTAGTGCCGAGTTTGAACAAAAATGCATTCTTAACCATGTGGTCTAATACTGTCAAATTACTAGCACGGGGACAAGAAGGAGACTGACCAAACAAGAATTATGTGTATATGATTTTTGCAAATACTACAACTGGTTATAATTTAATAAAGGTCACCCTGGAAAAAAATGTACACGAACAATTAGGGATTAGGACCTTTCTTTGACTTAGCAATTCATTGGCGAGGAAGCACAGTCATTTGCAAATTATTTTGGTGTTGAAGAAAGACTCATTTGGATCTCACGTGTTTGAATAGTATGTTATGCCAAGCAAACACCGTATTTGTTTTCAGAATGTGCTCCACAAACTCAACGTCATGTCCACGAACCCGAATATCTCAACGAGAGACCTGTTCGATGAAAAATACTCAGAAGAATCAAATGACCTGGTCTCCACTGTTTGTGGGTGTGAGAAACACATTACACTACGGATTGACGTGAGTCTAAACTTTATGAGTACACGGGTAGTTCTTTATTTAAAGATCCGTTGATCTGACCTTGCATATCATCGTCCTTATCATCATCATCATTAGCTGTAGAAACCACGTGCTTGCCATACTGTGGTTACAGCTGCCACCTGCATATCAGCCGCATCATTTCTAAATTGCAATTGTTCTCCTAGTCACTTCCAGAGTTGTGGCTTAACAAACCACCTCGAGTGGTCATACTGGGTAAACCACGTTCTGGGAAAACCACCTTGGCCAAAGGTCTCAGTACCCTGTGGAATTGTGAACTAATATCTCGTAAGTTGATTCTCTTCGTTTTTACCATTGGTGTCAAGCTTTTGGATTTTGAGCATCACTATATCAATATTTGACATTTTACGTGCAGTTTTTTAAATTACAAATGGTTCTTATGAGGGGCTAGCAAACCAGCACCGATGAGGAACTGCTTAACTCGGTGGTGTCTACTAAAACATGTATGCTCCAGATTTGTGGTAATCCATAACAAAATCAACTGATCCTAAGCGGCTTTCTTGTTACACTTCACAGTGCACCGTCAGATGGTTGGACAAAACAATAGTAATAATAATAATAATATGTGACACGCTTCCGGTACCTATCTGCTGTGACACCCGAAGAAACCGTGAGGGCCGAGATACTGTCAGATTGTTCAAGCCTAGAGGGAATCAGTTGAGATGAGTTCGAAGCGCAAGCTTTCTGGTTCAATGGTTCGCACCTTAACCACTGATGGATCTCGAGCTTCATGGTTGCACATGGAGCTAACTAAAATGGACTGGAACGAAACATACTACAGTATAATCCACGGATGAACCTTTGAAAGAAAATGATGTCTGGCGTGATGGAAGTATACCAGTCCGTCAGTGAAATGGCAAAATGATGGCAACAGCCAGATGTCCAACTCATCTCCGTGCGCATTCCGAAAAAAGATGAGACGTTTACATCTTAGGTACATGATGACTGCGAAGACATATACCCATTACTCGGCTCTTCACACCGGCACCAATGTAACTAACAGGGGTTCGGGAGATAAAAGCTATTGTCAGCCACCCATGGTTAGTTTTACTCTGCGTAACTTTGCTGTACGTTGCTGTTACCAGCTGAAAAGCGTCTGCTGTAAATTCGGCTCTGGTTCGACTTGTCACATATGAGCCAGTCAGCGGCTTTCCATTCTTGACTTGCGTTACCTTTGCCAAATTTTACAAAGCGACGTACGTTTGTCGTCGTTAGTATTTAGAGTTCGTAAGTTTTAGTCAGACTCCGTATAGCAATTAATAGGCCAGATAAATAGACAGGTAAGTAGGTAAGCAAACATCCGATGGGGTTCAGCAAAAAATTCGATAGAAACAGCCAAAGAAAATAACTGAACGTAGGGTGCTTGATAATATCCTCAGGTGTACACTGTGTCCACGCACTAAAAACAAGACAATGCTTAGATCCATGACTTCCAGCCAACCGACCAATCCATCCACTAGCTAGGCTGCTGCGAATGCTATCGTATGCACTTACTCTGTCCTTGTGATTCGCCACATTCCTCATCGACTTATTACCAGCTGAGATCTGGCCGGGCTACCACAACACTTCAAACCAATGACTTTTGAGAACAGTAGAGATTTCAAGGCCAAACCCACTGAGGGAGAGGATCACCATCGGTGCTGAAAATATCTGCCTGACGCATCACCAGACGGAGAGGTGAAGTGAAATTCGTGTGATACAGCGCATCTTCTATAGTAGCTGGACTGGGATTCGTCCCATAAATGCGGAACGTGGGGCCTCTCATACAGGTTTCAACATGATCCTGATGTATAAACAAGACACACTATATGAACGAAAACTGTCCTGAAGAATTCTTGGAATCAACTCCATAGCCCATTTCTGCTATGATGCAGAAGCGGCTACAGTAGGAGCCCGCAACTAACTGCCGAATAGAGAATAATTTCCCGTAACAACGACGCCAGGACACAGTTCCTCCTTTTAATAGGAAAGCTCCATCAGACGAGCGCAAGTTATGTACAGACTACTCATGATGTTTCAGAAAACCCTTTGGCAACCCACAACCGGTTTCGCCATTCTCGAGGCTCATCAGGTGGGCGTAGTCCCCGAGCTTAAGGGTACCATGAATGAGAGATTCAGCTAGATTCAAAGCGAGTCACCCGTCAAAACCAAATAGGTATGCAAATGAGTGAGTGCATTTCACTAAGTTATGTGCATCCTCCGAGCTAGCGAAACCATCCGGCAATTGGGCGGGAGAAATTTTACCTGCGCGAAGGAACACTTGGGCAGAGAAAAATAATACATATGGTCTAAAGTTTTACCTGTGTACTTGAGTTCGTTGTTTCGGGTGAGATGTAACGAGGAAGTAAGGAAATTTGAATGTTGCTAAGTTATTTAACATTACCCATGTTACTCACCACTCGTGCATCTTCCAAAGGTCCCTCCAGGGAACTATTTTCCATTCCCGTAAAAGCCCAAAGTTGTGTGCGTTAACTAAATCTGACAAAGAAATCGAGGATTGTGGACACTTGTTTTGTTAGCCACCGCCACTACACGTATAACGTGCAGATCGAAACAAGAAGTTGTTGAACCCAGAAACGAAGACTTAACTGTCCGGCCTGGGTCTGAAACCCCAAAGGAAGATCAACCGGTAATAGGTTCGACTTGGAGGCAATCCTGCACAACTTAAGTACTATTTCACTGTATGCTAAAGCATATTCATTTCACAGTAGTGTCTGTTTCACAATTAGTGTTATAATGGTTTAAAAATTAATAGTCCACAACTTCGCTCTATCTCGGTTTTAATTAAGACCGAACATCCGGATAAAATCTCTTATCCAGAAACGACTTGGTGATTCCTATTAATTAACTCCAACTTATATGGATGAAACTCCAACGATCGAATTCCGGTTCGTCTGATAGGTTGTGGATGTCACTTGAATAATTTATTTTTTGTTTTGAAGCAAAAAAATACAGTTATTTCGTCTGTAATCTCAACACTATGTAGTGAATGAGCTGATTGAAAAGGAAGTCAACTCGGACAGCATCATCGGGGCGCAGATACGGGCGTCCATGGTCGACGGCCCCGGATTGAGTCCACCAATGATCATGGAAATGATCAATGCGGCCATCAACAAACCCAGGTCAGTCAGCCACGGCTACATTTTGGATGGACCGCCAACAAATAGTTCTGAAGTCGGTAACCAGCTGAGGGCACTCTGTTCTCTTCCGAACGGACCGGAGTATGTAATTGAGCTCAAGGTAAGCTGGAGAAGAATGAGATGAACAAATTTCATTCCTTCAGTAGGTTCCCACCTGTGCCAGGGGAGTAGATTACCGTTTCGATTTGCATCAAGCCAACATATTTCAAGGCACACAACCCAACCAACAGTCTTTGTGTATCACACTTATTGCGACAACTCCTATTAGGAAAATAGTGCAGGAAACGCCGTTGTAAACATCTTTTTTTCCTCGAATTTTTCGAATGTTTTATTACTTGGACTGAAATATTGTGTGCTGCCGAATGAATCTATTACTACGAAAACACTCCTAATTGAACATGAATACATTCGTAAAACAGCCGTAAAATTTCATTCGAATCACCCTGGAGAGATGAAGAGAACGAACAACTAGTAAAGTAATACAATGACTGCTAGTGGGGATACAGTGCAGAGATCTACACTACTCGAGCTTGAACAAGGTTGAGATTGGAAACAGATTATGGATTGAGTAGCTGTAAGATTGTTGAGAAAAATTACGAAGCTCCAAGAAAGTCCCCGTGGAGTTTGATCACATCAAAGCCTCATTCGAAGTTAAAAGTATACGAAAATTTACAAAAATTACACCACGAAGTTGTAACTTAGCTGGTACTAACGTCAGTCATAGAAGGGACTGGTTGGATGTTTGCTTGCATTATCTGTCCAGCCACGTGTACACTATGACAGTCAACATAGTTAAGGCCGAATGCTCACAGCCGTTCCGGCCGAACTCATCTTAGCTCACTTATTACAGCTGCAAAAGACATTGCTTCTCAAAGTTGTCTACAAATTTAGGTCCATGTAACCGGCCCAAATGAAGTAGCGCTGTTTGAAAATCGGTTGCGAACGCTCCCAAATCGGTACGTAGCCCAACAACGGATAACGATATGCACACCGGCTGACAGCATAACGATATGGCTATTCTGAATGCTGCATGTAGTCGACGATAAGTCTTTGAGTAACGCGGTTTGTTAACCGCAGGCATTTCGTACAAAAGTCATCGGACTGTCAGACTATACAAATAGCCATAACGATATATTCTGAATGCTGCATGTAGTCGACGATAAGTCTTTGAGTAACGCGGTTTGTTAACCGCAGGCATTTCGTACAAAAGTCAGTCATCTGTCAGACTATACAAATAGCTTTACGACTTCAATAACCAAAGCAGGCTATGTGGTTATATATAACTGGTTAATTCTATATATATNTTTTATAATGGTTTAAAAATTAATAGTCCACAACTTCGCTCTATCTCGGTTTTAATTAAGACCGAACATCCGGATAAAATCTCTTATCCAGAAACGACTTGGTGATTCCTATTAATTAACTCCAACTTATATGGATGAAACTCCAACGATCGAATTCCGGTTCGTCTGATAGGTTGTGGATGTCACTTGAATAATTTATTTTTTGTTTTGAAGCAAAAAAATACAGTTATTTCGTCTGTAATCTCAACACTATGTAGTGAATGAGCTGATTGAAAAGGAAGTCAACTCGGACAGCATCATCGGGGCGCAGATACGGGCGTCCATGGTCGACGGCCCCGGATTGAGTCCACCAATGATCATGGAAATGATCAATGCGGCCATCAACAAACCCAGGTCAGTCAGCCACGGCTACATTTTGGATGGACCGCCAACAAATAGTTCTGAAGTCGGTAACCAGCTGAGGGCACTCTGTTCTCTTCCGAACGGACCGGAGTATGTAATTGAGCTCAAGGTAAGCTGGAGAAGAATGAGATGAACAAATTTCATTCCTTCAGTAGGTTCCCACCTGTGCCAGGGGAGTAGATTACCGTTTCGATTTGCATCAAGCCAACATATTTCAAGGCACACAACCCAACCAACAGTCTTTGTGTATCACACTTATTGCGACAACTCCTATTAGGAAAATAGTGCAGGAAACGCCGTTGTAAACATCTTTTTTTTCCTCGAATTTTTCGAATGTTTTATTACTTGGACTGAAATATTGTGTGCTGCCGAATGAATCTATTACTACGAAAACACTCCTAATTGAACATGAATACATTCGTAAAACAGCCGTAAAATTTCATTCGAATCACCCTGGAGAGATGAAGAGAACGAACAACTAGTAAAGTAATACAATGACTGCTAGTGGGGATACAGTGCAGAGATCTACACTACTCGAGCTTGAACAAGGTTGAGATTGGAAACAGATTATGGATTGAGTAGCTGTAAGATTGTTGAGAAAAATTACGAAGCTCCAAGAAAGTCCCCGTGGAGTTTGATCACATCAAAGCCTCATTCGAAGTTAAAAGTATACGAAAATTTACAAAAATTACACCACGAAGTTGTAACTTAGCTGGTACTAACGTCAGTCATAGAAGGGACTGGTTGGATGTTTGCTTGCATTATCTGTCCAGCCACGTGTACACTATGACAGTCAACATAGTTAAGGCCGAATGCTCACAGCCGTTCCGGCCGAACTCATCTTAGCTCACTTATTACAGCTGCAAAAGACATTGCTTCTCAAAGTTGTCTACAAATTTAGGTCCATGTAACCGGCCCAAATGAAGTAGCGCTGTTTGAAAATCGGTTGCGAACGCTCCCAAATCGGTACGTAGCCCAACAACGGATAACGATATGCACACCGGCTGACAGCATAACGATATGGCTATTCTGAATGCTGCATGTAGTCGACGATAAGTCTTTGAGTAACGCGGTTTGTTAACCGCAGGCATTTCGTACAAAAGTCATCGGACTGTCAGACTATACAAATAGCTTTACGGTTATGTGGTTATATATAACTGGTTAATTCCATATATATATATATATATATATATATACTTTCAGGTATATACCTATTTGGTTTCGAATCACCGTGAGCAATATAGGAACTATGACTGGGTGGTGTTTTCATGTTTATATAGTTTATTCCAAAAAATGCATCTAATTTTAGCCTCAAGCCTAGATGGCAAGGAGAGTCAACTTGAGTTTTTTGAAGGGACACAACGCAAAGCTGTTGATTATTACCTAAATATCGAGCTGCTGGTGAGCAGACCGACTGTTTGACTGACTACGTGTAGTTTACCACCGAGGATCTGATGATCTGGGAGTTCATAGGCCACCCACCCAACGCATTGTTTCCAAGACTGGTTTTATCGGAGTTCATCTGATTAGCCCCAGTGAGGAAGAACGGCTCCATGTGGCTTTCGGAATCCCTTTACCACTGTAAGGACATGCCTAAATCATTTACAACATTAGTAGAAATCATTTGAAAGTCATTTTAATCAAAGTAGACGATCACCTCGGGAGCACCGCAACTGTGAAAAAATCGGAATTCGGCAAACGTGACAATTACATGAAAGACCCCAACCGAAGTACTTCAGGGACAGCAAAAACTGCGATGGTTTGCTCGGAAGTGCAGTTCGAAACGTGGGATATTTGATCACGGTACAATACTGACAGTAAGTTCTTCGGAGGGAATTGTAAATTACAAATAGTAGCAAGTGTCTCTCGATTTCCGTTGAATTTCTATCAGATGTCATTTATCAGAGGCCACTTCTAGTCGGTCGATGGGCTGTCCAAAAAGAAGCAGAGTATGCATCAAATGAGTTGACAAAATTGGAGCATGTAGCCTGTGGTGCATATAGTTTGAAGACAAAACTTCAGATCCACAGATGTCCCAAACCGTCCCTGTTTTTATAAAAATTCATTCATTTAGTCTTTTCTTATACTTCAGATATCCGATGCTGAATTACGTGAACGCTGGCAAGCTAGTTGCGTGTACACTACCTACAGTAGCTTGTACAATGAACTTAAAACTGCAGAAACAGGATCGAGGTCTTCGGCTAGTAAGCGTAGAACTCAACATCCTGACTTTCCCATCGTGGATGAAAATAACAAAGATCGGTTGCTGGTCAAAGTGGAAGATGTTGAGGAGAATGTTGACAAATACCTTGATTTCTACCAGAGATATATGAGTGAACAGCTGAAGCACTTCATCAGCACGCATGATCCCGCGGCCGTAGTCAAAGTGAACGCAAATCTTCCTCCTTCATTCTTACTTCAGGTAATTGGCAAACTCATCCACAAATGTCTTCGTGAATGCATATTGTGTGGCTGATTCCGTGAATTCATTGTACCAGACAAAAATGACATACATTCTGAGATGTACAGAAAGACTTTGGGCGGCTTCCGCATGATATTGTTTGAATGTCGAAGATAGATAGAATTAGATCATAAATTTTCCAGAAATTTTCAGCACGAATCAGGAACTGTTACATGAATAATGGAACAACCCAGTATGAGTCCACATGCAGTTTGGTGCTACAAAGATTGTACTCAGTTTTAAGTGCTAATTGTGATTTGTCTCTGCTGTGATTGCGTTAAAATATTGATACTTCCTTGTCGGTTGAAACTTAGGACTTATTATCTAACTTCTTTACAGTCCGTGGTCACGCGTCTTTCGATTATGGCAAAGCATCCTGGTGTACCTTCCTCACTACTTTTCCGTCGCGCCGACGATAGTGACGTGGAGGAGTTGAACTCTACTGGCTGTGAGTGCCAATATGGAGATGGGCAAGATAAAGCTTTGGTAAGTGAACGGCCACTTGCATTTGTTGCGACCATGCTTAGTGAACAGTGTTAGCTATCCCCAAATAAGTTGTGGCTTGTTGCCTAGTTTTAGCATATTTAAGGTATGGTGCACTCGCAAATTTTTCAACTGCAGATGTGTTTTCAACGTCTGTACGTCCGCGCTAATATGGAAAGTATTTATCAAAATCCCCAATACCCTTACGGTTTCGCATTTAATGACTACAAAAATCTGGAAAATACGAATTTATAGACCAACTGAGTGCAAAACGGATACGGGCGTGAGCTCAGGTAACAAAGAAACAAGTAATTTTAGTTCGTAGAATGAGACAGATTGACCGCTAAGCTTTGCCGATCGTTACTCAAAACTGGGATCATTGCTCCATTACTGAGATTTCGGGAACGCGAAGCACTCTGTGTCATCGTTCTGGGCGAAGTTCTTAAGGGCACGCGACAGTTATTGTTTGTTACAACTTTCGTAGACATTCTATTGCTGAACACTTCTGGCTCACTGGATACAAATCCCGGCCTTGTGTCCGCTGTTACAACATTGTCCTCTGTACTGTTCCGCTCCGCTATTTTGCTTTTATGGCTACTGAGTAATAGAATATACCACTGATGTACTGTTGTCCATGACGACAGTAACATGTGACCAGAAAGGCGCTGTTAAGTAGTGTGATCGGTCAGTGGGCCGTCATAAAAAAAGGCATGCTGTGTGGCTTACGATAGCTTCAGCAGCCCTCAGTGCACATAGCCCGTAATATTCCCGGTCACGTTTTGTTTCAAATCCTTGGGTAGACGTGCCACGCACACCACTAGTCCATTGCAGTAGTGCATTCACACGCACACATTGTTCTGTGAATGGTTTGTCTTTGGCCTTGTATGAGTACATTTGACAGGCGCCACTCATACGATCTACCATGTGCTTATTACCTAAACGCAACATGTTTCATTCCTGGTCATTGTTTGTCGCGTCCTGTAATGCTACTCCCGGGACACCTGTCACATCAATAATTATCATTTGGTATGCAGCACATTTCAGGATTGTCGATACTCAAAGAGGTCTAAACGAATTTCGTAAATATATTACAGTTGTAGACTGAACAAAGGAATGCATCTGCTGGATTCACGGAGGGCAGGTTGATTATAAAATACTTTCACTGAACTTTGAACGGAATACCAACGTAGGGAAGGGGCTATATATTACTCGCCCAAACTACAACACGCTTGCTTCGGAGGGCTGTACGAGCCACCCGGAAAGTGGAGTATCGTTAGCTTGCCAGGTTGCGTGCATTATGACGGAGCCAGACATGTACTTTCTCATCTAAAAACCTCATAAAGTTTCAGTGTGCATTTCCTACATGCTTCTACCGTATTCGGCCAACAGAACTTTTTGCCCGACTCATAGCATTGCACACTGGAGAAAGCCAGCTGTAGCTCTTGATAATGGGATTGGTCGCAATTCGTGTCTGTTTGATATCTTGCCAGTATAAGCTAAGTGCAGCTTGGCTTCCTGACAAGCAAGGGTTGGAGGAAAGAGGTGGCAATGTTGCGGAATATAGGTAGCTCGAGGACGCTGCCTGCTATCGTCAGTGCGATGCCACCTTGACTGGTGATGAGACGTTTGCAATCCAGCTACCGGGCTCGGCGAACAGAATAACTACAAAGTCACGGAGATATGCCCCCAAAAGGTGACTTAGAAACTTCACGTAAATATGTCGGTTAAATTACTGGACGGTTGTTATTGAGTGGGTCAAATATGATCATCATTCCTAATGCAAAATGTGCCATCTTTCATGCCTACTTTTCAAAACCTCTGATCGTTTTGTAGGCGTCAGATCCCAGATGTTCGACCCAACATTCAAAGCAGCATAGTGGGCCTGTGCCCAACGTCATTCCACGCATTCTGATTGTCGGTAACTCTTGCTCAGGTAAAACCACATTGGCGAAACGGCTATGCAAAGAATGGGGCTGTGTCATGATCAACGGTGAGTTGAATAGCTTCTGTTGGTATTACGTATAGACGACTCAGATTCCCAACAATACATTTGGATGAACTGAGACAGGCGAAGAGATAACAAGTCAATCATGCCCAATGGGAAATATACTCCTTACTAATAAAGACGAAAATCCCGAACGATAATGGACATGCCATTTATCAAATCGATATAGGCTATTTCAAAAGATACTTTTTCCTCACATTATTCCGTGGGTAGTACATTAGCAACACAGCTTGTTAGTCTGTGCGCAAGAAAAGAAATCCTAGAAGGGCCAACGCTTCGTCTTGGTTATGAGCGGTAAGTCTAGACAACATGTGTACACATTTGTGTACAATTGCGTAGGCGTTCGAAATCACGTGTTCAGAAGCGCAGTTTCCTTGATAAACTAATATTTGCAAAAATATGGTAAATCGCAACTCATTGCGAGTACAGTGTCAGCCTGCGCTATTCTGAATCCACAAAAACTCCGTGATTTGCGGTTAACAGTGTATGCCATCAAACAGGATGACCCGGTCGCCTGTTAGACCGACATATGCTCCTTATGTAGGTGACGAAGTACCGTCTTAGGATGCCCACCAAACAATGCTGGAAGTCACAGGCTGTCAAATGAATGCGTACATTAGGTAGCCTAGGACTTACTATGCAACAGCGCACAAAAACGGGTATTACGGACAGCCAGTGACCGGCAGTCAAACCAATGGCGATTGTATGAACACGCTTGTTTACTCCTATCTGCCTGGTGACAATGAAGCATGAACTGATCGGTCCGTTTTCTCGTTATTTTATCACTCCATAAAACAAGTGTTTCTACCTCACTTGCGTTCATCTCATTGCACTACTTGATGGTGGAATCAGTTAGGGAATAATTTAGCTTTGTCTCCCGAAGGATTATTACAACGCAGCACATTGTTATCACACAATGGTGTAGTATGTAGTTGCATGTAAGTAGAGTAATCCAAATTTGTTGAGATGGGCTCTGGTTGTTCGTTCAAATTCCTCTTGTGGCTCGACAGACGGAGAAATAAGGGGAAATAACCTAAGGAAATTGCTTATGCAGAAATCCGTTCCGGTATTTGTCGGGACTGAACTTCATAAACGCAGACTTTTCATAACCCCGAGGGAACGAGCTGAAACAATGGCTTTTCACATGGCTATTTACTCAGTCCTACAACTGCGTCTGAAACGGGTTTCGAGCCAAATGGCAGTCACCGGATAATGTATTTTTTGTGATTTTTTCCGTTTTTTCTGCTAAACAATTCATGACTGTGTATACCTTTGACCTAGCTGGGAGAATAAGCTTGCTTACAATTACCTGAAACTTTGGCTCCCTAAACTTCGTTTGAAGGATGGATACGTGTTTTTTCGCAGCCGCTTCTTTTATTCAATAAAGATGGAAGTCGAAAGTTGAAGTAGAGCTAAGGCGGGGCCGCAAAGAAGAAAATATCCCAGCCGGTGAAGGGGTCAGGGAAGTCTACTACGAATGCAGTAGCCTTCCACTTGGCCGAAAAGAGCCACGCAGTTAATTATAACACTGTATTTAGAGTGCTCTATCAAGCACCACTTTTCCTCTCATGATCCGTTTAACTTCATTGTCTAGCCACAACTGAGGTCCTGAGATTCGCTCACGCAGTGCTGGTTTATGCGCTCAGGAGAGACCGTCAAACGCACCGAGGCTTCCATGGTATACGTGACGTTTCTTGCCGTCACGAAGAAACTAAAACTTACCGTGGTGTGGCGGTTTGCGTACCTCGGCGGGCCATTTAGCCATACTGGGGGGGGTCCGAACGATACTCACAGAATCTCTCATACCAGGTTGGTTCATGGGTAGAGGTCTGACGAACACAGTCTCCTGGCCCTCCTGTTTGGGGTTGGAACATGTGTGCCGGCGTGTTCCGTAGAAAATGGTAATGTACTTGCATTTCCAGCCCAACACCGCTGTCTTGCGGTTACACTTTTGTGCCGAAAGCTCTGGTTGAGGACCCTAATCGTCCTCTGTCTAGGTGTGGACGCCCTGGTAGTATCCCATCCCTCGTACAACGGTAAAGTACACAACTAACAATACTCTTATGCCAAATCGGTCTTCACATGGTGCCATCAACCGAGTCGCCTTAATTGCTGTACACAGCAGAATGGGTAAGCGAAAACACTCTACCACTGACGCTCACGAAGAACTAAAACTTACCGTGGTGTGGCGGTTTGCGTACCTCGGCGGTCCATTTAGCCATACTGGGGGGTGTCCGAACGATACTCACAGAATCTCTCATACCAGGTTGGTTCATGGGTAGAGGTCTGACGAACACAGTCTCCTGGCCCTCCTGTTTGGGGTTGGAACATGTGTGCCGGCGTGTTCCGTAGAAAATGGTAATGTACTTGCATTTCCAGCCCAACACCGCTGCCTTGCGGTTACACTTTTGTGCCGAAAGCTCTGGTTGAGGACCCTAATCGTCCTCTGTCTAGGTGTGGACGCCCTGGTAGTATCCCATCCCTCGTACAACGGTAAAGTACACAACTAACAATACTCTTATGCCAAATCGGTCTTCACATGGTGCCATCAACCGAGTCGCCTTAATTGCTGTACACAGCAGAATGGGTAAGCGAAAACACTCTACCACTGACGCCTCCATTCTTACACTGTCACGTTTTCCATTTTCACCCTCCATCGCCCAAATATGGATACTTTCTCCACAGGTCCCAGCTCTAGTAATGACCGTTTTGCTCGCCCTGTATCACATTCAGCTGCAGCTTCTGCACGCCCGAGTTCAGTTACAACCCTAAACACTTCGAGGAGTGTTTTCAAACCCCGAAAGCATGTCTACTTAGCCACCTTCAGTGTTCGCACGCTGAAGCAAACAGATCAACAGGTGAAATACACTCATCTGCAAATCAATATGGTTTTCACGGGAGACTCAATTGAATCTTTCGTTTATGATGTCCTCCAGCTGAATGTGCTGCACACAGACCGCCTCATGATTCAGTTGGCACGACATTAGAGATATCGCAGTGTACTTTCATAGGAAACTTCTCACAAGGTTGCTGAAAACTCTTCGACAGCCCACGACCGGTTTCGCCCTTCTTGGTGCTCATCAGGTAGGCGCAGCACTTTCAGTTGTGGAATATCATAAACGAGAGATTAAGTTGAGTCTCCCGGAAAAACCAAATTTGCAAATGAGTGTATTTCTCGAAAGCCTTTGCATTCGTTTAGTTTTACTCCTCTCTTCGAGACCCTGCCCAATCAGCCGAAGCCCACACTGACAATCTGCATCAAATAAGCAATACCACTGAACTTCGCCGAAGAATAATTCGACAGATGGCGTATGTGTTGCTGCTTGGTCGAGTAACTGAAAGAGGGTAATATGAGGATGGACACGGATCCCAGCAATATCAATTTTGTACGCGAAATTTGACGCCCTGCTGCCTTCTGGTGTCTGACACATTTCATTACTAGGGTCATGAAACAATACGCACATTATAGCACAAAGTAATCGATTAGCCATTAAATCTCCGATAAACACCGTGCATATTGTGTGAAAGGTAAATGAGGTCGGTTGCACACGAACCTTAAGTTAGGTAGGGTCGCGCTTACACTTTCACGTTTTCCGTCTTCAACCCTCCCCCACATAAATTTGAACACTTTCTCCGCAGGTCCCAGCTCTGGGACTGACCGTGTTGCTCGCTCTGCGTCACACTCAGCTGCAGCTTCTGTACGTCCGAGCTCAGTCACAACCCTTCGAAGTGTGTTTTCAAACCCCGAAAGCCTGTCTACTTAGCCACCTTCAATGTTTCCACACCGAAACAAGCAGGTCAACAGGTGGTTTTTGCCCGTACGCTGGATTCCCTCTGCTCATGTATGTTGTCTGTCGGACACAAGGACGCAAGACGCTACTACTGTGACCGAAATGACTGCCTCCTTACTCTTCTCTAGGTTCCGGCTGCGCAACTCTGATGATGCGGAGGCCGCTGCAGCCGGATATGCTGGGGTGGGCATTGTATTGAACGAACGAGCGGAAACGTCTCTGTTCGATTGGATACCCGTTGATAGTTTCCTCTGTACGGTGTGTTCGGTAATATCTGTGAGAGAATCTAGAGGAACTTAGGTTCATCGCACCTTGTTTATTGTGTCTGTTTAAGCTGCAACTGACTGTAGCACTGAATCTGCCAAGGCGTTTCTATGACGCCCTAAGTGCCCTTCTACAGCAGGCTAAAAGCTCAGACATTGTTGTGGTAGCTGGTGATATGAACTCCCAAGTAGGTAGACTAAGCGATTCTGAGGCCCGATTGGTCAGTCGTCTTGGCTTGCACACTAGACGCACGGACAACGGAGACCGCCTAATTCAGATGTGTACCGATCACTGACTATTCCTTTGCAGTACGAATTTCTGGAACAGCGGAAGTCGCTTGAAAACGTGGTGCGCACCAACAAACCAGCGCTAAATCCGAATAAACCACATCGCCGTCAGTAATCGGTGGCGAGGGTCGATCAACGCTTGCCGCTCCTTCTGGAACATCAGCGTGGATTCCGACCATGCACTTGTACGTTGCTGCTTTTCGTTGAGCTTTTCAGGTGTACGCAAAACGCGCACATCTCGCTTAGCCATTGAGAAGCTACTGGACCCAGAAGTCAAACGAAACTATCAGAACCAGCTCCCCAAATGCCTGTCGGACGGTACGGTGTCGGATATAAACGGCCTCTGGGAAAAATATCCAAAGCGCTACTCAAAGCCGGAACGTCTGCTTGCGGTACAACCCGGTTAACCTCATCCAAGCATTGGATCTCTGATAGGACCGTGTCTTTGCTGGAGACCGAGCGACATATTCCACCTGGCCACCACCACAACTCCACCCGGCGAATCATCCAACGCCAGGTGAAACTGAGTGTCCGCGCAGACTGAGAAGCTTGGTGGACCCGAAAGATGGAAGAAATGGAAGATGCAAAAAATGCTGTAAACGTTCGCAAACTGTTCCACCTGGTTTGTTCGACTGGTCCTCGGAAACCTATTGTTAGCGAAATAATCAGGGACCAAAATGGCTCCCTGATATGCAGCAAAGCAGAACGTTTGGACCGCTAGGCACAGTACTTCGAACAGCAATTCAGCTGGCCATCTGCTACTCCCAATCCAGAAACCTGGCCTTCAGCAGAAAGGTGGACAGTAAATGTGGAGCCACCTTCGGTCTCAGAAGTGTCCGAGTGTATTTCTCCACTCAAGCGTCTTCGTGATGCTGATCCTGACAACCTTCTACCTGCTATTTCCAAGGTTGGCGGTGGATTCCTCAGCCAGTGCCTGTTTGGCCTATTTAGGTCTATCTGAGAGAAGGAGGCCTTCCCAGATAACTGGATTGATTTGATAGTGGTGACCATTTCCAAAAAGGGTACTCGCAGTGAATGTAGCAACCACAGAGGTGTTAGTTCGACACCTGTTGTGACAAGGCTTCTGGTGTCACTGATTCTTCGTCGTCTTATGGTGGGACGCGAAACCTTGACTCGTGAGAACCAAGTGGGATTTCGAGAGGGTAGAGGCTGCGTTGACCACATCCTCACACGCCGTCGGGTGTTAGAGCAACGCCACATGTACAGACGACTCACAATTTTGGTATTCCTTGACTTCAAGGATGCGCTTGATTCTGTAGATCGGTCAGTGCTGTTAACTTCACTTGTTCAACAGGGTATGCCCCAGGAGTTTGTAAACATAATCCGATCCATATAGTCACATACTTCTGGGCGGGTGAGAGTGTATGGTGAGCTCTCCAAAAGCTTCCCTACAAAAAGTGGTATCAGACAAGTATATCCACTCCGCATTCATGTTCAACTTCGTCATTGATGAAATAATGAGGCGAACACCAAACGATCTTCAAAACCCCGGTGTTCAAATTGTTACTGGGGAGAGCCTTATCGATCTGGAGTACGCAGACGATATCACTGTCATCTTTTAAGACTAAAGCGAAGCACAAGCCCTGTTGAATAAGCTGACCAACATCATACCATCTTTTTTCACGCGCCTTGCAACTTCAAAGTGCAAAGTCATGTTTCGAACGTGCCGTCTGCGATCATACTCCTTACAATTCAAGGAGAATCTCTGGAGATTGTGGAAAGCTTTACACACCTCGGAAGTTGTATTAGCTCTGACTGAAGTGTGTCTGATGAAGTCAGTGCAAGAATCTCAAAGGCTCGAATTGCGTTTGCTAATATGCGTCACTTGTGGCGTCAAAAAGGCATCCCATTGCATCCTAAATTTCGTGTGTACCAGGCTACAGTAAGGGCTGTGTTGTTGTATGGGTGTGAGACATGGCCCCTGAGGACATGATGTGAGGCGTCTTCAGGTTTTCGACCACCGGTGCCTCAGAAGCGTGGCTGGTTGTGGATGGCGTCAGCGTGTTAGTAACGAGGTGATTAGAAAACGGGTATTTGATTGTAATTCAATCCGGGAAAACATCCTGCACCGCTGACTCCGATGGCTCGGTCATGTGCTACGCATGCCGAAACAGCATCTACCGAAACGAGTGTTGTACGGCAGTGATGCATCAGTGTCAACACTGATGTTGCTCTCTTTGATGATTATGGTGATAATGTGACGTCCGCGTAGGCCAGCTGACTTTGACGCAAAAAGCCTTCAGGACTTTACTAAGACTCCAAGAAATATATACTTTGCTTGGTCATATGGTTAAAAGATCTCCGAAATGTACTGATTTCAGAGGCATACCATCCAAACGTTATCGTATCAGTTCCATTTCTATATATTATACTACAAGGTTTTCTAACCCATTTCATTTTACAGCAACCGAACTAATTACGCACCACATATGTGCGAAAACGCCGCTGGGTGACCAGATCCAACAGATTATGCGCACCGGGAAAGATTTGAGTGATAGCTTGGTGTTGGATATGCTGAAAGATAAGCTGAGTTCTCCGGACTGTGAGCAGTCTGGTTACATCCTGGATGACTTCCCAACATCAAGTGAGAAAGGACTGAATATCGGTCAACAATTGGACATGCTGCTAAAGTCTGAAGCCCGACCAGATTACATTGTGGATATACAGGTCAGTCTGAACGATAATATTTTTGGAGAGTCAAATTTCAAACGAAGCTGTTCAGCACGATGACATACCCATTGTGAAAGGTGTATTGGTAAACCAGCCGCGTTTTCCCGATCGCATACGTGCAGGCAAAACCGGGCCACCAAATTCTGCGTTCACCTCTAGGTGTCCAAAATTAGAGGACCTATCTAAGCTTGCCGTCCTAACTAGCCTGTGTATCTAGTGCATTTAGTCCACCACGTTGGTGAAAATGAACAGTCACTTATCAAGGTGATTCTTAGACAGACACCAAAGCAACAACACTGGGTGGTGGGTCGAAAGGTGTGTCGCTCAAACATTCAGTAGCGGTTATATTAGGTTGCACTTCTAACTTCACTTTAAAACATTTTTGACATCCAATTAAACCTGTGTACCTACAGATACCGGAAGCAGATTTGAAACGACGCTGGGAATCAGTCCGAATCGATATATCTGACGGAATGTTGTATCCTAAAACTCACTACCGCTTCAGCGATCCAGCAACACCAATACATCCGGTATTTCCTGCACCAAACGAAAACATACGGCAACGACTGCTAACTCGACATGAAGAAATGATGGAAAATATTGAGAAACAAACAGAATTCTACTTCAATCACGTGAGGCCACAAATCGATGCGTTTTTGAAGGAGTACAACCCAGAATGTATCATACCTATCGATGGGCGTGTTCCTACCGCGGAAATGTGTCAGGTACGTGTGCTTTGCATACATGCTTGAAGTTCACCAACACAGGCATCAAATTCACCTCTATGGACGTTAGCACTAGTCATAACAAGAGAAATCCTGTTGGCACAGAATCTTGCATCTACTCATCTGGCTAAACCACAAGGATCGTTTTAGTGAGATGACTCATTGGGCCTTGGAAATAGAAAAACTCAATGAAAAGGTTTTCTCGTTTGAGTAATGCAAAGGTTAACTACTGTTTCGCCGTGAACTGATGTATTTTTTCGTTTGTTCGGGATAGTTTCTACCGAGGACTGCCTGCGTCATACCCATCTTTTGATCGCATGATTCTACAAAATGTGTGAATTGTGTTGGCTCCTTTGGCTAAAAGGTCACAAAATGTCTCATTAAAGGTGAAACAACGGGATTATTAGTGTCGGGATAGAAATTGAAAGATGGATCAATGTGAAGTTAGGGTGTTCTAGGGGTGTCTAATCTATCTTATTAGGACCGGAGTGTTGCGAACTCTTCGGGAGATTTCAAACTCAGATCAAATCGCCTTTAGATTAATGTCAGGATTTCTATCATTCTACGATTCTTATCAAGAAACTTCCTGAAAACTGAGGTGAAGACAATGCGCTTCAGTCAAGCACTGTACCGTAAACACCACGTTCAGAGTCACCCTCCCACCGAAAAAAGGCCTAAAAACGAAGAGTGGGAATCATATAGGTCCCCAACCAGCTATGGCGAAATTCATGGGCGGATCCCTCGAATTTATCCATCAGTAGCTCCGATCCATTTCACTTTAGGCCTCCATCTTGTTGATATAAGCAAGGTGGGTCATAAGGTTGAATCTCACACCTCAGCACACACATATCTTCTCGATACTTGTTCTTGCAACCGTTGCGCTGTAATGATGCCATCGCTAGTGCTGCATAGATCTTTCGACCAGGTATGTTTCAACGCCACATGGACGGAAGGATGTTGCAGCCACGGTAATGGTTAAGAAGTCATCAGACCTAATGTTAGAATTCATTTCGATAACAAAAACAGAGCAAAGATAGGGCTCGAAATACGGAATAGTTCCACCAAGCGACCCATCGTCGCATTGAACTTCATTGAATATTCCTGTGGCATCACTTACTAATGGATGATCTGCGAACGATTCCGCTCACTGAAGAATCACTGCGGGAAGATTTTCTAGAAACCTTTCAGCGAACGCTGGCTGTCCTGTTTTATCTACAATATATCCAGCTGATGCTGCATTCGCTCTTCTGTGTGTGCTCATAAAAGGGCTGTGGCTTGTCGCACAGTGTTTCGTGATTGGGTACCAGTTGGAATGGAATAATCAGTTGCGTTGAGTCATCGGAACTGTAGCATGGCAGTTCAAATCCCTATCTTCGGTACGCAAAAGCCTAAACGAGCTACACTACTCGATCAGACATGCCAGTCCCATCTTGGCAATTCTGGAATTTATTCGTCATTTGTAAATCAAATGCAACTTGCCTACTCATGTAACGACGAAAGTATTACTTTCTTTCTCGTCCACGCTGCCGAAAAACACTTTTCCAAGCGTACAACTACCCCGTACCATCACGAATACACTGTGCGCGTCGCCACCTGGCCCAGCACACACCACGCAGCAGACCGCAAATTATAGCAGAAAAAACTGCCTAGGTGACCGAATTTGAGAGCTACTCAACCTGTATCCTGGGAACCAATGTTAGTTTGGAACATCAGCATCACATTACTGTAAAGTCTCACATAAAACCCGTCGGGGACATTACTGGTACCCGCTGTGCGAAAGTTCTTAACAAGATCGCCCATTTGGCCATCTGCCTGTGCAGTCCCATCTTCACAGCCATCAATGGAACTGAAACTACTCCCCTATTTTCCATTCCAGACCATGTATAAAAAGATCTCCGAGGCTCTCATGAAATCAGCTACAGCCTGATCACTCCAGGTGAGACAATGCATCATATTTGTTATGCAACAAGCATGAATTCCGGAGGAGGTTTATCGTGCCGAATAAGCGATAAACTGTCCGTTCGACAAATGACCACAAACGGCTTCTTTGAGGTGAAAAGTGGTTGCGTGTCCGTTCGACAAATGACCACAAACGGCTCACCCGATTCGTTGCTTCTTTGAGGTGAAAAGTGGTTGCAGTTTCCTAAGGAAACTCTCAGAAATCCACATGACAACCAACCAGAGAAATTCATAGCAGAATCTGGATAAATGCAGGGTGACCTGCAGAATGCACAAAACATACTCGACCATCAGCGCTGTGTCATCCCAGAAGGATTCGTTTGTATATGCTGCCCTGAATAGGATTGCCCGACAGTGCTGTGACCACTACTGAACGACCAAATGGTGTTTTTTTTGAAATGATGCATCTGACTGATTATCTTACATGTAACTCAAGACGAGCTATTTTCCCAAAGATATGTGGCACATAGGCATTGGCATAAAGCTCAGCAGTGCGTTTGTCGCTGCTAACAACAGTGATCTACCAGAATCCATAAGATGCATGTGCATCGTTACTTAGTCAAATTGATTCACGCTCAATTTGGCCCTCAAACTACCTGCACATTTCTTTATCCTTTAAAAAGCAGCCGTAAAGGAGAATGACGGAAGTGAACCGCACCGCAGACAGTTTAAACCATACATAAATGCTGAGAAAACAGCAAGACTTACTGAGGTAGCTAGCACGTTAGTCTGCTGATTTTTGTGAGATAGGTTCGAGTATACTGTTGTTTTGTGCAGGAGGGTTCTGCAACCACAAGGGTCATCATTAGAAAATGATTCACTCTTAGGCTATTGCTTATCTGTTGGGTTGTGTCATCAAGTGTTCCAATTTTGAACCCGTTCACAGATCATACTCAGTTATTGCGTAATTATCCTAACGGTTCTCCAAATAAAAAGGAAATAATTCCTAGTCTATCGCAGTTTAATTTGGTCTTGCAGCGTGTACAAGATCATATCTACTGGAGATATAAGGGCAACTCGACCGCTTTGTTGAAATCATATGAAATGTCATCCGGTGATCAACAACTCCTGGATGTACCATCTTCGGATCTGCCACTCTCGTGCAAATACCCGCGACTAATTTGTTACGGACTGAGTGTTCTTTTTACGACCCTTGTGTTTGTATTGAATGTGATGGACATCTGCACATTCCACTCAATTCCCTTCGTACGAGATATATCTGAAAAACTGCAATCACAAGTGGTATACTACAAAGCTGGGCTCACTCGATGAATTTTTAATTTCTCTTTTACTTTACTCACTGTCGCCGGTGAGCTCAGTCATTGTACGTCAGTTTCTGTTACCCATACGTGTGCAGCTGATAGCACGCATTCTAACGGTACTTCTGTACAACGTAAATACATTGTTTTCTTACAGTGGGGTAATACTGTTCAATTCTGGGGGTGTGGCGAGAAAACCTACTTTGTCAGTCGGTTCCACACTATCCGGAAATGGGATTTGTAACAGCTGAGGCCGAGAAATTTGTTGTTGAGGCATGGGGAGCAATCATTGAAAATAGGTACTACTTTATACTGATAGCCGATTTTTGATTGGAGAGGCAATTTCTAAATCAAATACTCTGTCTTACCAGAAAGGTAGCTGCAATATGGAGGAACGGATACTTATTGACGTTTACAATCTGCATCAGAGATTTTTTATTCCATATAACGGGTTGAACAAAATCCAAACGTGTGGATTGGGTGTGGACACAATTACCCATCAATGATTGAATGGACCTTCTACTTAGCGAATTTTTCCCAGAAAACTGATTTGTTGGAAAGCTATATCATAAATTTTGGCTGAATATTGCTCATAATCTATTGCCAGTTGTCAGCTTGTAATCTGCCTCTCATTTCTGAACATTACCACCGACTGTTGCAATAACTAGCTGTTGTCGTTTGAACAAATCTTTCCTGTGATTGTTTTATGAGCGCGACAACCGAAAGACGCTAGTTTCATACAGCTAAATCAGTCGAAACTCAAACCCATTTGGCCAATACGGACAAATCAACTGAGGCAGTACACGCCAGAACAAACCTAAGGAAAAGTGTACGACTGAGGAACCGTTGCGGAAGTTTAATTAAGAAGACCAGTCCGGCAACGTGTTTCTGATGCGATCAGTTGTCCCGTTTTTCTCATTCACAAACTGAGATACTGTTGATACTAGGCAAGATGAAGCCCTCGTTTATCAAATATGTGGCCCGAAAGCTGTCTCTAGGTTCGCTTGGACGGATTCGGGAACCATGCCTAACTGGTTGGTCTTAAACAGGGTTCTTACAGATCGTAAGATGAAGGTAGCTAGTGTCAACGAAGTTACATTATGAAGTGGGTATTATGCACCCAAACTGCAGCGCCTTGTCGGTTTGGCCGCTGTTTGCATTCAGACGTCCGTGGATTGGATACCGTAGCCATGAAGTAAAACGTATATGCAGAAAATGATTATTTTTTGCAACACTCATCCGTCCTAAGGCTATCAATCTGATTAACCCAAAAGATAAAAGATTAAATCCAAGTTTTTAGGGTCGATCATATTAGTGGTAGGATTCTATTGGTCAACTGTTTTCTAGCCTACGTAGATGACACACCTTAGTGTGATATAAGATACTGGGGTATCAAGACTAGACTAACTAGAACCTGTTGAAGCAAATGCAACCACCATATTCATGGTCCTTGAGTGAAGATGACTGTATGTCTAGCTGGAAACGCTAAAGCGGATGAAGAGTTCGGGCTAGGCTGCAATCAAATTAGCCTGCATTTCCACATTGTCTTCTTTTTCCGGAGCTTGCATCTTCGAATGCTTTTCGAGTGACTGGTCGGGTACCTGAATTTATTTTGGTACTCCTTTGAATGCGGTGTCTTACCTCACCTGCCCGTGTTGAGCCGGGTACAACCCGCTGAATTAAATATTCGTGGATCAGCTCAACTGCCCAGCTTTGAGTGGCAGTTTATAGTTCTGTACTACTGAGACGTTATCCAAGTAGCTCGTTTCCATTTATGAGGATTCGTCGGTGCAAATTCGGTTTTCTACACAGCTTTCTTCCCCAACAGAAGGCTCATGCCGACTTGCCCAATGCACTGTACCTATCTAAATTTTCATCAACAAGGCATATTTTACGACCTCAAAATCCCAGCACAACAGCATAAGTGGTCACTTGCTAGCCCCCTTTGCAAGTATGTGATAGCAGACGTAAGACCCAACCGTTATTTCCACTACCGCCACATGCATGCTCTCCAAGCTCGAGTGGATACACACCCTCTGGATGCATAACGTTTTTCTTAGCTCTTGAATGCCCCATACATTAGGCTGTCACCGTGACCCAGCTAGTAATCAATGAAAAGCCCCGCTACCCATTGGTGGAATCGGTATAAGCAGAAAGCTGCATTCACACATCTGCGCACAACACCTTGGGGATAAAATTAAAGAGTCTCGTAGGAGATTAATTAAGCAGAGAGGTTGGCCATTTGTTACGTCTGTAGGGACAACTAGAAGCAAGGAATTGGAGTGTGAAAATGGCTCGGTAATGTCTATCGTTTTGGCAATATAAATAATTCATTCGTCATATAACATACAAAATGAGGCGAACATTCATTTCGTAAAACAGCTGTGTCAATCAAAAGGAAACGATGCCCTAGGGGAGGACCAGTTTTGTGGTAACTGTGATCCCAACAATCAGATGGCCGTTCTTTCGCTCAAAACTTCAGAAAATTCGAAGGTGAAGTGGCGACTTTCATGTTGAAGAACTATATCAGCGTACAGGTGCTCTTCAACATTTTCAAAACGACTTGCGAGAGTTTTTGGTTCTTATACCAGAATTATCGGTTTAGGCGACGGATATCAGTAAATCAAAGAAGTAAAAGTTGGGAATCATCTAAAAGTGGCGCCCTGTGAGAAATATGAGCTCGTCACAGCTCGTAAGAGCAGATTTTCCATTTTCAAAACCCTCTTATATTGTAAACGCTCGAAGCTCATTTATGAGAACTACTTAAGAGTATTATGCGAATCGTTTTTATGAAAACAAAGTATGACACTTATCAAAATCATTCGCAAATGAACATTTTGGCTCCTTCTGTTTATGGCCGTTTCGTCCGAAGTAATCGTTTTTGGCCTCCAGACGCAAGTGATAGTTCCGTTGTTTAGAGAATATGTGGGAATTAAATGATAAAAACAATCGTTCAGCTATAACATCCTTTCGGTGCCTAGCTGCCATGCCACACGGAAGCGCGACGGCAGGGATGCTGCCAGGTTGCCCAAGCCTAGACAGGGGAAGTCGAGATGCAGAAGTCAAGTTCGAACCACGAAACCTTGGGTCAGTTAACTCTGATCCATAATCACTGCGAATCACGTGTCTGAACCCTATTAAAACGCACTCATTTGGCACTTGTTTGGAGGGACAAAACGACCGTATTATACGACGAAGGAATCGTATCATATTCATCTTATTGTAACAACAAAAAAGACGAAGCGCTCAGTTTGTAAGGGAATCTATACCCCCCAGGCAGACAGTGCAAGAGTAGCACCTATACAGGTGAGGAATGGTATTTAGGTTCGGACTGCAGCGAATATTGTATGAGAGAGCAGTTCCCCAGAGATATGAAAAGACCGTCCGTGACCTATCTGGCTCACAATACACTGTTATTGAGGGGAAATAATGCGCTAAGTATGGAACTAGACGAAGTGGAAACGATCCAACAACTAGAACGGCACAGGATCGTGAGAGTGACGCAGTCGTTTTGCGGGGAGTAGTCGAAGGTTCGGAATGAAGAGGGACATATGAGACCTGGATGTCCGACATTCACACACCAGTCTGACGGGAAAGTCCAAACATGGTCTAGGAACAGAATGTACTGAAATAGTTGAGGTGTTCTCTGTACATGGTTGAACACGAAGGCTACGAAAGGCATATTGTTGTTTTCACATGCGGCGTGGACTATGCAAAGGCAAGAGGCGCTTTAACTGCCAAGCATGTACTTTATGTGTGACCAACTGGTAAATGCAACCGCGACCGATCCCACCACCAGTCCTACAGCACCACCGCGCAGACACCGTTGCCAACCACCGGGTTTGAAAACACCTAGAGAAGTGAGAAAAAATGAAGAGGAGTGTATTTATTCGTGCCGCCTGCAATTCACGATATGGTGAAATGGGGAAATTCAATCCCGAGTTTCGATCCAGTGGTATGACTCCTAATAAAGAATGCTGATTTGTTAAAAATTGGGCGCCTGGTGAGCCACATAAGCCAACTTTGTTGTCATAAACCTAGGGCTTTGAAAACAAGATTGGCGGTGTGCTTTAAACATAACTCGTCCACTTCAACGAGATACACCACCGAGAGAAGAACATAGGATGTTCGAATGAGTGGAGTTTTTGTCCAGTTATAAAGCTTTCGCTTTGATTGAATATATACGCATTTCGTGACGGACATAATTAGGTACAGTGGCTACCTAACATTCGGTCCAGAACTTGTCACATGGTCGAGTGCATGTGGTTTTGGACAGCTCCGAAAACAAGTAAGGAAAAACTTCTCAGGTAACGTCAGTGGGTACCAAATTGTCCTTACTACAGTCATCATCATCATCATCATTACTACAGTAGTGCTTTATTGTGGGATATATAGCCAAAAGCGACCAGACTGCACGCCTTCCGCATCGAGGTAATGGAAATATTCAGACACCCGGGTGTTCTCAACATAGGTTTTAATTCAAGTAGGATGAACACCTCAAAAATTCACAACGGTGCATAAGCGTCCTGTCTGTGTGGCGATTGTTGTCCCTTATAATTTTGAAACTACGATAGTCAGAACGGATATGTTTACGCTTACCAGACCAACCTGTCAATCCGCGCACTTCTACAGGGAGCTCTGCTCTCCTTCCATTAAGACTTTGCAGTTCTCCACTCAGCTGGTGATTTCGGCTGTTTCGTCTTACGTTAGAAACTAGCAGTCAGGCGACCCACTGGGAAGCACTGTGACCAGGATGGACGTATGCCATTGTGTGAGTGGGTTGTTGGGAATGTTCAACTTATGGAGAGACCCTCCAGTTTATGTCAGGAATGTTCTCGCTGATGGCATTGTAAAGAGTGTGTTGGGCTGATAGCCGCTTCTTAGAGGCCTGTGATACGAAACCAAACACCATCACGTAGTCACTACCATTCGATGCGGCTTCCGTACTGGCCACTCTGTCGGCCCAATGGCGACCCAGTTCCCTCCTGGTAGATTGTATTGTTTTGCGTCAGTATGCAATCGGTTCGTGAACACGACTCCATGGCCCGATTAGATTACTTCACACCGTTCTCTGAGATCAAGTCATTCTGATGGCGTAGCTTGAAACTCAGATATTTAGTAGAATCATCACATGCGGTATATTGGTATCAGCAAACAGAACAGGATGGATGTTTTACGACCACGTCGGATAGAAGTTGACAC
>NW_008751676.1:3254169-3261458 GCF_000715545.1 Opisthorchis viverrini
AACAAACAAACAAACAAACAAACAAACAAACAAACAAACAAACAAACAAACAAACAAACAAACAAACAAACAAACAAACAAACAAACAAACAAACAAACAAACAAACAAACAAACAAACAAACAAACAAACAAACAAACAAACAAACAAACAAACAAACAAACAAACAAACAAACAAACAAACAAACAAACAAACAAACAAACAAACAAACAAACAAACAAACAAACAAACAAACAAACAAACAAACAAACAAACAAACAAACAAACAAACAAACAAACAAACAAACAAACAAACAAACAAACAAACAAACAAACAAACAAACAAACAAACAAACAAACAAACAAACAAACAAACAAACAAACAAACAAACAAACAAACAAATAAATAAATAAATAAATAAATAAATAAATAAATAAATAAATAAATAAATCGTTCAGTTGTACCACCCTTCTGGTGCCTAGCTGCGATGCCACTCGAAGGAAGCACGAGGGCAGGGGTACTGCCAGGTTGCCCAAGCCTAGACAGGGGAAGTCGAGAGGCGGAGGTCGGATTTGAACCACGGAACTTCCGGTCAGTAAATCCGCGCTCTAACCACTTAAGCCATCCCGCCCACTCATATGAATGATCGGTTTTGTACCTTTAGCAGACGGATCTTTCAGTGGGCTACCAAAAGGAGCTTGAATTTTTCAAAGGCAATTGTGTGACCTAGTCCTTCTTAGTTACTACTTCCACTTCGTCAACCTGGTCAGCTACATTGCCATTATCCGAATATCAAGCTAACGATCACCGCTTGGAAAGCGCATTTCGCGGATACACAATCAACTGAGACCAGTAAACCTGTCACGTCCGCCATCATTGTGATAACGAGAACCTAGACCATAGACAATCTGGGATGGGAGTTCCAGTTACCAGTTAATACAAAGGTATTCTACCACCGTTTATTGCGTAGTCCTGTGGGATTCGTGCGTTCTGTGCTGTTCGGAACACAGTACAGATACGTCCAGGGGTACGACGGAATTAAATACAAAACGTATGAGTAGAATTCATCATTTCCAGTGACAGCAAAACATTTTGAACGCAACTAGCCAGTAGACATACACTTCGGGTATATCGGAATCGCTTCCCGGAGCATTTTGATGAAGTCAGGAGGAGCTAACGGCACCAATCACATCGGTTTCATGGGTTCGGTTCAGTTCAACATTACGATCGTGATCCATGTGTAAGGACTACTACCATGCGGCATATATCTCAGTTAAGAGTAAAAGAGTATTTACAACAAAGGCCTAACATCGCCATGTCAACAAATCTCCCGATAGTATGCAGCAGTACGGCTAAGTTACGCTTTTCGCGTTGTGCTTATGTCACGGCGTTATCTATCTTGTAGTATTGGCCCACCGGAACCTGATTCAGAAAAAATAGTATGTCGAGAAAATTAGTCACCGTGGTACGGTACACATCGTCAAGCTGACGCCACTGTCCTGTTTAAAATGGTCCTACCGCAACGCAGGACACTTCAAAGAATGAGTTGATTCCAGTTAAAACCGAAGCTGAACTACTAGGCCAACAGGTGGTTTCGCGGAAGAGGGGCAGAAGGTGGAACAAAAACTGCGCCTGCTCGGACAGCCCCTGAAAGTCCACATGGCATCTTTTGATGCGTAAACGTGTGAAGGAGAACAGATCGGTGAACCGAGTCCAATGCGTCATGGAAATCCGGGAATATTTAAATCATAGGTCGTTTGTACGTTTGGCGTTGTTTTAGCACCCAACGGAGTGTGAAGATTCGGTCAACGCAACTCCTACCAGGCCAGAACCCCACTTACTACTCTTAGTCAGTGTTTCACCAGCCGCAATAAGGCGAAGCGCATGTGACTCCAACAGACTCGTTACAACCTTGGTCAAGCTGACCCGGCACTGGTTACCACACTGACTACAAGCCCTTTTTTGAAAATAGACACTATTACCGACTCTCCTCAGTTTTCTGGAACAGTCTCCTTGTACTAAATGCAGGCAAACAGATCAGGCAAGCGCTGACTGGGGACTTCACCCTCATCTTTGAAAAATTCGGGTAGGAGGTCATCCGGAACAGAAGCTCAGTGGCGCCTGAGAGGACATATGCAATCATAAACCTCCAAGGCAGTAGAGGGTTCCATGTTCACCGCCCAGGCTTTCGCCTCAGTTGTAGGCTCCGGTTGAGTGGTAGCTGGTAGTCACGACAATGACTGTTCGAATTATTCGGCCTTCTGGTCGAGGCGTTCTTTATACAAGATGGTAACTCCATTCCGACTCTTGATTATTCGCTCACAGAAGGCCTCCGGAGGACGGCCGCGAGGATGAACTGAAATAATTTTCAGGAATTCTCGTCTTTCTGGGTCTCTTTTATTCCCTTAGCTTTCCGAGTTCACAAGACTTCACAGTCGGTTCGTACACGTTCGGATATTTATCCTGAGACTTAGGCAGTGCCGCTGTTCGGTCTGATATCCGTTGCTTGAGTGGGCTTCCTGGCGCCATGCCAAAGGCAAAAGTTCCAGCACTGTGCAAAGAGGTGGCGGGCTCGTCCCAAAAGCCTAACTGCAATGTGGCGATGGTTAGCATAAGACTGTCACAGTAGCTTGCAGTTTTAAGAAGCAGACGAATCTTACCAGATCCAAATTTTGCTTGCTGTCCTCGAGTTAATACTTCGCGGGTCACCATACGGCAACCAAGGACAAGTGACGTCAAATGTTTCGTTACGACTCAAGGCAAATTGATCACTTTGTGATAACCCCCATTAACTACGGGCCGCTTTCTTGTAAACAAGCACCATTACTGAGTTTCTCCAGTTGACTGAAACACTCTTCTTTGCTCAAATGCAGGCAAATAAATCAAACACTGACTGAGGACTCTGCTTCCATCTTTAAACAATGCGAGTGGGAGGATATCAGTGGCGCTTGAATGTATGCAGTCATAAAGCTTCTAGGCCGCGGAGTTTTCAAACTCATCTTTTAGGGTTATAGTGCGGTTCGATAATCCAAATAAGCTGTATTAAGTGCCGCACCATGTGGTCGAGAAGTTCTTTTTTGTTAGAGATCGTCGCGGCAGTTTGATTCCTGATTGTTTCTCTCACAGGCTATTTTCGGTAGCCGGTAAAAGGGTTAGGTGAATAAGTTAGAGCATTCTACAATTCGCCTCCTACAATTCCTTCACATTCCGTATCCACCAAGCTCCGCGGTCGAGCTTACGCCAAGTTTCACCTGACGGCAGACAACTCTCCGGGTTGGATAGTGTTTGAAACCAGTGAGCACACATTCGAGATTCAAGCGACCACTGATCTAGCTCCGCGGTCGAGCTTACGCCAAGTTTCACCTGACGGCAGACAACTCTCCGGGTTGGATAGTGTTTGAAACCAGTGAGCACACATCCGAGATTCAAGCGACCACTGATCTGTTTGATCCGTCACGAAGAGACTGGACCTTACCGTGGTATGACGGCTTGTGTACCTCGGTGACCCACTGAGCTATACTGGGGAGTGTCCGCACGATGCTCACAGAGTCTCTCATACCAGGTTGGTCAATGGTTAGAGGTCCGACGAACACAGTCTCCTGGCCCTCTAGATTTGGGATTGGAACATGTATGGCGACGTATTCGGTAAAAAAAAATGGTAATGTATTTGCATTTCCAGCCGAACACCGCTGCCTTGCGGTTAGGCTTTTGAGCCAAAGGCTTTGGTTGAGGACCCTAATCGTCCTTCTATCTGGGTGTGGGCGACCTGGCAGTATCCCAGCCCACGTACAACCATGAATTGCACACACACAAATAAACTCATGCCACATCGGCCGTCGAGTGGTGACATCAGCCGGGTCGTCTTACGTGCTGCATACAGCAAGGCGGGTAAGCGAAAACATGCTACTGCTGACGATGGTTGTACGGCAGTGAAGCATCAGTGGCAACGCTGATATTGCTGTCTTTGATGATGATGATCTGTTTGATATCTAGTGCTTTAGTGAAGCTGGTGGTACTGAGCCACAGGCGAAACTCTCCGTATTGTGCAAAGATGTGGCGATCTTGTTCCAATACCATTTGACTCCCGACAGTAGAGCCGTTGAAAGAGGGTCAGGGAGATGGTCATGATAAATCCGTTTAGCTACAGGACCTGCTGGCATTTTGGTCGATACGCAAGTTGTCTGTATTTTGTGCATCCTCAAAAAGTGACCAGCGGAGCGACTCCAGACGTGTGCACCGTCAAAATCCATGCGTGTTCGAAAAGTAGCTCAAGTCAGTTTTTGGCCCACGCCGGCGGTGAATGACAACGGTGTGTTTAATTTGGACCCATGATAAGGGCGCTGTTGGACAGGACCACCTGAACACAGGATATCGGTCATCTACGGTTAGAACATAGTTGAAGCAGTCATTTGCCATTGTCTGTAAGGCCTCAGTCAAATCCAAGCCGATCACAAAACTGAATCGCAGATGCTGTAAGTCTGCCCACTGGTGTACTAGGAGTCCCGGAAACTTCAATGACAGCTGAGCTTTTGTCCCACCGTAACATGGCACACACTGTACCATAAAAGTTGTCTTTGATGGCCTCACCGTTATAGTCTATTGAAGTGTAAGCAAACAACGATCGACCTTCCGCTTTGGAGATTCCTTCATGGATGTTGCAAGATGAACCCCACGGATGCGACTGAGAGCAGATATCCACTCAAGCAAGGACTTTCCTTCCGGTAACTTATGACGACCTGACCCCTTTACACCGTCGTGGTGGGCTCTGGATCGCTAGAGATGCACAGTTGGAACCGAGTGGAGTTTGATGAGGCAGTTGGCTTGCAGCTTGAATTCTGGTTTCTGACACAGCACACATTAATGTCAAGCGACTTCAGTGTACGAGCAAGAGAAGCCTGTTGTTCTGCTTGGTTCGGAGTGAGAGATCCCTGAGGCTGTCGGCACCTGTCTATCTTATCACACGGGATTTATATCAGTATCGACGGCCTGCGCACAGCCTCACATTTGGCCTCGCATGAATCGCTTGTGGTTTACCTAATATGCGCCAGTGTCCAATAAATCAACCAGTGTTAACCACTGCTATCGATCACTACTGTTATACCGCGGGAAGACAGCTTCGGTAACAATACGACTATCAATTTACCGCCCGATTATCCATTCCAACCTAAATCCTGACACAATCGGCATCCACCATAGAGCAATCTCACGTCAATTAATCTGGGGGAAGTGCGGTATTTAACAGAGATTTGGAGGAGTCAATGGGTGAGACAAGCTCCTTGGTGTATACCCATTGTTGCGCCGTCTGTGAATAAGCCATCTGGTGCCTCTCAATAGGACCCTGCATGCTCACCCGCTAAATTTGATCATCCGAGCTTACATTGGTATCGGCGGCTTGCATGTAGCATTACATTCGGCTCCGCGCTAACAACTTGTGATTTACCACGATATATTGTCCATTTTTCAAATGAAACGGACATAAGGTTTATGCGCGAGCAGTACCCGAAATGATGCATCTCCTAAGGAGAAATCACAAAAACGTTGGGTGCAACATAATGGAAGAGCAATAGATTTGAGTTGCCGGTATACTTCATCCACAAAAAGCTGACAGCAGCTTCTCTCACCTGGAGACTTATATACACATCCGGTAAATGTGGCAGCAGTCACCGTATTGATTTCATCATCGGCTCCACCACGGAGTTTGTGAATCAGGAAGTCAGATAAGGCGTATATCAACCCGATGCTGCCGGCTGTTTGGGCAAGCGTCCCACCCGATTTTGTAACATGATTGAGTAGCTGTGTGCGTTTGATGGCTACCGTTGGTAACTTTTTTATTTCTGCATCACTCAATCCAGCATAAAGTCCTCGAATTCCGCCTAAAGTGGCTCCTGGACGAAGAGCCATTGGAACTGGAAGTAGGAACTCACCTCCAATGACCATGGCGCCAATCTCTGAGAAGGATCGTTCAAAACGCCCACGATGTTTTTCACCCTCTGGAAATATGAACTGCTCACCTGAATTCTGTATGTGGTAAAAAACCGTCGGTGCAAAATGTAAATTGTACTTACCGATACAAGAAGAGACGGGTCGAAATTGAGGAAAGGTGAGACCAGTAGGTTGGCGTCTGGAAGGTATAGATATAAATGAACAAGCCTTACCATTACGGTCAGTAGTAGCCATAGTCAGTGAACTTAAATGTTCCCAGTCCACACAAGCAGGGTGTGCAACCAAGGGGCTGAAAAGGGTAGGAAAAGCACAAACATATAAGGCCACAATGCCACAAACTCGATTTTTTTCCAACGAGCCAAACAACAGCGTATTACTTCACAGTAATCCGGAAGCATATATTTGTTTCCCATGAATTCAATAGTTCGGTTATTGATCAGTTAGGGACCTTACGTCAAAGCTACGTTGCTTCAGGCTGCCACACTTTCGATAACTGAGAGACCAGACAATGAGATAGGTACAGAGAGGGACAGAGAAAAAGAGTATGTGGGGGAGAGTACCTAGTATGCCTCTGAAATCAGTACATTTCGGAGATCTTTTAACCATATGACCAAGCAAAGTATATATTTCTTGGAGTCTTAGTAAAGTCCTGAAGGCTTTTTGCGTCAAAGTCAGCTGGCCTACGCGGACGTCACATTATCACCATAATCATCAAAGAGAGCAACATCAGTGTTGACACTGATGCATCACTGCCGTACAACACTCGTTTCGGTAGATGCTGTTTCGGCATGCGTAGCACATGACCGAGCCATCGGAGTCAGCGGTGCAGGATGTTTTCCCGGATTGAATTACAATCAAATACCCGTTTTCTAATCACCTCGTTACTAACACGCTGACGCCATCCACAACCAGCCACGCTTCTGAGGCACCGGTGGTCGAAAACCTGAAGACGCCTCACATCATGTCCTCAGGGGCCATGTCTCACACCCATACAACAACACAGCCCTTACTGTAGCCTGGTACACACGAAATTTAGGATGCAATGGGATGCCTTTTTGACGCCACAAGTGACGCATATTAGCAAACGCAATTCGAGCCTTTGAGATTCTTGCACTGACTTCATCAGACACACTTCAGTCAGAGCTAATACAACTTCCGAGGTGTGTAAAGCTTTCCACAATCTCCAGAGATTCTCCTTGAATTGTAAGGAGTATGATCGCAGACGGCACGTTCGAAACATGACTTTGCACTTTGAAGTTGCAAGGCACATGCAAAAAGATGATATGATGGTGGTCAGTTTATTCAACAGGGCTTGTGCTTCGCTTTGGTCTTAGAAAATGAGGGCGATGTCATCTGCGTACTTCAG
>NW_008751677.1:0-1907 GCF_000715545.1 Opisthorchis viverrini
AACCAATTGAGCCATCTCACACTCACAAGTGAAGAAGTCATCACCAAAACAAAACCGCATACCGATACGGTGAGTTCCGCCATAGCTGTGGAAGATGCGTGTGATGTCTACCCTACAACTGTTGTACAAAGCGTCTAGATCAAAGGAAGTTTGTCGCACAGAATCACGGAAGAATAACAAAAGGAAACGAGAATCGTTCAGAAAGGAAAACCTGAAGAGAAGGGGAACGAATACTGGGCTACCAGGGTGTTGTTTGAGGTGCTATGACAGTGGATTTGGACAATCAGTAACCGATACTCGATAAGTGATAAATGGTTCATTCGATCAGGTTGTATATCCATGGTATATGAGCTAGTTGATGCCGCCGACAGCCTGAGATCTCACCAATAATGGCGACACACTTCGAAATCAAACTCCACATGAAATTCACCTAGTACACAGGAGGGCAGGAACCTCGCGACGGAAATGACCCATTCGGAGAGTCTGAACACAATTTAGAACAAATAATTATTGTGTGAGAAAGATATCAACCAGAATAGAAACCAAAAAAGAACAGTAGAACGTGGAAGAATCTCACAGATTCAATTGAAGCTAAAAGATACAACCTAGTGTAAACAAAATGCACCAAAACAAGGTTGAGTGGAAGAATCAAGTTTAAACGCAACCGGAAAGTGAGCAGATCGTGAGGGGGGAGGAGGCATGAACGGAACAAACACCGTCTCCACAAGAGCGGGAAGTTCGGCGTCGAACCACAATTATGCGAAGCATGCCGGCATTTGCCGAGCGCAGGTAAGTTAGTAGTATACCTTGTTTCGTTCTTTTTTTACAACAGCGACTTCGACAGAGTATCTTCGATTGCACTGTTTCGAATATTGATCAAACACAGGTTATGGGCTGAATGAGACTGACCAGCATTAATATGGAACACACACGGTAACACACACACAGACCAGAGGACTAGAGGACACGGCTGAGGATTAGGCCCACGGGGATGACGATGTGTACCGTGAATGATATCATACCCTATTGGGAATACATCTTAATTTGATCGAGATAAACATGAGCAGCAGCGCACCGACGTCCTAGATAACATGCAAGTGATGAAATGGATATTCATTAATGTACCCAATATCTGATTAAGCATGCACGCAGGAAGGGATGGATGGAAATAGCACAAACGTAACCTGCATGTGGACAGAAACGTGTGGGGTTCAAGAAATGGACAGAGCCATGAAAGCTGTTCTAGCTAATCCACCAAACAGGACCTGAAAGACCCCTGTGAGTTGTTCAAAGATAGATAATCTTCATGTTTCACTCTAATTAGATATTCCGTAGGTATTTTGGAAAAACAAGAAAGTGGTCTATCGAACTCGGGCCAATCGTTCGTAGTACATAGGTTCAAGAAGCTACCCGAGCCAAGTGCTCCAACTAAAGGGCCATAAGTCTGTCATACCACATCTACTGGCTTTCCCAAGCTCTGCTAAATGAGATACTTGAAACTGAGAGCACCAAGCAGGCTCGACTTGGCATAGGTTACACCGATCATATCTTTACACTACGTCAAGTGCTTGAGCAGCGCCAGGCATATCGTCGAACAATCACGCTTTTCAGAGGGGATGCTCTTCATTCCTGCACATGCGGTCGGGTTCAGGTGCACGACGAACGGCTTAGTAGGTTCCTGATAACTAGTAGAGTTTGTCAAAGTCGTTCACTTTGCTTTTCTTTCGCTCAACTTTGTCATTCGTTCAGCTGTAGCACCCTTTCGGTGCCCAACTACCATGCCACGCCAGAAGGAAGCACGAGGGCTGGGATATTGCCAGGTTGCCCAAACCTAGACAGGGGAAGTCGAGAGGCAGTCGGGCTCGAACCACGGACCTTCCGGTCAGTAAATTCGCGCTCTTACTACT
>NW_008751677.1:5282-14104 GCF_000715545.1 Opisthorchis viverrini
ATGATAACATCACGAAAAATGGAAAATATCCAGGAGTAGTTTGGTATCGAATTTCTACCTTAAAAAACGCTGAATTCCGTTGCACGAGATTCCCGAAAGTGTCAAGCAGATACGGATTCTGTGTGGGAAAAAGACTATTATGACACAATGTGCTCATGTGTTCATAAAAATTAATGCTAGCTAAGAATAAGTTCATTCGGACGTACTTGAGCACAGTCACTTATGAGTCAGCGTGACATCGGCCAGAGCGGGTACTGCCACACTGGGAGAGGGGGGCTGTTTTGTAAATGTAAGATACGGTCATGTCCAACAGAAGATGGAGGACGACTATTTGTTGTCTACAGCTGTGAATCACAGCAAGTATTGTGAGAGCGAATAGGACAGGCAATTAGTGGCTTGAGAAAACAAACAACAATGAAGCTGGACTAGTTGTGCTACGCATGTCAGAGGAACTTCGATCTCCGCCAAATTAGGAATTAAGTGGAAGAGAGGGCTGCGTACGGACAAGCTTCGACGTGGCGAAGGAGCAGTAAAAGACCAACTACGCTGCAGGTCCCATGGTGTATCTTGTTCGCCCAGAGGGAACTACAGACCCGGATCAGTATGGTACGAGTAGCGCTCTCGTATTTACTCCACTTAGTTCTTACATTTCAGTCTTGCTGTTTCATCCCGCTGCTGACGGTGATCAGAGACCGAAGCGACTAGAACGACCATCTCATACACTCATCGTTCAGCTGTAAAGCCCTTCCGGTGTCAAGCTGCCATGCTACCCGAAGGGAGCATGAGGGCTGGGATACTGTGAGGTTGCCCAAGCCTAGACAGGGGAAGTCGAGAGACGCAGAGGTCGGGTTCGAACCACGGACCTTCCGGTTAGTAAATTCGCGCTCTAACCAATTGAGCCATCTCACACTCACAAGTGAAGAAGTCATCACCAAAACAAAACCGCATACCGATACGTGAGTTCTGCTGTCTACCCTAAAACTGTTGTACAAAGTGTCCAGATCAGAGGACGTTTGTCGCATAGAATCACAGAAGAATAACAAAAGGAGTCGTTCAGAAATGAAAACCTGAAGAAAAAGGAAACGAATACTGGACTACCATGGTGTTGTTCGAAGTGCTATGGCAGTGGGTTTGGACACTCAGTAACCGATACTCGATAAGTGATAAATGGTTCATTCGATCAGGTTGTATATCCATGGTATATGAGCTAGTTGATGCCGCCGACAGCCTGAGATCTCACCAATAATGGCGACACACTTCGAAATCAAACTCCACATGAAATTCACCTAGTACACAGGAGGGCAGGAACCTCGCGACGGAAATGACCCATTCGGAGAGTCTGAACACAATTTAGAACAAATAATTATTGTGTGAGAAAGATATCAACCAGAATAGAAACCAAAAAAGAACAGTAGAACGTGGAAGAATCTCACAGATTCAATTGAAGCTAAAAGATACAACCTAGTGTAAACAAAATGCACCAAAACAAGGTTGAGTGGAAGAATCAAGTTTAAACGCAACCGGAAAGTGAGCAGATCGTGAGGGGGGAGGAGGCATGAACGGAACAAACACCGTCTCCACAAGAGCGGGAAGTTCGGCGTCGAACCACAATTATGCGAAGCATGCCGGCATTTGCCGAGCGCAGGTAAGTTAGTAGTATACCTTGTTTCGTTCTTTTTTTACAACAGCGACTTCGACAGAGTATCTTCGATTGCACTGTTTCGAATATTGATCAAACACAGGTTATGGGCTGAATGAGACTGACCAGCATTAATATGGAACACACACGGTAACACACACACAGACCAGAGGACTAGAGGACACGGCTGAGGATTAGGCCCACGGGGATGACGATGTGTACCGTGAATGATATCACACCCTATCGGGAATACATCTTAATTTGATCGAGATAAACATGAGCAGCAGCGCACCGACGTCCTAGATAACATGCAAGTGATGAAATGGATATTCATTAATGTACCCAATATCTGATTAAGCATGCACGCAGGAAGGGATGGATGGAAATAGAACAAACGTAACCTGCATGTGGACAGAAAGGTGTGGTGTTCAAGAAATGGACAGAGCCATGAAAGCTGTCCTAGCTAATCCACCAAACAGGACCTGAAAGACCCCTGTGAGTTGTTCAAAGATAGATAATCTTCATGTTTCACTCTAATTAGATATTCCGTAGGTATTTTGGAAAAACAAGAAAGTGGTCTATCGAACTCGGGCCAATCGTTCGTAGTACATAGGTTCAAGAAGCTACCCGAGCCAAGTGCTCCAACTAAAGGGCCATAAGTCTGTCATACCACATCTACTGGCTTTCCCAAGCTCTGTTAAATGAGATACTTGAAACTGAGAGCACCAAGCAGGCTCGACTTGGCATAGGTTACACCGATCATATCTTTACACTACGTCAAGTGCTTGAGCAGCGCCAGGCATATCGTCGAACAATCACGCTTTTCAGAGGGGATGCTCTTCATTCCTGCACATGCGGTCGGGTTCAGGTGCACGACGAACGGCTTAGTAGGTTCCTGATAACTAGTAGAGTTTGTCAAAGTCGTTCACTTTGCTTTTCTTTCGCTCAACTTTGTCATTCGTTCAGCTGTAGCACCCTTTCGGTGCCCAACTACCATGCCACGCCAGAAGGAAGCACGAGGGCTGGGATATTGCCAGGTTGCCCAAACCTAGACAGGGGAAGTCGAGAGGCAGTCGGGCTCGAACCACGGACCTTCCGGTCAGTAAATTCGCGCTCTTACTACTGAGCCATCTCGCCCCCTTTATTATTGAACATATCTAGTACAGGCTCCTAGGAAACAGAATATGCAGAGAGCTTAATGGACTTGGGTCATGCGAATAGCACCATTCTGTTGTTTGGCAATTACTCCTCTGTGCTTGGTACTTTAGATGGAATGTCAGGAGTGATCCCAGGATTCGATATGCATTTCGTGCCTTTAGAGTGCAAAGTCTTGCTGCAAGATGTTCTATAACCTTGTGTTTCTCTGGAGCTCCAGAATGAAAAGCTTGTGTTTGTCGATCCGGTGCTGTAGTAAATTAAATCAATATGCAAGCGGCGTTCGCAAACTTGTGCCATTTATGGAGTCAGAAGCGTAATTCGCTGAAGCTAAAGGTTGCAGTTTTCTGCTCCAAGCGACTGCTGGAGAAAGGTTTGCTTAGACAGGCCATGAGGTGAGGGACACCGGTTCAAACGAGTGCCGTGGGATCATCCGCCTTGACTGGGACCCACGTAGTCATGCGTGCACGCGGTTAGCAGCCCTTCAGGAAACGGTACGCAAACCAGTGGATCCCAGTGGCGTGTGTACTTTCATTTCCTTGCCGGATTATCTAGCCAAAGTTGTTGTGTTCTGGGCTCATGTCGGGTGAGCTTCACAAAGGACACCGGGTCAATCTTACTGAAACGATGCTCACATTTGTTTATTTCAATGGTGCCTATTATTGATCGTTTTCTTTTAAGGAAATAGACCTTGTTTGCACTAAATCCCTATTCTTAGCTTTTCTTTCCACTTTTTTATAAGCCGTTCTTCAATCAGGTTGCACCACAGATGACGAAATCGACCCAGTGACGCAAGTTACACTCTAACTCTGGCATATTCGCTAGTACCAGAAAAATGTTCGATACCTCATTAGCAGCAACCGCCCGGTGCAACGAAGCCAAACAACACAAGATAAGCATGAGGACTGTTTTTTTTTTAAATTTACATGCAATTCGGTGCGGGAGCTACCGAAAAGCTGAGAGTGTGTTGAAGCTTTGAGCGTTTTTGGCAGACGCTCATTGAGCAACTTTTGGGCTCATCAATTTGAATTTAGCAAACGCTTGTGAGGACGAACGAACACAGTCCATTGGTCCTCGTAGTCGACGCCCTGAGACATGCATCAACAGCCGTCTAAGGACCCACTTTCGATTGAATGAAGTGTGCTACCTCGATCACACATGCGACAAACTCCATGACCAAGCACACAGCTTTTCACATGTAGCGGTCCAGGCAAATAGCTCGAACTGTGCTGGTCCAGTAGCATGACGGAAGAATGTCAAGCACGGCACTTGGACTTGACATCAGGAAAGCTCGAGATGCAGACTTCCATGCCTTGTTTTATGTGCCCGTGGTTTTTTTGGCAGCCTTCAGTCACCAGTCCAATAGTTGGCTAGGGGTAGTGTCCTACAAAACCCTACACTCTCACATTACTTTGTAGATCAGGACTGTGGGTCAAGGGCTTGGGTCTTCAAACATTCTGCTTGAGCTATGGCGATAGGGAGATAGGAGACAGGCTCGCTAGAACGCCACCAATTATGCTTTTCCATGCTGAGAGTGCGTATTGCTGTATCGACTCAGCTAAAGAGGGAAGGACTGGTTATCAGCTGGCCACACACATCAGATAATGCGTGCAGGGTCTGTTCGATGAAAAAGTCAAACTGTTGAGCTTAACAGCTGGAAACAAGCACCCATGCAACAGAGGGTATTCATCGAAAGGTTATCACCTTTGGAAACAGCTCCCGATTAGTCGTCACCAGCATAGCTTATGATAGCTGTTTTGAACTCATTCAAGGTCAACGGTGGAGCAGTTGAACCTCGAGATATGCATAAGCTCATAAAATGGAGGGGATTCAGAAGCGGAGGAACAGTCGAATGTATAAATGTTCGTTCTTATAGTGAAAATTCAAACACAAGGATCTGCACGAAAGAGGAGATAACAAAGCCATGGTTCGGCAGCCCTCATGAATCTTACTCCTGTTGCTAGACAACGGGTCACTGCCTACCGCAATCGCTATCTGTATCTCATTCATGAACGTGATTAATTAGCGAAAAGTTCAATAACATGACCGTTCATCGAGTTACAGCATCGATCAAACCCTGGCGCTCAGATACGAAGCAGGTGACTCAATCAACAAATTACAACTCACCAGCAAACGTAACTGGTATTCACACAACCTACCATTACCTTACTACAAATTATTCGAGTAGGTAATCACGTCTCGTTGACAGATGGACTCGTCGGATCAAGAAAATCGTGGCCACATGAAGTGTTTTCGATGTCCATTAAAACGCAACAGATTGAAATGTCCAGGTGATGTAATTGGGGTAAAACAGGATTCGCCGTATATGTGAGCCTACTGGGAGCGGAATACTGACGGGACCAGATTTATATCATTATGATCTATGGCCGAAAAATGATCGACCTTGACGAAGCTAAACGTAGGGTAGGATGGATGCTTTGAAAATGAAGAAAACGAGACTTCGCTGCCAAGGGAAAGTGTGATAGCCTGAGTAGCATGAGTATTTAGACCGAACAATTGACAGAATTTTCGCAAGCAAACGGAAAAGAAGGGTTTGTGAAGTATCGGTATCATTACAACTATATGAAGTTAGAATGAAAATTGGGACAGTTAACCCGTGGAATTTTAGTGAGAGATTATAGCCGTATCAGGAAGCCTGATCCCCAAGATTACGCCAAGACACGTCTGGCTGTGGGTTCTCTTCGATAGGACTGATGACGCTCCATCCTACAAACAACAGTCACAAGGATGAGACTACAGCGAACCCTGATGGTTGACCAAACCATCGTTGCCAGTCCAGTGCACACCCCCTACTCTGGATGAGCCTTCCAACCTACGTTCGAGGTGTGAAGTTTTCACTTACAAAACGGAATTGAATATTAGGAGGAGAAAACGACTGGCTCGAATTCCTGACCGAGTGGTCATAAAATAACCGTTCAGCTGTAGCACCCTGCCGGTGCCTAACTGCCATGCCACCCGAAGCAAGCACCAGGGCTGGGATACTGCCAGACTGCCCAAGCCTAGACAGGGGAAGTCGAGAGGTAGGGGTCGGGTTCGAACCACGGACCTCCGGTCAGCAAGCTCTAACCACTGAGCTAGCCGGAGTGGTCATAGACAGGGTGAAGTAGCGTTCTGGTCAGTTGATTCACACTATCATTCCAGCTCGATTGGTTATTCGCCTGTAGGTATGCAAACACTGACCAAAGAATCCAAATTGCCTCATAACAGACAGTGTGAAATTACGAAAGGGCCATTATTGGGCGTCAAGAACGGGACCTCTATGACGAAAAGCCGGAAAGTTAAAAAAAGTAGTTTATTCAGTACGCCTCCGAATTATACCCTCATTCTCGAAAGTAATCTTAGAAAGTTTGATGCATAGAGTGTTTCACCGGAAACATTTAGAACATCACGGTTTGTACTACAAGAAAGTGCACTTACCATGCGCATGCGATTCAGGAGGATTGGAAGGGGTGCCAGGACCGAAAACAGGTGCAGCAACTGCCGGCGAGGCCATCATCACCATCATGTTTGGAGCAGCGGTTGAAGGCGATGAAACATCAGCCTGTTCGCGAGGAACAAGCGACTGAAGTACGACTGAGTCGCCATCCTTTGGAAGGACGGAGGTGTTGCCAAAGCCCGCCACGGGTGCTTGTGTCATGAGTGTTTGTCCATGAGTGGATTTCGAAGTTGCTGGTGGAGTATTCGTAGCTGCAGCTGCTGCCGCATTGATTTGTACTCCAAATCGTCGAACCTCCAATGAAAGAGTTAGAGTAACTGCTTTCGGACGCGCAAAAGCTATCGCCCATAGAGCTTCTCTTGCCGTACGCGCGAGATCAATGCGGTCAGATAAAGGCTGCCATTTCGGAATCCTGTAAGAGAGCGAACGCTCGTAGGATAAAAAGGACAAGGTCCAAACGCATGTCTATTCAGCCCAACAAGCACCTGTGTCTTAAAGTTGTTAGTGGACTTGGCGGTCAGGCTTCAGCACTGCAACGAACTGGTGCGTTGTACTGGCTGGGACATGGTCGATCAGCGTGCGACTATGCAACACTGGTTTAGACCAAACCCAAAGAAGTCATACGTACAAATTGCCCGATCGATGTGGTGTATAAAATCGGTGGACAAGTGAACGAAGAAAAGTCCATTTCTCATACAAGTAGGCTAAGACGCTTATTTTAAACACTTATGTTCCTGACCGATAAGAATTGCTGCTACACGATCGATGGTGTTTCATCGATAAAACCCCACTGTCAATGGGCATCGGAGATACACAACGTTTTTTTGAGTATTTGAACATTAGTGTCTCTAAAGCACAGCCCCGGCCTAGTGAGAACGTCCGATCGGGAAATGCTGAGGTGCGTCAGATAGCTGTTCGAAGAATCGACTCACGTGTGACGCGCAGATTGGGACAGGTGCTTCGCTCGCCCAACTGCGCTAACCCAGTCGTGTTCAGAATGGGAAAGACATAAAGGCTGTCATTTCGTGACTCGGTAATAACCTTCACCACTTCACCAGTGAACTCACTGATGGTGACGCAGACACACGCGATCGAATCAGACAGGGGTGATCATAGCTATTGCCTCCAATGCATTGCAGTATTGATTCCTCCACCGTGCATAAAATGAAACGATTCAGCGTCAATGAATTCATCATGTCATTGTTTGTGGCGTTCCGTCCGTCATTCTCAACGAGGCCCGGTGGAAGAAACTGTGACAGCTTGAACCAATATAGCTTAAAACATGGTCTATAGCGGGCAAACATTACTGAACAAAACTGATAATGACATTTTTTACCACAACAAGATCGCTCATACGGATGTAGAAACACCTGAGTCAATTAGACGCTGACTGCATCCTAGTCAACGCATCAGATCGTCTGTACGAATCACAATATAATCAGTTTATGGGTAAAAAATACAAGAAGCATCTAGAAACTTCAGCGATGGAGTTCCAAAGAATAGCATGCAAAAAGGTTAAAGCAATCGTGCTTCTACAAAATGGGTCTCATGAGTAATGTAATGCAAATTGATTTTGGTCAAGCAGAACTACCCAGAACGGGGGCATTCGACAATAAATGTCCTGAGCACACACTACACAACAATGTTGTCTGTGTCCTCAACATCCCTAGTCGGTGCAGCGTTTGTGAGATTCGCCAATCACAAATTCTTGACCAAACCTTCTTGAATGATATCATTCAAAACAAAACGTCCACTAATATTCGAAATAGTTCCCGATCTTTCTGTAGTTGACATTCACTTGATTAGTTACGTTGATTAGGGAGTGTCTAAACAACGTTAGCACATTCCGACCTGCTTGGCTACCACGTGTACCGGGTAGACAATCATGGGGAAGTCAGCTGAGTGCGCAGTAAGGCCCCCGGACTTCCATCATTGAAACATATCCACGACGGGAACAAAATGGGATGAAATACACTCATGTCAAAGCAAATGAATATATTGAGCTGCATGTGGATTCGGTTCAAAATCACTAAGATTTCAAAGTGATAACGGAACAAAGATTTGTTGTTGGTCAGCACCATCATCGGCAGCATGACATCAGTGTTTAACACCGATGCTTCACTGCCCTACAACCATGATTTATTTGAAAGCCTTATTTTAAAGAAAAGAGTAAGGGTGGACGGGGAAGGGACTTAGTGCCAGCTTACCACAATCATTCCGAGGTGCCTATACCTCCAGATATTCACTCAGGCAACCTGGATAGAAACTGACAACAAGAACGCCACTGACATCGGTTGGCAGCCATATATTGTAGTGTCTCCAATCAGGCACAATGAGGATCACGCGGTCCCAATCCCGGAAGGCGAGTAGTACCGACAGCGCTACGTAATCTCCTTCATACTCCTCTGCTAAGTCAAAGATTGGCCGTCTCTGTGCTTACGCCGCTCTGAGTTGGGCATGGAAAACAACACTCCCTTCGGCAAACGATGGTTCGGCATACGCAACATATGTCCCAACCAACGCAGCTCCTGGTGCTGGACACATTCTTCAATGGAAGTACCCGTTGCACAA
>NW_008751677.1:14231-42783 GCF_000715545.1 Opisthorchis viverrini
GACAGACAGTGCTACGTAATCTCCTTCATACTCCTCTGCTAAGTCAAAGATTGGCCGTCTCTGTGCTTACGCCGCTCTGAGTTGGGCATGGAAAACAACACTCCCTTCGGCAAACGATGGTTCGGCATACGCAACACATGTCCCAACCAACGCAGCTCCTGGTGCTGGACACATTCTTCAATGGAAGTACCCGTTGCACAACCGAAGTCGCGCTTTCCAATTGCCTCGTTAAAAATATAAAAATAAATCGTTCAGCTGTAACACCCTTCCGGTGCCTAGCTGCCATACCACCCGAAGGATGCACGAGGGCTGGGATACTGCCAAGCCTAGACAGGGAAGTCGAGAGGTAGAGGTCGGATTCGAACCACGGACAATCTGGTCAGTAAATGTGCGCTCTAGCCACTTGAACCATCTTGTCTCGTTACGGATACGCCGACAACGACTGTCGAAGGTCGCAGTTGCGCTGCTCGAATAGGCCAAGTCTCACAGCCATGCAGCAAAACAGCCCGTAGTGCAGCTTGATACACATGTCCCTTGAGATTCAGGTATTATTAGTGGGAACAGGCAAACTGCATCCCGTAATGAAGAGACATTGCTTGTTAGATGGTTGGATTTCCGCAGACCTGAATAATCTACATGTTTGAGTGCCGAAAAAAAACTTGCAGATATGGTAATCCTCAATGCGGTTAAATTAAAAAGGCATTTAGCTATGGCACCCGTTCGGGGCCTAACTGCGATGCCACGCGGAGGAAGCACAAGGGCTGGTATACTGCCAGATTGCCCAAGCCTAGACAGGGAAAGTCGAGATGGAAGTCGGGTTCGAATCAAGGACCATGTGGTCAGTAAATTCACGCCTTACCCATTGCGCCATCTCGCCCACAACATCCGGTCAGGTCAGTGGCGTCTTTTACGCAATAATTAGGCTATCACAGTGACTATCCCGCTTGAAAAGGTTGATCTAATTCACCCTACCAAATACACAGGCTTTCGAACACTATGTATTCAGAAAATGCTTAAAATAACGTACGAGCACTCACAGCTTGCTCAGTGACAATAAATTCACCAAATCTCCACGGTATACTGATTGGTAAGAGGGATGGGAATTTATCCAACTGGAATCACATGTTAAAATAATAGCAGTGTTGCACTGACAAGTATACGACGTGCATGGAAACGACTAACTCACAACTGGAATCACTTTTGGGTCAGGTTTGATAATGATCCCTACCCCAGAGGTGAAGAGTGCTGTTTTCAATCCATGACAGCTCAGTTGATTCGTTTTGAAACACAAGTGCAGGAGGTTACACTTGAAAAATGGTTGCACAGTGCGAAGGAAAGCAGCACCAAAAACAAAACAGGTCAAATAGTCCACAAGGCTTATTAGGCAATGCTGATTAACAAGATCCACGAACCATCTACCATGAGCAAATTAATCTTCTCGGTAACGTACCGTTTAGTGCTCTAATTCAAACAGATCCAAAAGTAAACTAGCGACCAAGAGAGATGTAACAATCAGTAAACAGGGAACGGGTGAATATGTGTACTCACGAAGAGAGAAGGCTCTCAGCTTTGGCTGTCAGCGGCAGTAATGCGTTGATAATCTGATTCAAATCCACATACGGTTCCCAGACAATAAAACCGCGTCCAAGCAAGTCGATGGCCGCACGACGAAGTGAAGTATGGACGTTGCTAGAAAGCATAGCAGCCATTGCACTAGCTGCCGTTGATGGAGAGTCACCGCTAGAGAAATCCGGACCATGCAGTGGTGTAGAAGATGCCTGAGGAACTGCAAAGGGCACAAAAACCACGTAAACGTTCCATTGGTTAAACAACCACAAACATGGAGTGTGCATTCAGGATATACGAGTTAGGTTTTTCTTCACAGAGAGAAACGCAAAGGTCACAACATAAGCCGACATCGCTCCAAACAGTGAATTCAACTGGCTGTTTAAAAACGCTGTCACTGTTACAGTTTATCTGCAGAAACATCAACCATATATATATTCCCAAGAGAAAATACCACAAGCGGAGGTATTGCTTGAGAAAAGGCGTAACTATACAGCCCATCTTCTGGTGGTTGATCAGTTGGTAGTTGATCTGTTCGCCGAGCTTGGCAATTGGCTTGCAAACGTTTCGTCCCCAGTCGAGGAGACATCGTCAGTGCACAGTTGAACAGCCCATCTTCAATCCAGTGCCACCTAGTATTATTCTAAAAAGATGACATCAAATTTGGCTGATTGCATACAAAAACTCAAGCAAGACTATACATAAGGCACGTAGCCCTTGCCGATTCGTTTAGGGAATTTGACCTTGGTATAATCGAGCTATTGTGAAATATCCCAGTGTCCCGAAACGATCGTAGAAAAAATGAGTTGGGTCACAGGTACACATCGACTTAAATTGAGACACCATACAGAAATTGGTCAATACAGCGTGCTCTCATCTGAAAACAAATCCTGAATTCTACTATTTTCTCACATCCGTAGTGTTCAACGCGCGGTCTCCTAATCTGTCACCAATCACTGGTTAGCGGAGAGCGACCCGGACTGACTTAGTGTTCTCCGTTACCTCGGATACTCCGTCTTCCAGGAGTTGAGAGTACTTAATTCAACGTCTTTAACTATGGAATCAAGTTGGTGAATCCTGTGGTAAGAATCGCTTGTGAGCCTCAACTTAATCCAGTACGGAGGCACAGTTCACAACTTGCACAGAATTACTGCTCGGTAAACAGTGTAAAATTCACAAGACTTTTAAGGCCTTCAACATAGCATTCGATTACAAATTAGTTGAATTAATTAATCAACTATTCAATTGTAACTTCATAAAAACTCTGTATTCGAAATTCCATGATATGTTTCTTTCATTCTTTCCCTCAAGTCTGAAAAGCGTTCTTCCTTAGCGACGTATGGATAAATGAACGTAGAAAATAATTTTCCCTAGCATTTCTAACAGTCATAAACCAGATCTTTAATTAACATTCATTCTTTAGGTAAAAACAGTTCCTATCGGAATCATTCTTCATTGGGCACACATCGGCCTTTCCCTCCGAAGATTGGACAAACATGACACTGGCCAGCCTTCCTCTGTGCAAAAAATATCAAGTGTGGTTGCGAGCTAGCCTCAGATTACGGGAATAAGTGTAATAAAACAAGACGAAAAATCGCGAAAACGCGAGGATAGAGCACAGTTCACAGAGCTAACGGTTAATTTAACAACAGAACAGACGTCCGGATATTTCCCACACAGGGGAAGGTTTGTGCTTCAGGCCCAACTCTGGCTTTCCAAGTACTTCTGTCTAAGAATGGACAACCAGGTAGTATCTAGACCTTCGTATTTCCTTCGATTTCCACCAGAGATGTGCATTAAAGGGGTGTCACAGCTGAAAGACGATTCATTATTATTTATGTTAGCGTATCTGGTGATGTAAGTGTCCGGAGGCCAGCCGTCCCTAATAACCGAACATCACATCATTTGGACGGATGTGTCACGTGCAGGATACAGACCAAACAAAGGCATGCCCTGATTGGCCAGAATGCCAGCCAATACGAGTCAAGCATCTTTGACTCGACACTTCTCGCCTCCTCACGGAGATTCTACTACGAACTTGTGGAACAACCTGCAAATACCCTATAAATACAGTTGTAATAATTTTACTTTGTCTCCATAAAGGGCTGTGTAGAGCTACCGTGCCTTCTGATGTATCATAGTGGGCGGAACAGGAAGCCAAGGGACCGATACAGAATTGCACTACCGTACAGCAAGACACAACAGTAAGATACACTGTACTTAGGCGAAATCCCACAGCAGGCTCTTGTAGCGTCTCGGCTTTGAGACCCAGCGATCTGAATCATAAATCTGTTGAAACGGCTGATTCCACCCAAGTGTATTCAGCATTCACTTGAAAACGCTGGAATTTTGTTGCAAGATTGTTAGTATTTGAAAAAAAACAAGACAGGTAGACTCAGTTCTGCTGCGACGTAGCGGCAAGCCGGATGAAACGACCATGTTAGGCGCAGTTTGTAGAGCACCACTTTGGATATTTGTGTAAGATTCGGCTCGCCGAATCTAACGCATGGATTTAAAACTATGCGCTTGGCTGGTTGCAAAGATTCCAAAACCTGAATAGTGCTTCCAGAATAGCCATTGTGATAACAGCATGAAGTGACTTGCCAAAAGTCCAGTAAAACTTGAAAACGATGTGGAACTCTCGCTCGAAACTAATAGAAGGCGGTTGGTAACATCAAGTACGGTTGGAGAATGATCTGTCGGCACAAAAATCTTAGTCCTGGTTTGAAGATAAATAGGCCAGATGAACACCTCAGGTTACTACGGGGCGTTTTTGCAACAGGTACATTCAAAAGTTGCCGGCAGATTTATGACAGTGACTCTGTTAAAACTGACCTAAAAGATTGAACGGTGTGCATGACCCGTTAAACTGGAGGACGACCATACAAATTGATTTTTTGGTGTATAGCAAAACAAACAGATGGTCTTAAACACTTTGTAGCGGGGGGACTGCTGCAGGGTACACACTCCTAGTAGAACATCAGTGATTAGCACTCATTCATCAACTAAAAAGCGCAACCATGACGAAAGGTCATAAAGACTATATTCTAGCCTAGTATAATGACACATATATAAAACAGAAATGCATTCATTCAAGCCACACATAAAGCAGAGGACAAACAATGAGTGGACACAACAAGTGAATAGTAATCCAAATCAAACAAACCTCGATTCAGAAGGAGAGCTGTTAAACACTGACTCAATGCCCGAGCCAACTGATAGTTATCTACGCGAAAACCTTCTGGCACAGCATAGTTTTCGTCTGAAGTGTCCTCACAAAACTGCTGTATCGTTGGCTCGGAGGTGGACTGAGCCCCAACATCAGCGTGTCGATCGTGGGTGTCAGGCGAAGCGAAACAAGCGGCAGCCAGTCCGCGAGATGTAGCAGCACTGCCGCGTTCCGCAGATATGGGGTCAATGTCAGAAATCAGATCCCGAGAAGCCACTGCAGGATGTCTGTGTTTTACTCCGGCACCAAATCGGAAACCGATCACACCTAGGATTACTGTGGCCATTGCCTAAGAAAAAAATACAAAACAGGAAATACGTCAAGCTTCCGGCGGTCAGCATACCAACAGAGGAATGGAGATTCCAAAATGTGCTCATGGTTTCAATCTGGGGTGTGAATATACATAACAAGTGCTGGAAACGTGTTTCCTCCAGTGTAGACACATGGGAGTACCTAAGCTGACGAAGTATATTGGTTTACAATCACATTCGTCAAGCACTCAAACCATGGATAGTTGGATGTGTCCAAATCAGGAAGCGAACCACAGAAAAGGGGCACTACGGGGGCTGCATGGAAACAGATGAAGTTCCTCTGGCAATCTGATGACTTCGGCGGCTGGGATGCGCGCTAACCGGCTGTTGGTCGAGTGGCAATCGATCTGTTTGTGGAGCTTGGTAATCGACTTTTGGAAAGTCTCGTTACCGTACGAGGGGACATCATCCGTGTGCGCCCGCAAGATGCCTTCTCGTATGGTGAAGAAACGTCAGTAGGTCGATTACGAACCTCGGAATTACTCTGACCCCCGATTAATGAAATCAGAGGAAACGGGAGCATATAGGTAGTATCCACTTCGAAAATACAACAAGTACAAGGAATTCGAAAATCAGGTTGAGGACGCCATTGAGGCGTTTGCACTGCTTGCGCCGCGTTCACTAGGAAGAACATCAATCTGTAGGGGTGACCTCCAATGACGTGGTAACCTATGTCGTTGACTTGAATTTTTCCGTTCTTGTGGTAAACTAATCGGTGAACATGCGCACCTTTCATGTTGTAAACTAGCAGACTTGAGAAGGACAACATGAAACACGTATAAACCCGAAAGGATATTATGCTATTGAAAAAAGGACGGTAACCGTACAGGAAGAGGATCTTAACGTCGTTAGACGCAACACGCAACGAGTGTCAGGACCTCTCTTACCAATCCGTTCAATGGATAAAGGTCTGACGGACAGTCTCCTGGCCCTCCGAATCGGGTGTGAAAACAGTTGCAATCTCTTGTTCCTATTAAAAACGACCGCCTTCGACAGACCAACGCAGGCCACCACTGCCTTATGAACCAAAAGTTTGACTGAGGAACCCAACCGTCCTACTGTGTGAAACTGGATGCCGTGATAGTAGCCTAGTTTGCATACTCAGATGCACTACCATGCCACGTTGGCCACTGTAAACATCAACACCACAACCACTAGGGCAGATAAGCAATAACATGTGAATTCTGGCGCCTCTGATCATCCGACCGTGTTGTCTATAAGCCCACTTGGTGCACCATTCAGTGATAACGCTCATCTGTAGCACTCTCTCGGTGCCTAAATGCCATGCCACCCGAAGGAAGCACGAGGGCTGGGATACTGCCAGGTTGCCCAAGTCTAGACAGGGGAAGTCGAGAGGCCGAGGTCGGGTTCAAACCACGGACCTTCCGGTCAGTAAATTCGCGCTCTGACCACTTGGGCCATCTCGCCCAGGCTCAAGGCACACTAGTCGCATACCAATAAAAGAGGGCCAACTACATAGTAACACCCATACGTATCGCTTTGTGTCCACTATTCGAACCTAGTTTTCCTGCACTCTGGCTTTTCAGATGCTGTGGGCAGCGAATTCATCACCGTTATTCAGCTATTCCAGCTAGTTGCACTGGTATTCATACACATCTCAGCCGCGAGTGAAGAATTTCTTGCCTGACTAGGTGCCTGTCTTCTGTTTATCTCTATAAGAACCAGCGCTAGTGGAAACAGCAACCCCTTTTTACGATTTCTGTTTCAACACAATCAACAGAAGCTCTGATTCCGAGAATGACACTTACAGAGAACTAACCGGAACCACCGAATGTCTCAACACCCAATGAGATGCTACAGTACGTCAAAGTAAGGTGACCCGATAATTGTAACCGTCTTTTTAAAGTTTCTGTTGACTGTCAGGAATTTCTCAGTAGTAGTGGGTTTAGGCGCAGCAAGTGGCGTTGCGACTCCATATGATACTGATCAACTCAGACGCTAAACCGATCACATAACCATGACCTGCGGATGCTGAGGCTCGGTTCTTGATTACCGATCACCTTGGAATACACAAGGTCATGCAGACTAAGCGTTCGTCACGTGTGAAGTTTTGACAATCTTCCCCAAGTAAACGTAAAAAACAAGCTCGATATTTAGCAGTTTGGAACCATGCAGTAAACGAACATACCAGAATATATTACGTGCTGCTCTGAAGGCGCAGTTAGGAAGAGATAACCACGACTACAGACGACGTTTGAAACAGTGTGTGATGTTTCTAACCACGGGATCTCAAACCGGTCATTGTCAGTCCACGATTCAAAATGTTTCCCCCCACACACAGCACAATAACAAAGCATGTGGACGAAAAGGGGAGCGTGGCAAACGGGGACATGAAGAGGGCGAACGCAGCAACGGGTGCGCAGCAGCTGTTGTAACCCACCAGCAATACAGGACGTGTAAGAAATTACCTGACAGTGAGCCAACAACATTACTGGAAACCTAGATTGCTCACCAAGTGCGGTCAATCAATCACCACAACTTTATTGAAGAATATGCGAAACGACTGTCATACCATGGGTGCTGGATTCAACAATATTGTGATGCTTAAGTTTGGCACCTGATATGCAAATAGGACAGCGTCAAGAAGTTCACCCGGATAGAGAACGGACTGATCATATTTGAGCATCGGATGGATTGTTTGAGTGTCACGCAACATCAACGAACCAGCACTATTCTCCTCAATCTCAGAGGGGATTTCGATTATGGATCCACTCTTCTGCATGTAACTGACCACAGCAAAACACTCCAGAACCGTTGCAAACCGTTGCAAAACCTGGTACATAAGCTGTCCTAGAGTAGCGCCGGATACTACTGATGAAGCATGCGAGTAGTATGTGGTTTTCCCACAAATCCGCATCCATTGAAAAGTGAGATTTATTACGGAATTTGTGGAATCACTTTGCAGCATTCGTTTATGTTTGAGCGATAGTCATTGCGTATCCAGGAAAGTTCGTGAAGACGCCTTCGAGAAGAAGACAGACATACAGTTTTTATAAACAAGAGGCACGTGAGAGTTTTGCTTTCTGTCCACTAGTCTGTAACTGTTCAGTTGGTGTTTTCCAATGAATAACTCCGCAGCGAAGGCCTTCTTCCTTTCACCAGTAGTGACTATTCCGTCACAAAGTAGCCAGATTCCCAAGTCAACGTTCATCTGACGTCGCTCAACTTCCTTAAGGACGCAAGGCTACTCCATCTTCCCCTTCACTCCCAATCTTTTCTCAGAATGGTATGCAAATACAGCTACTCAGTAACAGCGTATTGTCAGTGAAGATGATGGTGACGACGAAGATGATGATGTGCTCGGAATTCGAGCATCCCGGTGTAGGATGTGATGGATAGATAGATGGATACTTGGTCGCACGCAAATCAATCGCAGAGGTTATTCACAACAAAAAGAGAACATAAGGTTGACGGAAACTCAGGGGCTGCGCCTACCTGATAAGCCCCAAGAAGGACGAAACTAGTCGTGGGTTTTCGAAGAGATTTTAGCAACCTTGTGAGTAGTTTACTTCATGAAGAAAGGCATGAAGTTGGTGAACCGCACACTTCCACGTGCGTTGAGAACTACTGGCTCCACTCTACTTTTACGAAATTGAGGAAGAGAATGTATTTAATAACACTAAATTACCTGTTGAAGCAAGCTGTCTAACTGAGACTGAAGTATGACCCATTCACCTCAACTTTGGTAAGGACCATCTCAGCAGACAACCAATCAGTTATAGCGGACATACCATAAAGCTATAGGGTTGAAAGTGATAGTCACGAACAGAAAAGGGGAAAAGATAAAAAATGGGTGAGAATTTGCGCACCAAAACACCAATCGATAGGATAACATCGCTGCCCAACGACGTAAAAATAAGGCAATATCACCAAGATCATCACCAAAGTCGAATATCAGTCTTCTACTGTCGCACAATCACGATCACGGGAATATACAGAGTAGACTCATGGATCATCAAGCATAGTCAGCGTTGGTCAAATTGTGTCACTTATGCCGTCAGAAACCAAGTTCGCTGAAACTAAAGGGCCGTGTATACACGGTACCGCAAGAGCAGTCTTATTTTGTAGTTGCGATATTCACCTCCTGCAATTTTTGATGGGCTGGTGGTGTTTGTTGCAGCATCTGTAGAGTTTAAGGCCAAAATCACAGATTTATCCAGCTGCAATGTGCATGTAACGAGGTGTGTGAGCGGGTTAGTCAGTCGCCAATTAAGAGTGGCGGAAGCGGCGAGTTGACCAATCCTTGACGTGGCAAAGGGTAATGAAAGAGATTACGAAACGTCTGGGTGCTGTCGGTGCTACTCACCTTACAGGATGGAGATCGGGTGATACACAGTGCGACTGGTTGGAAACGCTGCAAGATGTGGCTGCTAATCCACGTCAATGGCATTCGTGTTGTCAGTTTCTATTCAGATTGCCCGACTGAGTGTAGACACCTTGAAATTGTTCAGCTGCAGCACCCTTTCGGCGCCTAACTGCCATGCCACCCGAAGATTGCACGATGGCTGGCATATTGTCAGGTTGCCCAAGCCCAGAGAGAGGTCGGGTTCTAACCACGGACCTTACAGTTAGCAAATTCGCGATTTAACCACTTGGGTCACCTCGCCCCACCACATTGAAATGATTGCACTATGATTGCACTTTGACTCTTTTCTGCACAATAAGGCTTCCAAATAAACCATGGTCGTAGGGCAGCAAAACATCAGTGTTAAACACTGAGGCCATATTGTCGATGATGGTGATGATGGTCGCCTAAGAGCAGTCGTTACAGCTACTACCGCTTCGTTCACCGAGAATAAGAGAAGCACGGGGACGAGAGTCACAAGTTGGAGGCATCAGTTGGATAAGAAGTGGCATAGAAACGAATATCTGAAATAAGTAGCCAAGCCAATACATTACTACAACCTACAGGTATTTGGGGAGGAGCTGTCACTTGATAGAGGTTATCTGTGTGGTAATGCACTCATCTATAATATGATCGAACACCAATGTTAGTCAACAGGAAGGAGGCTCATGAAAACCAGACAGCACAGAACACAAGGATACTAGTATCCACCGATTCCACCTGTACTTGTATGTGGCGCAAGCTGCTGAGGGTACACAAGACCACCACAGTTTGAAAAAGTAGTACGGTTAGTATAACTAACTATCCATAGCATGGGAAATAGAATCCACGAAGGGGGTAACAATCAGAAAAGTGCGCGTCAGGTAGGAGGGAAGAGTGCAGAATTTCAAAGCAGCGAGAGACACGCCCACCACTGATGGGATCACAGATAAAACATCAACTAGATATGGGACGAAGAAATTGTAGGGGGGTGGAAAATTAGGGTTGAAAGAGCTAGGGTGAACACTGACGCGGTGAATCAAGTTACCTGGCTACGGCCGAGGCGACGCTAAAGTGAGAAACGATCATACGGGGAAAATATTCTGTGATCGGTCATCATCTCGATCGAATATCAGGCAGCTAGTCTCAGTATCGTATGAATACTGCGTCTACACTGACTTGAAGCTAAACAATTGGATAAATGTACCGTGTGTAAATTAATTGCCGGGAAGAGAAACAAACAATTTGTGGACGCTTTTACCCTCTCTCTAAGAAGTCATTTTTCAGTTGTGACATCCTTTCGGTGCCTAGCTGCCATGCCACCCGAAGGAAGCACGAGGGCTGGGATATTGCCAAGTTGCTCAAGTCTAGACAGGGAAAGTCGAGGGGCAGATGTCGGGTTCGAACTACCAACCTTCCGGTCAGTGAATTTGCGCTCTAAATATTGAACCATTCGGTTCCCCTCTAAGGATGGAGAACATGAGAAGTGGCTATCAAAAGATATTACTTGTGGGCCCTCCACCTCTCTCGAACGAGGTTTGGGGGAAAGGCATAGGACAGGCATATTTACAACAGCATGGGCAGTGATAATAAATGGATTTCACAAGAACGTTGATAACCGGTGAGACAATGGAACGAGCTTCACATCACTAAAGAAGATTACTGTAGCATTATAACTGCAACCATATCTGGTGACTAAGGCGTCACTTGCCAGCCGGCCGTGCTGGCCTGGACCATATCACAATAACCTGGCAGTATCGCAGCCCTCGTGCTCCCTTCGGATGGCATGGCAGCGAGGCACCGGAGGGGGGCTACAGCTGAACGATGTGATGTGTGACCTGACACATCGTGCTTAAGGGACGTAATAGCTTCAGCTACTAATATCATGTTCAACAACAAGAAAACCGAGTGTTTAGAACAGCGAATTGGATGCCACAGCACAAAACTTTTGGGTTCGAATTCAGTGACGATTATATACGCTTCATTATCGCTTCCACAAACGCTAGAGGGGAATTTTTGGATGCGCTGCCTAATGATGCTTTCTAGTAGCGACTATTTTATCAGCTTGTTCCCACTAAGCAGTTGTCAGTCCACATTCACACGCACTTTTGTGCAAACACCTAAAACGTGCTACTGTGCACGTTCTGTGGTTTTTACACTTATGACCGTACAACTTGGTTGGACGGTAAACAAGCAATCCAGCTGCGAAGCTCCGCAAACAGAACAACGGTGAAGTAAACAAACAAACTGGGGCTAAATCATAGGCCACGGATCGGATAGTGTCCACTGGGACATCTTAAGAGTCTAAAGGAGCAGTTCACTAGTTTCGTGGGACTCTGTTCTATCTTTGAACATAAAACCGTCACCGGGGAGCATTTTTGAAGCAACTCAGACACTACTCCAAAGGAACTGAAAATGTCCTTCAGTAGATAACAGGTGAACAAGGACAAAAAAGAATCCGAACTACGTCTATGCAAGCCAAAAGCCTGGATATGAAAGTCGAAACTCAGCGAGAACGTGTCAGTTGGACAAATGGAATCACCAACCGACAGTTTCAAGCCACAATATAAGAGATGGTTCGAGGGGAGTAAGGGCAGATTCATCTGAGAAAGGCCTACTGTAGCAATAAACCTGAAGGGTGTAGCGTATTTTTTGCTGAAGGGCAAATTCCTTTGATGGTGGTCGTTTTAGAGAGGGACAACAGTACGTTAGATTAAAACGGCAAGTACAAAAATAAGATTAGAAAGCATTTTGCTCACTTGTAAACCAGCGTAACCTCTAGCAGAAAGCCGATATCCATCCAGTGACAACAAGTGCTCACCAACATCAACGTAAAAATATCCGGACTCCAAAGAAGCTGAGCTCATCAAACACAGAGAACCACTTCTACACACATCTTTTGCCTGTGTTAGGACTGGTTGCTGGGATGCGTCGGATCGATACTGACCGGGGGAACTCGGTTGATCACAGTACGGACCACCATTTATAATCGTGGTTGAAAGACGCTGACCACCGCCAGACTCCAACGGAATCGGAGGTATACTCTGTTTGCGAACCGGACCAGACAATGAAGGAGAACTTCCGTTGACGTCGCGATCATGATTGACCACTGAACCAGTCGAATGTAGGACAGAGGAGCGCCTAGAACTTTGGGAGAATAGTGGTAGCAGCTTGGACCATAGATCGATTAGATTTTGGCGGCTCATATCACCCATATGGTCAAGCAAGGTTAGCAGGAGTGTGCGAGAAGCATAACGCACCTTAAAATGGGAAGAAAAATAGTCTTTCAGTATTTTGTTGGAGATTAAACATTCTTGTGATAATGAAAAAAATGAGAAAAACTTACAGGCAACGTTCTATCTTGCCATTTTCGAACCAGGTACTCCAATTGAGCAAACTGACCAATTGCTTCGGTAGGGACCGATATCGTAGACTGGGCCACTGGGCCAATTAGGCGGGCCGCCAACTGCAGCCAGTTTGCTCGTATTGTAGCACAAGCTGGCCATTCTCCATCGCGTTCAGGTTGAAGCGGGGTTCTTATGACTGGTTCGAACAACCTGACAAGATAGTCAGGAGAGAGACATGTCAGAGTCTCCACCAGGCTCATTTCCGTAAGCAGCATGGTCGTGCTGACCAACGAATGAAGGGAGTGTAATCTAGATGAACTGGATTGAGGCACTGGACTGTTTTGGCCGTGCGGTACCGAAGGCCATCCTACAATACACAAGTAGGTAGTATGTCATAAAAACGAACAAGATATACATATATATCAAAGCAATTGAGACAGGCATCAGCACAATGAAAGAAGGGTTCTGAGACCCTCAAATAAGGCAGCACCTCATGTGGGTGCTTTTCAGTGAACAGCCTTTCAAACTGAAAGGCACTCGATCTTGATTGGCTGGCATTCTGACCAATCAGGGCATGCCTTCTATTGGTCCGTAGCCTGCGCGTGAGACATCCGTCGGTCATTAGGGACGACTGGCCTCCGGACACTCCGGTATCCCCCATAAGGCGTTTCTTCCCCAAAACAGTGTTATCCAAACAAAGAGGCTTATTAATCCGCGGGCAATTCAAGAGGATCGGACGGCTTCTGGTATATTATGTCGGACACAATATGTGACTGAAGCTATTCCACGCTACAGCACACCGTGAAGCTTGTGACGAGTTAGCGGTAAACCGCAAAACCTTTCCTTTGTGGTGATGTCGTTGGGCTGTTTTAGCGGAGGAATGAGTTTCAACAACACTCATTTTGTCAAGGAGGATGATACTAAAAATAATTGGTGATAATTTCAATCAAAGCGATATTGGAAGAGGAGAAGCTTAAGGAAAGGCCGAAAAATAATTTTTAAGTATTGTTCAGAAGTAGAACAAGTGCCTTCCTATCTCTGTTAACCATCCGATTCTACGTGAGCGTAGAGTGTCTCACAAGACAAGCGGATCGGAATTCGTTTACCATTATCGATGAGAGGGTGAGAATTTCAAATTGGGACTGATTAGGATTCGAAGAGAATAGTGGGCGAACGGTTAAAAGGATCTGAACTACTCAAAACGCAGCAAACTGTTCGGAACTCACACAAAGTCATATCGATACACTTCTGCCATTACAACTCGAAAGAACTACTTGTACAGACCCTCTAGAACCCAATTGATGCCTTGGCTTATTCTATACGATGGCTACGCGAGTTGTCCTAAGTGAAACTCACGAGACAGATGTGACAGGATCGATCAGGTACTACAGTGAATAGCTAAGTGCTGACAGGACATCCGTCCATAAGTATGGCAGTTTAGACATCCTATCATTCATTTATGGGTGACCAATTGACAGTGTGTGTGAATAAATTACACTGGAACAAGTTGAAGCACCCGTCATTCTTTGATCATGTGGTTCGAGGTTCGCAGCCAGATACTAACTGGTCCGCCTCAGATGACTGTAATTGGGCGGGGTGTTTTCCATTCATCAGCAAATTACTTATATTAAGCAGTTGTTAAATACGCCATTCGTTTACAGGGGGGAACATGGGAACATGACCTCCATTTAGTGAATCTCCAAACGGGGAGCCAGTCAACGCTAACTTATGTGGCGCCAACTGTGTTGTTGAAATGCAAGCTGGTCAACAGGCCTCAGCTGAATTCTGGATCCAAACCAAAATGGGACCCTTCCTGAAACGTAAAGTCCTGGGATTTCCGATTCTGAATGAGTAGAATCTACGGAAGGAGATGAACAAAGGTTATCACAAACAATTCCAGAGTTGTCCCCAATGGGTATTTCAACTTCAATGTTTGTTTTTCGAACCAGCTGTTCCTCGGATTTAACACCGACCTTGGTTTAGTATGCACAAAATGAGTAAAACACCATACAGCGTACTGGACACCACAGTAAACGCTGAAAATAAAACCCACGACAGAAATCGGTCTCTGGCTAGGCAGTGAATCGTGAGTGGGGCTAATCAGCATATTGGACCAGTCTGTGGACAAAAGCACATACACACAAAATGGGGGTAACAGCGAAGCGAGTGGAACGAGAACTGTGAACACGAATTAAGCAAAATGAGGACAATGGAAACTAGGCCGAAACTGGGCTCACGATACGTCAGGCTATGCGATCTGTACCATTCACCACTGAAAGATAGTGCCTTTGGAAACTTAGCAGTGAATAAATTATCCGAGGATTCCGCCATAAAATTCCAACACGCGATTCTTCTCCCCGAGTGGTTAAGGCGCAAGCTTACGGACTGGAAGGGACGTGGTCTAAAACCCGATCTCAGCATCTCGGCTGCCCTGTCTAGGCTTAAGCAGCCTAGCAGTATCCCAGCCCTCGTGCCTCCTTTCGTTGGCATGCCAGCTAGACACGGAAAGGGTGCTACAGGTGAACAATTTTCTCTGTGGAGAGTGTTATCCAGCAACATACATGCAATCATTATGTCGGACATACCTTTGTATGAGCTTACGCTCGTATCTGTGCATACGACAGTCCAGTAATCAAACCCCAGGAAGGGAGACAACGGTCTTTTGTTACTGAGAATTACGGGTGAAGGCGTCACCAGGCCTAAGGATCGTTTTCTAGATTACTGGCCAGAGAAAAATGGTAATTAAATGTAAATCCTGATTTAGAACCTCAGTAACGCGAAAAGACATCCAAAAAGAACAAAAACAGGTTGGTCACGAACAAGTGAGGCAATGTGGAGGAATGTGAGGAATGTGATGTCGGAAGCGCACTTTTGACCCCGAATTCAAGCTATCCAGTCGGTGTTGGAACAGCGGTTGATATAGACTCTATTATACGCCTGAAAAGTCATGCAGGTCGATCGCTTCAGAGTCCTATCGAAAAATGGTTTTTCTGGTGCGGAGACTGAAGCGATTTATGTGGAGCTGGGCGCTGTAGGATTATTTTCAGGAATCCAGTCTTTCTGAAAGTCCAGTATCATGATGCAAGGGTCGACCGGGACATTTTGATCTAATTCCTACCATCACAAATGGAATCCCGAACCACTGTAAGATCCGCCAATGGGACTTCCATCACTGTGGACTTCCAACTCTCCCCCACAAGAGCAAACCAGGAGCTTTTACCATTCATGAACAGCGGTTTCCTTCACTCGTGACCCCGGAAGATGTTACCTCCTGGTGCTGTATGCACCTTCTATTGGGCTGGGGAGTTTCCGGGTATTCACGTGCTCCAAACACATGGCTGAACATACATGACCCTCAGATGCAGTGCGTCTGGAGGTTTCATAGATATCAAATGGAATTCGATTCGTGATTCGCCGAAGTCACCCTGAATTACATATGCTGAGAATCTGGACATCTTAACTTGAGTGAGAGAGCGAGAAGTCCCAAGTGGTTAGAGCGCGAATTTACTGACCGGAACGTCCGTGGTTCGAACCCGACTTCTGCCTCTCGACTTCCCCTGTCTAGGCTTGGGGAACCTGGCAGTATCCAAGCCCTCATGCTTCCTTCGGGTGGCATAGCACCGGAGGCACCGGAAGGGTGTTACAGCTGAACGATTAAGTTGAACGATGGTAGACAAAATCAGGGAAAAGTGGGTGAACCTAGTATCCTTTCGTACGATATTTCATTACAACACTGCAATGAACAGTGTCTGATTAGATGGCAAGCACGCACGATTTACAGTGTAAAGACACACCGCAGAGGTTACTCAAGCTACTAATAAAAGGAAGAGGATAGTTTTCATTTCGTTTAAGGAAATACCAGGATAATTCTACGCATCTGAAAAATCCCAAACGATAAATTCACATGGAAGGATTTGGCGAATGCTACATGAATGCCTCAAGAGTTCTAGGGAGAAACAGTCGGGAAACTCACCAGGCATGCTGATACTCAAACATCCGTGTCTGGAGAGCAATCCAAGACACAGGGTGTCGTGTAGACGAGGCCTGGACATGACTTCATCGTCCGTGCCATTCGGTGATTCTTTGGTGAAGCTGAGACACGCGCGGAGAGCACGATCGGCGCCGGTATCCACCCCCCATGGATGGACAATGGACAGTAATAGTTGAACAAGCTCGAAACGAGCATTGGATGCCGTATGGGTGATGGCAATATCGGGCGAACCATCAGTGTTAACCTAAAACCGTGAAAAAAGACACCGAAATAGGCCCACGGCTTCAATACCATCACGGAGATCTGTTCTGGTGAGGTGTAATGCTGAGTACGAGTACCGTACACTCATCTAACAACTCCTCACGTCTATTGACCCATGAAAAGTTTAGAGTTAGCTGGGCGGTTGTGTTACTGTCAAAGTAAAGACAGCTTTAGTCACCAACCGAAGATTCACAGGTTCAAGGGGATAGATCGCCGATAGACCGAAATGACCAAATAGCGGCGTCACCAGCACAAGCTTCGTGGCAGCTTGGGAAACTCTGCGAACGAAGTGAAGCTAATTGAAGCAGACACAACTAGCGAACGATACACCAAGTCCTAGATCTACCGAGGTATGGTTGGACATGCTCATCTGACTTTCAAGCGAGGACTCCTCAACGGTTACATAAAACGACCCAAAATAGGCAGAATAGCGTTACTTCATGGAAATACACTGTTGCTCTTGTTTGCTGTGTCGTTCATAGGCCAGAAAAAATGTGTTAGAACACGGGAGATGAGATTATAGGTTTCCAAAGCCCCAAATCAAAGCAGTGAACAAACTGACAATAACCATTTAACAAACGCCACCAACAATATTAGACCCTCATCGGTAGTTTCCTTGAACAGAAAATGCCCGTTTTCCGGTACGTGATTGGCTGGCTGTTGACGTGTTCGGTGAGCTTGGAAGTTAGCTTGCAACCGTTTCATAAGCAATCGAGGAGATACCAGCTTCATGCATCAATCAGTCCACTCAGGTCGGTTAATCCGATCGCTTGTGCCGTTCACATCAACTTAGACACGCATTGAATTTTACCATTTTGGCCACCAAATTACAATCTGACAAATGACAGTGATAAAACGGACCATACACGTGACTACGGTGATTATATGGTACGGATTTATGTCGCCACTCTGAAGTTCACACAGTTACGACATTACCATATAGCAGCAGGACGGCCAAAGTAACTGGAGCGATTCAGTAAAACTCTGGAATTTTGTTCACTTCACACATGAGGTTCGGCCTTATGCACAGATCAGTGAAACGGATGCCTACATGATCTGAGTACAGTGTTGAGAAATTAGCAAGGACGACTCGGTTTCCAGTGGTTACCTGGAAAAAATCGTAGTATAAAACGCTGTATCTTGAATAAAGTCTCTTAACGAAATACTACTAGCAAGGTTGATGGAAACTATGCGGCCGGTTTCGCTCTTCCTGGTGCTCCATCATCCGGACGAGATGGACCAAGTGGTTAGAGCGCGAATTTACTGACCGAAAGGTCCGTGGTTCGAACCCGACCTCTGCCACTCGACTTTCCCTGTCTAGGCTTGGACGACCTGGCAGTATCCCAACCCTCGTGCCTCCTTCGTGTGGCATGGCAGCTAGACCCTGAAAAGGTGCTACAGCTGAAAGCTTTCCATCATCTAGGTGCAGTCCCCGACCTTCCATCAACCTCATGTCCTACTTGGACAGAATACGCAGATTGCCAGATACACTCATTTGCATTAGTTTCTATCAAAAAAACGGAGGTCCGTGGTTCTCTGAAGCGTAGAAATCACATTTCATACGACGCTGAAATGTTTGAGATAGGAAAATCCTTTTCTCTTCTAAGACCAGTTCTCTCTGGAAGGAGGGTGGATAGCCATGTACGAAAGTTCATCGTGTTACCGACGTACTTTTTCGTTTTCCGCAAGCAAGTCAACTGGAAGAGAAGAGCAAGAAGGAAGAGATGTAATACAAGTTGACTGAGTGACAACAGAAGCACGAATAAAATTCTTAGAAGTTTTTTGTAGCGGTCCTCACCTATCGCCGATTCAACATCCCAGTGAAAAACGAGTGCCGCAGGTCCACTGGATAGTAGATCAGCTGAGCTCGAACAGGTACTCCCCACAGTTTGCAACTGCACTACTGATAATTCCTGTAGCCGGGGTGATGCTGAACAAACAGAAGCGGCGGAATGAGGCCAACGCCGCCTGGAGCTAGCAGCAAATTTTACCGAAGCAGCGCAGGCGAACTGACTGACGCTCCCGCAAAAAGAAGGGAAGGAGACGGAAGAGTTTTGACTTCTGGTATTCGGTAGATATGGGACGACGGAAGCAGCGAATCCGAACGTAGCCGGCATATTCTGAACTTCGACAACAAAGTGAGCCTGCTCAAGAACATCCCTGGCAAGCTGGTCTCGTTCCAACCTGATGATGAAGAAATAATAAAAAGCGTCGACCATCTAGAAGGTGATTGAACTATGTGCAGAACTGATGAGTTTTGTTGCTAAACCCGAAACTGTGGAGAGGTATACTTACCCAAATCCTCTGGTTGAACAGTGGGTGGCATAAATCGAAAAAGCTTGCTCCTTGTACTTAGTAAAACTATCCACATCATAGTAAGACCCTATGGACTGAAAAGAGGTTCAGATTTGATTGCTGTCAGAGCATTCTTCAGCGATAAACCACGCACAATGCTAATTGCGGAGCGACTAGCTTTGTTTGAGATATAATATTCCCCCTAAACGCGAATTCTCGTTTGGTTCACTTCAACTGCACATCTTGACCACCGTGGCCCCTGTAAACACTGAGGTAATCAACGCAGGATTGCAATAACGTCTTTGGGATAAAATAGCAAAGGTTTTACGCTTCCAAAGAAATTAATAAGCAATCACCAAACTGGTTTCTAGCGTAGGTAGTCAGCAAGTCGACGGTACTCAAGGTTCGTCAGGATGCGGTGAGCACACAAGCCGATTCTGAAAAGTGCAGATATCGAAATCGATAGTAGTGAAACCACAAGGCGCACGCAAACTACACATTCGCACAGGTCGGTGACGCGGAAGATCAGAGCGAAGCAACAAGGTGGGTAAGCCTGTGAAGTGGTCCACCAATAGTGGCAAAATCTCTCCGGTAGTATGATGCAAGATCGAAAAGCCTACGTAAGCTACGGACACCCATCGGTGTCGGCCACTCGGTAATGTGCTAGGTCTTATCAGGGTCCGTTTGGACCCCATCGGAAAAGAGAAGGTGACCGAAAAACAGCACTTCGCGTTGTAGAAACTTGCATTTCTCCGCGCGAAGGGTTAGGCCAGCCTCCTAAAGGCGACAGAAGTATTCTGGCCGACTGTTGTGTTCACCAATCGTCTAACGATGAAGAATAATGGCAGTCATGTAAATCAAGCAATATCTCAGGGATAACTCCCCAAGTACCGTCTGCACGAGCCGCCGAAATGTACCTGGTGCGTTGGCCATTCCGAACGCCATTGCTTCGAATTCATATGGACTTGACGGCACTGCGAGAGTCGTTTTACAACTGTCCTTCGGGCGAACCTCAACTTGCCAATACCCAGAGTAGAGAACCAGTTTGAACCAGCCACTGCGTCAACAGTATCGTCTACACGTGGAAGCGGGAACGAGTCGCGTCAGTAACCTGATTTAGTTGTCGGTAGTCCACACATATCCGTAGAGTACGATTGGTGAGAACCAGGGTGAGGAAGATGGGCAGATGATCTTCTTTCGGAAAGTAGCTTATCAAGTTCACCCTGATAATGGATTAGAACTCCGCAGGGTCGGTGTTTCGCAACCAAGAATCGTTGGACTGTGTGCGTATCACAAACGTTTTGCGGCAAGGTTTTGTAAGGTAACGGCCAGTTGATCTGCCGACTTGCCTGTGCCGATTCCGGTTAAAAACGCTATCGAAAAATGCCTCTTCAACAAATGCGAGTCAATTTTGAGATACATTTGCGATATGCCCGCCAAACCCAATGTGACACGCACAACGGAAGACGGAATGGCCAAGATGTCGGCTGACATTTCACGAGTAGAGGTCCACCGAGTTCAACCGACCGGGACCCACTTGGTCTTCCTGTTCGGCACCGATCACCACGCGACCGTATGTCATTGTTAATAGATCAAACAACACCTATGTCATACGTGACTCTTGTCAATCACATTCGGATTTAAGTAAAATTAAATCGTTCCGCTGTAACACTCTTCCGGTGCCTAGAAGGAAGCACGAGGGTTGGGATGCTGCCAGGTTGCCCAAGCCTAGACAGGGAAGTTGAGAGGCAGAGGCCAGGCTCGAAACACGGACCTTCCGGTCAGTAGATTCGCGTTCTAACTGTAACCACTTGAGCCATCTCGCACCCATAACCTGATTTACAATTTGTACATTACAACCGGTGAAAGTCCTCTCCTCCGCCCCGTCCCGATGTCCAGTCGTCAACCTCTCCCTATCTTCCTCCTGTCAGCCATACAATTGAGATCAATATAAATGAGACCAACACTCCTTTTGAGCACTGATGACAGTGCTCATGCTCGGGAGGGGCATTGTAACATAACTGAAACTGAACTGTACCGTTTGGTACGTGTTTTTCACATTACTGAATGTATGTATCTCTCTTCCCTATGACAGGAACCCCCGATGAGACACCACGAGCTCCAGGTAGGAAGCTATGGTCGGGATTGTACGTCCCTCCCTATTTTGGTACCTCAAGTGACTTTTGCCTGCAGTTTCGGTTTCAGTATACCCACGTTTTTGCCTCCCTCAATCCTGCGTCACCCAACCTGTGCGAATGTGTGCTTTGTGTGCCGTGCGGATTCAGTAATACCAACCTCTATATCTGCACATTTCAGAATCGGCGTGTGCCGTCACTACATCCTCGCGAACGTCGAATACGGCTGACTTTCTGTCTACCCGAACCTGAGCCGAAAGGCGTAAAAAGATATTCAAACAAACAAATGAATCGAATAGAGTCTAGAGTGAGAAATCTCTCCGACTATGAACACTGTCTGTCACGCTAAATGGACTAGAGCTTACCGCTCCAGACAACCGATCATTACGTCCCAAATCTCCAAAGAACCGTCCACATGAGCGATCAGCAAAAGGTCTTCGGGTACCCTCCAACCGATTGCCATAACAGGTGAATCGGAGAGGGAGTGCGCGGCGCCAGTAGACAGCAAGTGTCGCTGCTCAGATAAGTTGATGACCGAAACGGAGCCATCGGCCCCAACGGAACAGATGCAACTCTGAAAAAGAGGAAAAATATGACAATCGACAAACGACCTTGTTCAAATGCTTCAGCATTCAAGTCGAAGTATTCATCCCATGTTTAAAAAAACACTAGATAATGACGTAGAGTAAATAACTACCTGGTATTATCAAGCCTTTGAACCGCTGTACTTTGTGAGTCTGCAATGCCTCTTTGGTGGTCTGCAACAATAAGTCCTCTCATCTCATGTTCACCAAGTACGAAACAAAAGGAGAAAATAGCACGCGACAGTATCAGAAAACCGTATGTGTTGCTGTACGGATTACTGGACATTGTGCGGAAAGCAACGCTTACCACTAAACAATAAGACCAGAAAAAACGGCCTCAATCCACCAGAACGAAAAAACGGGATCATCTGTTTACAGCGAGTCCTTGTTTGTACTCTAAGTAGCCTATGTACCACAGTATGGTTTCATTGTGTATTGAAATCTGAATAGAGTTCTCTTTACCGCTTCGCTCCGGTAATGTGCATATTCGGGAACCTATTTAGCTGCCAGGAGAACAGTTGCTTAGGCAGATGATCAGAATGTCGTTCAGCTGTAACATTCTTCCGGTGCCTAGCTGCCATGCTACCCGAAGGAAGCACGAGGGCTAGCAAACTGCCAGGTTGCCCAAGCCTAGACAGGGGAAGTCGAGAGGCAGAAGTCGGGTTCGAGCCACGAACGTTCCGGTAAGTAAATTCACGCTCGAACCGCTTGAGCCATCTCGATCAGAATGCGGCCTGTGTCAGCTAGCTGAAAGCGGATTCCTCACCCATTGCCTGTATTGTGAACAGTCAAAGGGTGGGGGGTTACGAATGGTATGCGGTATGCTTTGGCTCGCCTTGTCAACTTGCTTTAGTTATTGAAGAGTACATTCCCCACTTCCAGTGCGTAATTTCGTAGTAGAGGGGTTCAGCTATCGTGAGTTGCATGCCGTGCCAACACACCAACTCGGTTACTCGGATCCGGTGACGCGCTCGCGCATTATCTCGAAAATCAAATGACGATTGGCGCGAATGCGTAACTCAACCGAACTACGACTAGATCTTTAGTGTGTAATCTGTTTTAAGTGAACGGACAGCACAAAGGATGTTCAAGATTTCGTTAGGCCAAAATCCGATATATTGAAGGATTTTTTTTCTAGAAGAGCTACCATCAGGCGTTATACAACAGTATTTCATGTGAACATTGCTGAAAAGAATTTAGAAATAAATGAGGAGGCATGTCCAGGAGAGAAGACTTGGTACTTTTAGAAAGTGGTGTGAAAAGACGTTACTAAAAGGGATGGTTTCGTCTCAAATAAGCGATCGAATCCGGGGGGTTCGATTGATTTTTGAGAGAGTCAGGTCATTTGTGGCGAGTAACGACGAGCACCAACACGTAGAAAAGCACTTACACAAATGCGTGAGTTTCCAGCGCAAGGGTGCAAAACAGCAAATGTTGGTGGACCCACTGTAAGTGCAATACAGGGCGATGCGTGGCACTGAAACACAGCCAGACAAGCTGGATCAAGGCTTGAACTCTCCGTTGCATTATCAGTCCGACGGCTTCGTACACGTTCTGCCAAGCCTCCACGCCACGGATCCAAATCCCAAAGACGGACAGTGAAGTCAGCACCTCCGGAAACCAAATGATCAGGATTGAACTGACAGTTGACGCAGTCGATGCTACTGCCGCTTGTTCTGTCATCGCAACTCTGAACAAGGTACTCATCAGCGCTGGCAGGGTGTAGCAAACTTGTCACAGGACCAACATGACCACAGAGATGAAAACGACTGTGTTTCAACAAACTGTCCGCGTTCGTTAAACGTGCCGATGATCGGAAATCGGAAGTCCAATAGGTGGTCCGTAAAAAATCGGCCAGCCGCACTATTGTAATCTGACCGTTGGAAAACCCAAACGCCAATCGTCGTGGCGACAAATGCTCAGGGGAGCCCTGACGGATCGACATCATTTGGGAAATCTGAATGCACGCTGTGACGGTTAATCCCTCCAAAGCATTGGTAACAAGCGGCTTTCCAGTCGAAGAGGACTCGGTCTTTTGGACAGAATAAAAGAGAAAAAAGAGAAAATTAAACCAACTGCTTCATAGAATACACTGTTTTCACATGGAAACAGAAACTGAGGTGGGTGGTGGGTATTTGGTGTGGAGCCGAAACTGACACAATAAATTAGCGAATGTGTACTCATTTGCAAACTAATTTGGTTTTTGGAGAGACTCACCTAGAACCCAGCTGAACCTCTCGTTTGCGATGTTTCCAGGCGGCCAAATTAGTTTGCAAACGAGTGTATATTCGCTAATTTCGTGCAATTTGGCTTCAAGTAGAACATAAGGTTGACGAAAATCCAGGGACTACGCCTACCTGATGAGCCCCGAAAAGGGTGAAACCGGTCAGGGGCTGTCGACGGATTTTCAGCAACCTTGTGACCCAATAAATGTGTTAAAAAATTTGTAAGATAGTATGCATGAAATAGTGGAGCAAACTCTAACTTACTTCCCATGACGGCACCACTAGCTTAAGCAAACTTTACTTCTGGCCATAGATTTAACTTGCTACATCTAATGACATTCACAGATCGAAGATGGTACTCAAACCGGGCCGAACCGTTCCGAAGAAATTTATTACAACACCAGCTCATATGTGTACGGGGCGCGACTACGTGCTCGAGTACTGCAGCTTGATATTACCTATCCGGATATAGGGAAATGGTACTCAAGCGTAAACAGTCTTAGACTTTTTTACCCCGTTTCTCTATGGCTTTATGACAATAAGACGGTCGCAACTACGAACGTATGTGATGAGCACTAAATCTCGAAGAGTATAAATATCATCGTCATGGAGAGCATAACACCAGTGTATAACACCGATGCCCCGCTGCCGTAAGAACCTTAAAAGCAGCCAGACAGACTGAGCGTAGAGGCATGAACATGGATTACGAGACATCTGACGCTGTCAGCGCTCATCGTTCAGCTGTCACACCCTTCCGGTATCTAGCTGCCATGCCACCCGAAGGAAGCACGAGGGCTGGAATATTGCCAGGTTGACCAAGCCTAAACAGGGGAAGTCGAGAGGCAGAGGTCGGGTTCGAACCTAGGATCTTCCGCTCATTAGATGCTTGAGCCACCTCGTCCCCCTGTTAACTTTTTACGGCGCCTTAATATTGTGGGTAGGCGTTTGGTAATTGGAGTTCTCCAGCAATGATGAAAAATTGCGTCGATTGTCTTATTTATTCCAAACGGAAAAAATAGTTTGCTTAGATTCCACAAAATGGGGGTGAGTAGCTACAGTCCATGTTCGAGTATCCGCATCCCATCTGCTTCAACAAATGAAGCATGGGAGTAGAGAGAAAATCGCTAAAAACAATGGGCTTCTTCTCAAATGGAGCTTCATAGCGCTGTCCTGGGGGCGAGATGGTCCAATTGGTTAGAGCGCGAATTTACTGACCGGAATGCCCGTGATTCGAACCCGACCTCTACCTCTCGACTGCCCCTGTGTAGGCTTGGGCAACCTGGCATGGGAGCTAGGCACCGAAAGGGTGTTACAGCTGAACGACGCGCTGTACTGTAGATCGAACTTTGTAGTTTCGGCGCAACTAAATACTCAATACAGAGAAGGATCAAAATAATGAACAATTCATCTGGAATAAAATAGGTTGAACAAAACGACCTACCGTTGACAGAGACAGCAAAGGATTCGGGGGATGCTGGCGCCAGGTTGAAACCAGATCACTCACAAAAGAAGGTTGGAATGTGTGTGCTGTGGTTGAATTAAGTACAGAATATATGCAACAAATCACAAATGAGTAGATTAATACTGAGATCGTGGAGTAGTTTACAATCAGTAGAGCGATAGAATAACCTAAAGTAACTTATGCATAAAATCAGCAAGATATGGTGAACGCACTGGACCAAGGTGGGGTAAACTGCATAAACACCAGTGGAAGAACAAACGTATGAACCCCAAAGGCGTGCAACATTTGTGTCATCACCACAGTGTTCAGAACCACAGTAACCCTCATCCAGGGAGGATACCCTTGAGGAAATTCAGAGGACAGGAGCAACATCAGGCTTGTGCAACATCAATTATGAGTCCGTCTAATCAGGTGTTCCAAGAACGAGAGATAATTATTTCGAAGCATGAAGATGGACCTCTCGAGTAAGATTAGGTAGGAGCGGTATACACCCAAAGGAGGGGATGTTCCGAGTGGTTAGAGCGCGAATTTACTGACCGGAAGGTCTGTGGTTCGAATCCGACCTCTGCCTCTCGACCTCCTCTGTCTAGGCTTGGGCAACCTGGCAGTATCCCAGTCCTCGTGCTTTCTTCGGGTGGCATGGCAGTTAGGCTCCGAAAGGGTGCTACAGCTGAGCATTTTTTATACACCCAGTCCATATGCTGAAAACGAAGCAAGTGGCAAATGTGGTTGACAACCTACGATCTATGGTCAGTGTAACTAGGCGCAACTACGAACTGGTATCCAGGACAGCTTTCCTTCCCTGTTTCGGATTCGATGTCACAGTTGGCTTGGGAACGATGAAAGCTCCGTTAGGGGGAGACAAGATTCACTATGCATAGGGTTGAAGAGTTCAAACTGAAATGAAACATCAATGGTGAGAATTATCGAGTACATTTGATTAACCACCACATGAATAATAATAACGGGTAAAAACGAGATGACTGTGATGAACAAAATCTCCCTGAAAAAACTTCACCTGCATACAGCCATGGAACAGATCAAACCGGCCGAATTACTGGTACACACCTGCATCCGACTCCTGAGGAGTATTCGCAGTACCGTCACCAAGCACGGTTCGGTCCAAACGCCAATGTAATAGTTGCCCGCGTGAGGTACCTCCCAGGAGGAATGGTGGGGACTCTTGTGACGGGCTGATGAGTAAATGACACATTGGTTCTGCTACGAAGGAGAACTCCTTGTCGGTAGGGGGCTGCATTCAAGAAAATGAATCAAACAAGGTAGTCGTACTATTGGAACGCTTTTAAAACTATGGGCGCAATATGTGCAACAAGTTGAAAGTCAAGCGGAGACGAACAAGGGGAAGAATATGGTTTCGAATGAACGGAATAGCCCACGTGAACTGTTTTCCCAGCTACTTCGCCAGGCATAATGACGTCATGGTATCACTGGAGAACGTAAACGAGGGGAAGAAAACGGTTAACTTAGACGACAAGAGAACTTACCAGCAACCTCGCGACTAAAGCAGCATAGCCACAGGACAATGATGTGGTTCCGGAAGGAGTTCTGAAAGGAAAGCGACAAATGCAAGCATGAGGATAACGCAGAACAGTTGGCAGAAAATCTGAGTGAACCACACAATAGAGCATTAACAGAATCCACAAAAATTGCTCCGGTTCCTATGTATATTGGCGTTTGAATTGTATTTACTGAGACGTGAATGAGTGTAACTGGTGTGATTTAGTTGACTGCTGAATTTTAGTCAGATGCAATCAAGTTCGTTGGAAAAGGCAGAGATGGTAACATGGAATTCGTCAAGTCAATGCAAATGGGACATACCGTGTATCGAAGCGATAGACTAAAGCAGCGCCCGAGCGACAATACACCAGCACAGCATTACGGTCAAGGAACTGGCCACCGACCAGAGGGTCCTTGTCCGGGTTAGGGTGGGAGTGAAAAATTGAGCAAGCCATGGCATCCAGCAACTGAAATTCCAAAGGATCAAGGGGGTTTGAGTGGAACATGATGTAACGTTCGTGTAACTCATTGCCGAAAAACCAGCAGTGCACACGGGATTTGAAGAAACCATATGAACAAGGTTGAGGTTCTCTTTCATTCATTACGTGTAATATCAAATTCAAACGGGTTTAAAAAGTATGTATAACAAAACACATGATTATGGAGTCATTTCCTTTAACTGTTTGTCAGTTCTATGGTTTCTGAAGCAAAGTGAAAGTGATTGCTTGAAAAAGAAACCGCAATACTCCAATGTCTCAAGCTAAGTACCTGAAAATTCGCAAAAATTGCTTGTATTTTAACAGTGATGCTAGGGACACACTTATATGTCCACTGAAAGTCACACTGCTGAAATCTACCATATCAGCCACCACCTCGTACGCAATGCCACTCCGAAAAAGCCACCCCCACTCAGATGAGGCGCCTTACCGCTTTCCTTATGAAAGCAGTTCTTAAAGATTTCCTCGGCCACAAACTACAATACGAGTCTCCTTCCGGCAAACAGAACCAGGGACTGGGTCAAGTGGACTACGGTCCACGTCACACAGACTGATCGCCGAGGCGGCAGAAATCGCCAAGCATCCCAGTGTTGACAGAATAGAAGGCGTGGAACTGGCAAGCGTGTGAAGAACGGTTCTGGATCAGTCGACTTGACACGTGTTGGTGTGCGGTCATCAGAAGGAAGAAGGTCATCATATGAATTCCACTCGACCTCAAACCCCCTCAAACTAAATTGTCGGAGCACTCACGACCCCACAAAGACCAGGATAAATCTACCGGTGGCA
>NW_008751677.1:43848-47194 GCF_000715545.1 Opisthorchis viverrini
TCACTAACCGACAAGATCCGTTAATTGACGCTCAACACTGATCTAGTGATAATCTGAAGAGGACTGACTTACTGATTGGTTCCCCGTCTGCCTTATAACCCGGCCAATTTGGTGACCTGGTCACCTGGCCTGATGAAGCTTTTGTGTCAAAATCGAAACGTTGTCCAAATAAAAACCACCGATTGTTTACTAAGCTCTTCTGAAATGATACAATACGATTTCCCCGTCGAAAAAAAACAATCCGTTTCATGTAGGAAAAAGGGGTTGTCCTTGCTCCCCGGGATCTTTTAAGACTTCTTCAGCCCCCTTTCCCAGTGGTAACCCAACTTCAGTCAATTCTATCTTCCTAGGATGCAATCCCCACAGAAAAGGCTGAAGTCTCCACCGGGAGACCGCATACCATCTGACTTTGTGGTTGTCTCTTTAGTATTTCTACAACAACCAACCGGTACGCGCCCCTCCCCGAAGAACAACTACAACACTCCCGCCAGATAATAATCTGCCTACAGTACAGCATTGAATTGGTGGCAGGGACACAGCGAAAACACAATCGGTTTCAAACAAGTGTGAAAGAACCGAAAAATTGGTATGAAAAAGGAACCCATGGGGTTGGGTAGTCAGGGATAAGAAGAGTCGAGCCAAAAGAGGCAGTGGTCTCTTTTGGTACCATTGGTGCTGTTTCTAGCATATTCGTTGCAATTTGGAAGGAAAATATTTTCGCGCAATTCGGAAAGTGGCAATATGCATAGAGTAATGCCCAAAGGAATTTATACTCTTTCGTTCAGCAACGATATTCGATATCCGTATGCTCGTACGCGCCCAGAGGAGTTCGCATACAGTGCCCTCAGAAAGGATATAAATTTGGAAGGGACATCTTTGATCATCAGACACTGCCAAAGTTGCTGACGATCGACAGAAGCAAAAGTAGTTTTCAAATCAAGAAAAACGACCAAAGTGGGACGTCTGAAGGGGTGGCGCTGCTCAAGAATTCGCTTCTGGGTAAAGATATGGTCGATGCATCCTCGACAAGGGCGAAGCCCAGCTTGGTTCTGACGAACCTGTCTCTTCCAATAATCGATCAAACTGCGCATAACAATGCAGTCGCTGCGTTTCGAAAATAACTGAATCTGAGCTTAGGTCGCTCATCTCCAGCTGTGTCCTGCTCGAGTGACGATAGGCTACACTCTTTATCCAGTTAGCCTTATCGTAATACGGACCTACTTCCGAGGGGAATATTCGTATCTCAAGTTGTATGGATGTTCACTGAACTAGTTAGTTTGGTTGCAATCGTCTCGTCATCAATCAAGGTGACATCATCAGTACGTGGTACGACAGCGGTGGGCCACAGCGCGTCCGTGTTTAGGCTGGTGCGTAGCCACACTACACACAGAAATCGGTGGTGGGGGTATGCATCTGCACAAATGCCGTCCATGCTCAATACCGTAACAGAATTCCTTACGACAGCTGTATAGCGCACTGCTTGTTCCCCCTATAATCGCATCGCATTTGGATACCAACCCCCCACTACGTGGTTCTCACTCGTTGGGAGAAAAAGCTTTGACTTGATCGTTGTTTACCGCACCAGTTATCAGTTAGTTCCTGTTAACGAAACTCCGTGGTGATCATGATCAGTACAGCATGCCCACTGTCTAACGACTTGAGGCCGATTCAGTCGTACACGAGGGGTGGTCATAATTCGGAAGGACGCGTAGCTATTTCTCGAGAGTGAACAACAAAGTTGTCCGGTTGTGTCAGAGAGTCAGTACATAGAGGGTCGTGAAGCAGGAGGATCAGTATAATAAATCGTTCAGCTGTAGCACCCTTTCGGTGCCTAACTGCCAGGCTGCCCAAGCCTAGACAGGGGAAGTCGAGTGGCGGAAGTCGGGTTCGAACCACGGACCTTCTGGTCAGTAAATTCGCGCTCCAACCACTTGGGACCTCTCGCCCCAGTATGCCCTGGGAATAGGAAACAAAATGGTTAACTAGTGTCGCCAAGGGTGAACATCACCGCATTTCGTGCAAAATCCCGTGCCTTTCACCCATTTGGTGGTCATACTTCGGTGGACTTACGTTATTGGCTGAAGAATACAAAGCACTATCTAATCAGCAGTGCCGGCGCGAGAAGATAGTGGCAGATATTCTGCTACAAAGTCTAAAGTCACAGAAAAACGACTCCGCGGATCATATTAAATAAAGCTTTGAATGAACGTTCATCCGTTTTACGCACAAAACACTTACTTGCCATCCATTACGAGTCACCAACAGCACACACCGCGGGGACAGGGGGCAACAATCCACTTGAATTACAGTGGAAAGGCAATCAAGTGTTCTGGACTCATGTTCATACTTTACTTCACCCTATACAGGAATAAAAAGATGGGTATAAAAAACGAACGCGCAACGATGAGGATACAGTGACCGAACTGTTACAGCAACAAGATACTTCATTACTACCCATCAATAACTTTCGTTTGTACGATCCAGATCAGCGCTGCCTGAACTGACATCCTTGTTCATAGGAGGAGTTGCTTTAAAAATCTAGACCCAACCAGCTTTCGCTACTGTAACGGAGTTGGTTGTAAAGGTACGATCTGATATTTTTCCAACTTACTAGGTCCGGAGTGGAATTAAAACGGACCTTCTATCCTTACAGAATACAGAAATAGCACAGAGAATTTGCAAATGCGTGCATGGAAGCCTTGAGACAGTGTGTAGTGTGAGTTACCTATTGAGAGAATCACACAGCTTGCTGTAACGTCATGCAAGAGTCTGAGTTGGGAGAACCGAGTGTCTGTGTTTGGTCCACAGTCAATGAAAAGGCCAATCAAGGTGATCTCAGGTTATTTCGTGCTGACGAACCTCGGGTGATGCCCTAGGTATAAGCTTGACAAGAAACAACTGGTTATGCAATGGTCACCCAGGTTCTCCAAAATAAACTTAAAAGCCCAAGAATAACACGCAATTATTCACAGTGCCTTGGAAACCGATTTGCGATATTAGGAAATAAGATACTGGAAATCCTCACCACTGTCATTGGTCCGAATAGGCAGAAACAACACTTTTGTGTACCGACGACCGTCACGAAGAGACTGGACCTTACCGTGGTGTGACGGTTTGCGCACCTCAGAGATCCATTGAGCTATACTGGAGAGTGTCTCACGACACTCACAGAGTCTCACATACCAGGTTGGTCAATGGTTAGAGGTCTGACGAACACAGTCTCCTGGCCCTCCCGGTTGGGGGTTGGAACATGTGGTGGCCTGTTCCGTAGAAACGGTAATGCATTTGTATTGAATACAAAAGCCCTGCGGTTAGGCTTTTGAGCCAAAGGCTCAGGCTGAGGACC
>NW_008751677.1:50388-61347 GCF_000715545.1 Opisthorchis viverrini
CCACCTTTATTCTTTTCTTTACAATAAGGCTTTCAAATAAGTCATGGTTGTACGGCAGTGAAGCATCGGTGTTGAACACTGATGTCATGCTGTCGATGATGATGATGATGATGTACTGATGACGTCAAGCATAACCGTCCTCCATGTGATGATGTACTGATGACGTCAAGCATAACCCGTCCTCCATAAAATTTCATGGCTTCTGTTGGTTGGTCAGGTGGTAGTTGATCTGAGAAATGATAAATTTGCCAGAAATTCACTGAAACAGTGGTATTGTTTTTCTACACTGGGCAGATCAACTGGTTTTCAATGCAATGCGTTCAGCTGTAGCAGCCTTCGGTGCCTAGCCTACCCGATGGTTGCATGAGGACTGGGATACTGCCAGGTTGCCCAGGGGTTGCCTAGACAGGGGAAGTCGAGAGGCGGAGGTCGGATTCGAACCACGGACCTTCCGGTCAGTAATTCGCGCTCTTAGCAATTGGGCCATCTCGCAGGTTTGGCAGCTTGGCACACAATCACCCAACTTCCTTCGGGGTTACTTGCTCTTTCATACTTGTAAACAACCAAGATGGTGGGTTCAGTGAATAGTGGGTCCTCGCCCAATCTCCTCCAGTGAGCAGCTATCGACCCCACCTCCACAAATCATCGGTTAACGAAAATGTGGCAGCTATAACCGCTGTACGGCAAATACGCGGTTTTTACAGCTGATGGCTTTACCTTCAAGAACGCTATCCCAACAAAATTCAGGCTACCATGTAATTTTTATCCATCGTTAGTGACCAGGTTCAGACTAAAGAATACTCCATTAAGCTACCCAAACAGTCGAAAACCAAACTACGCCATCTGCCAGTGTCAAGTCAGTGTCCGGAGGCCAGCCGTCTCTAATAACCAAACATCACATCATTTGGACGGATGTGTCACCTGCAGGACACAGACCAAACGAAGGCATGCCCTGATTGGTCAGAATGTCAGCAAATCCGAGTCCAGCATCTTTAACTCGACGCTTCTCGTGCCCTCACGGAGATTCTGGCAAGACCTTGTGGATCATTCTGTGACTACCCTATAAATACAGTCGTAATAATTTTCCTTGGTCTCCATAAAGGGCTGTGTAGAGCTACGGTGGGCAGAGCAGGAGGGCGAGGGGCCGGTACAGAGTTGCACTACCGTTCAGCAAGACACAGCAGTCAACTAATCTTAGCGCACAAAATGTCTCCAGATAACAGGGCAATCATTCATATCGGTGTACTTTAATCGAATATGGCTATCGGAATTCACGAGAGAGCGTATTTGGCGAACTAACCTGAACCTCTTCACCATTTAAAGTCCACAGTGTTGCGACGTTTGAATGAGATATTCCCAAAACGACTTCATCTGAAAGAGGAAGAAAGTTATCAGTTTCAAGCAGAACATAAGGTTGACGGAAACTCGGGGACTGCGCCTAATTGATGAGCCCCAAGAAGGGCGAAACCGGTCGTGGGCTGTCGACGAATTTTCAGCAACCTTATGAGTAGTGCACTACAAATTTATCAGTTCTTTTGGAGTAGGATCCTGTATGTGCAAAAGAACTGGGTGACGAAAGCAACTTATAAATATAAAGCTGATCTGATTAATATTTTGTAAATCGATCAAATTTGTTGCCAGCCTCCTGAAAACTGGGAGCGAAACGTTTTCAACCAGTTGTCAGGCTCAGCGAACAACGATGTAGGAAAGTATTTATTAAAACGTTGCTTGCTTCCATGCGTTCCAGAGACGCACAGACATAAGAACGGTGGTCACATCAAATCGACCATATTCTTCTTCATCAAACTTTTATTAATTTGCAGCGGTTCACAGCAGAAAGTGGGATTGTGTATGTGCTTCAAACTGATGTTAGACAAACCTGAGGGCTTTGAATAGGAACAAAACCATAAATAATGAAAACGGGATAGAAACCGGAAGCGGAGGTAAAAAAAACTGTGACCTCGAGAAATACACTCATTTGCAAATCAATTTGGTTTTCACGAGAGACTCAACTGAATCTCTCGTTTATGATATTCTACAACTGAAGGTGCTGCACACAGGCCGCCTCATGTTTCAGTTGGCACGATATTCGAGATATCGCAGTATATTTTCATGAAGGAAGCTACTCACAAGGTTGATGAAAACTCTTCGACAGCCTACGACCGGTTTCGCCCTTCTTGGGGCTCATCAGGTAGGCGCAGTCCCCGAGTTTCCATCAACCTTATGTTCTACTTGAACCCAAATTGGACTGTTTTCGAGGAATACACTCATTTGCAGATCAATTTGGTTTTAACGAGAGACTCGGGGACTGCGCCTACCTGATGAGCCCCAAGAAGGGCGAAACCGGTCGTGAGCTGTCGAAGAGGTTTCAGCAACCTTGCGAGTAGTTTCCTTCATGAAAACAAACTGTGACCTCTCATTTGCCGGATGAACGCGTCACTATAGAACCACTACGGACGCCGCTACACCTTAAACAAATGAAGTTGGTCGGATAGTAGGTTCGCGATGATCTCGTAAGACATCAGCAACCGAAGGCAGTGCTCCGGTGACTTTCGCAAGAGACAGTAGGCCAGTATCATCCAAACCACCAAGTCGCATTGATTTGATAGGACAAAGAAGATATAGCGATCAAATAAATGTTGAATGAGAACCAGTATACAGATAATGGACAGCTCTGAATAGGTCCAAACGACGCCAACTACGCCACTCACATACAAGTTCTGGGAAAATGCGCGCAATAACATAAGCACTAAACAAAAAGCAAGAAAATATCCGCTGAAAAACAATTGCTAGACCGACTGATCTTAATGCTGCGACAACCAATTACAACCAATCATACGACGCGGATCAGCTGCGTTTGATGGTCATGTGGGTAGGTACAAATGCATGTGTACTTTTTAACCCCCAGGGTACTCTAAAAGAATGTGATTAGTAAACCATGTGGAGTGTGATCAAACGATCACCACAAGCCCTGTATCCCAGCACTTCTCGAACGACTCAGTTGCTTTGTTCAGCCTAGAAGATTAAGATACCTCAGTATTACCACGGGTTCTCAAAAAAGGTGATCGGACGGTGTGTGATAATCGTCGTGGAGTCAGTTTTATTGCGTCCCTTCTGCTACGATGGGATGCACGCCCAGAGGCAAACCGATGAGGTTCCAAACCCGGAAGAGGTTGTGTGAACCAAATATTTATTCTCCTTGCGACGTACACTATGATATCGCTTCAAATTCACACAGCCTACCACAGCACGCTTCATCGAATTTCGTGATGCTTTTGGTTCGATTAATCGTGAGTCACTGTGGAAAGTCCTCTTTGCTGACAATGTCCCCGCGAAGCTGATCAGCCCAACTAAGGAAAATTACTCACTAGTGAAAACTTGGGTGTGAGTATACGGTGAGGAGACCACAGAGTTCGACATTGGGTCTGGTATACGACAAGACTGCCCATTGTAGCCGGTGCTCTTTAATTTCACAGTTGACTGGTTGCTCGAACGAGCAATGAAGAAGTCCAGTAAGACCCCCAAACCTGGATAGGTGACCTCGAATACGCGGATGGTATCATTCTGCTGGGTGATGAGTTGTAAAAATTCAAAGTGTGTTGAATAATCGGACTCAATACGCAGTACTAATAAGGTTGGAACCCAGTACGTCGAAGAACAATTTCTCTATCTAAATGGACCTGCCTATCCAGGCTCAGTCCAGCTCACCACCATCTTACTCAACGGAAAAGCTGAAACGCCCAGAAAGCCGTCACGTAGCTGAACTCATCTTGTGAAAATAAACTGAAATTAGTTTACGTAAGAAAATTTGGGTCTTCAATGCAACCACCGGGCCGGTCCCTACGAGCAAATGTCAGAAAGCCAGAGGGTTTTGACGACTGATGTGCCCGACGCATAGTGAGGGTTCGCTATCTAGAGATATCCAACCATTATATCCGAAAACCTCATCATCACCTATGACGCCCAACTCAACTCTTCTAACGACGCTGTCTGCAGTGTTGCCCGGAAATGATGCTGAAAGCGTCGAACAACCCCAGTCCCCACACCACGTCAAGGACGGCGGTGTCGTCTCAGCTGAGTACGGTTAACGACAAGATGGAGCAGCTCAGTTTCCATGTGGTCTAGGGAGTCCGACACTGGACTGCGACTGTCAGCCGATCGCCTCGCCTGGGCAGCGTGTATCCTAAATATTTCTGGGGCCCACTAACTCCGTCTCAGGAGATAGTCACCCGAAAGTAAAAGTAGGTCGTGTTAAAAGAGGTCGTGTTAAAGAGGATGCCAAAACAAAGTTAAAAAATACGCTATGAAACACAATTTTGTTCCTAGAAGAGCTTATGTTGGTCTGAAGAATGAACCTTGCACGGACCTTCAGCAACCCATATCTAACTCCCATCGCAAAAAAAGTTCCAAAAGCGTATTTCCTATGGCATTGCAAGTTTCGTTGCCTGAAATTTAATTTTGCTCTTGAAGTCGGAAATGATCAAATTTTTGAAGAAATACTCGCGAAGAATCACAAAACCACATCGTGCGGTTTCGACAGACAGCACATTTTTGACCGATTCTTCGAGATTAGATGACAACACACACACAAAGCATTGGATAGCTTGAACTATTCTATCACTACATTTTACATGAATCAATGTACAGAGTATAATAAATAAATGTAATAATGATAGCACGAACTAAAATATTTGACTGCTCCCGCAGGAGAACCCGGAGAGACTTGATGGACACCAGTCTACCGGAAGCAAACCGAAGCAAACTCACGTCGTTTGTTTGAGTGTGTGAAAACTACAAAATCGGAAATCCAGTCCGGGTGAGCTTGCGAGGCAAGGTTGAACAAAACTGACAGGGATACCGCATGGAGGACGACTATGTGTGGATATCGGCCACAACAGAACAGAAGGCGATGGTTCAGGAACGGCGCGTCGTGAGACTATGTGTATAAAAAGAATAACAGAAAGGGAGGTAGGATCAGTTGCTCAGGTAGGCAAATGGATATCAACAAAAAATAAATTCAAGTCAATCTCAAACATGGACACAAATGACAAAGGAAAATCGATGCCTGTCTATCGTCTGAAGCTTTGACTGACGCGGTTGACTGGGTCCACAGAAAACGACAGCCAGAAGGAGCGAGTGTACTATTTTCGAGGAAACAGTGAGCACATAACTAGTCGAAGCATGAAGGTGAGTAAACGCCATAAGCACCTGAACTGAACACCTGTCCAAAATATATACATTGAATCCAAGCGAAACGATTATCTAGATGCCGATTTAATCATCTCCGTCTTGCTATGGCATCAGAGACACGTCACCACAGGTTAGGTAATTCTTTGCCATTTGTGATAGTTTGCTGAAAACATACTGCTACCAACGGAGGTAGGATCAACACCGGGGCCCCTAATCCTTGCCGGAGTTGAGTGCAAAAAAGGCTAAACGGATGTCTACAAATGTGACGATGTGAAAGGAAAAAAGATGTAGTGGACAGAACATACAGAAACAAACTAGTCACCCAAACCATATGTGAGTTGGTTCCTTTTTACCTGACGGCGGTTGACCTGTTCGCTTGCAAATCAGTTATCAAGGTCGTGGGCTAGCCAACCAAAAAAGGAAATCAGCGTACCCGAGCTGTCAAGACTTGGACGATGACAGACCCGTGTGTACTGAAACAGTCAGATACAAACCAACGACGAGCTACGCTGGTTGATTTCCGGGTCGACCGACTCCAGCTTGCGATTGTAGGCACATGAATCGAATATGAATCGTTCAGCTGTAGCACCCTTTCGGTACCTAACTGCCATGCCACCCGAAGGTTGCACGAGGGCTGGGATACTGCCAGGTTGCCCAAAACTAGACAGGGGAGGTCGAGAGGCAGAGGTCGGGTTCGAACCACGAATCTTCTGGTCAGTAAATTCGCCTACTGTTTGACACAATGAGCCATTGACAAATACAGATTAACCAATATCTACTAAATGCAGATTCTGTTCCGTTCTGTTCGTTGGCTATAAGAACGCATTGTTTTCTGAAGATACAGTTTTGGCCACCGGAAAATGGGACAATGGAGGAGATTTAGCCAGGCAATAGAGGTACGAGGCACCACCGAGTCGGTCTAGTTATCAGAAGAAACGAGAAACTGGGTGGCTACGCATTGAAAGCGATAGATTTGATGCATGAGCGTTATTGACCAAGTGACTGAGCCATGTCTGATGGTGTCACTAACCATTAGTAAGTTGAGTCCCGGGGTTCCCATACAAGGAGGCAGCAAATGTCGACCAGACGCAGTCTACTGGTTAGCGATTTCATACTTCGTTGCCAGGTCATAGACTGTCCACCACTTGGTCGCTTCTATTCAGCACACGGATAGACGGGTAAGGTTCTTTGTCCCTAAAACTAGCTGGCATACCACGGCATTGATAGTCAGATATTCCGTCCAGAACCGGCCAATGTTTCCGGGACACCAATGATCAAACACCGAAAGCCGTCATGCATCTTCAGCGCACAGGGCCGCGTTCCACACCCACAAAGCAGTATGGATCGCACTGTCACATTATATACTCTGCGGTTAAATAAATTGACGTCACGCCAGTGAAGCATAACCTGGGAAGGCATGTTGCTCTTCATCGGGCTGCTCCGCTTTGGCCTTCTTGGCATGGGCTGTGTTGTACAGCTACCAGACTTCATTACATCAGGCGGAGGATTAGACAGATCTTCAGGTCTTTGACCACCGAGTTCTCAAAACCATAATTCACACTGGTTGGAACCGGAGAATTTGGAATGAGGTTGTCGGTGGATGGGTTTCCGATTAAGCAAAGTGTTTTTCACTCAAAAGATGCATCCAGCACTGTAAGCTTAAGTGGCTGAACTATGTGTTACGCATGCCTCGACTAGCGCCCTCTCCCGTGTCTAATTCGGCGTAGTGAAAACTAAGAGATGGACACAATTTGAAGCGGCAGAAAGAAATGAAGGATGTGACGAAAAGTTTGGATGCTTTTGCCATCCGCTTTCCGGGATGGGGTCCCTGGAAGGGAGGATCCCTGACTCTCCCTATGCTTGGCTGAGGACACCGAACGATACGGCGGCCCACCGATGTTATAGGCGTTCATGCTGTCAGCTCGTATGCAGACTTTTGGACTAAGTGTTAGAGATATGGGCACCTCGGACATTTGTGGTACGCTAGCCCTAGTTTCACCTTCCAGTCATATTTCTTTCTCCTTTCAGTTAGAAGACTTTATTCAAGTAAATTAACATGATTGTGTGGCGCTGAATCAGCAGTGTTCTCACCCGGTGTTGCTGAATATGATAATGGTAATGCTATCACACGAACAACCTGTCACGATTGTTGTTTACTTATTACCATAATCACCCTACGTACTTGCACCGAATCTTTGTATGTACATTTCAGCTCATACACGCTTGTTCTCAGACAAGTAAACCGTCCTAGATAACTGGAAATCTCTTCTAACTCGTTCTCGGACGCATTCTAAACGCCTCACAACACACGGGAATAGCAGAAGAAGAAACGTTGGAGTGAATAAAACGGCCTTCCTTTTTACACCTAATTCTTGAACCATCGAATCCTTTACCAAATGTGTACCAGGAAAACTCCTGCGGCAATCGATTTGCAATACAATTTCATCTAAAAGTAAGAGGTCAGAAGCCACTTAAGCATTATTTCCATGGAGCGACTTTTTTTGAACGGTGTGTTTTCCGGATGAATTCAGTGGCGTCCGACCTAACGATCAGGCCAGAAAAACTCTGTCACTCGAGGGTATTTGAGACCTCATGATCCCTAAGGGTCGTATAAATAGTCTGTTCTAAAACTACAACGAATGAACTTGACTTACCACAAGATGCAGCGTCTGTGCAAAGGAATTTAGCTAAACTAATGATCAAATTTGGAAGCGACAGATCCCCAAGTCAACAAAACGAGACAAATGTATTGGGTCAGTTGGCTTTTGTTAGAAAGAACAGCCCGTTGGTGATTGAGGCGACTTTTGAATTCAAAAAACAGATCAGATATTCAGCCCGCTCGTTCTTAAAACAAGAGAGTCGAAGCAAAGGAAAATACTTAAGATGGATAGGCGGATGTACGTGGCTTAGTCATGGAATATTCAGATAGCATCTAAAATGTACGCAGCACTGGATCTTCCGGGAGCAAAGAAATGGTAGACTCACCTTGATGTTGACATGCTGATACCGAGTATCCACTTTGAATTCCAAGCACTTTCCATCATGCCAGTCCCATAGAGCCATTTCCCTTTGGGCAAACAAAAAACAGCGCGAAGCAGATAAATTTCTAGCTGTACCACGGATGATGAAGAAGGTTATGGAATTCGATGGGAGCTGTGGGTAATGGTCCCAGGGACACCGTATAATGAGGAAATTCGAACATAGTCTCTACTGCCCTTCCCAAGATATTGAACATTGTAGGCAGCGTGCAAGGATTATCAAACTAAATGACCACCTTTTGGTCGAATTCTCGTCATCAAACTGTCATTAGAAGAACATACCACTATTCCAACAAATCAGTTAACATATGGCAAGGATGCTAGGCAATCTGAACCGAGCGCCTACATCCGCTAACAGTGCGTTACATAAGATTCAAACCAGCAGAGAGCGGCGTTGGCCAGAACAGCAGTGTGCGAATCTAGTACCCAGTTCTCCGATACCTGAGCAACTTGTTACATTTATAGCTCTCATGCTCGCGAGAAGCTTTCCGCAAACTATAAATAAATAAAATCGTTCAGCCTATAGCACCCTTTCGGTACCTAACTGCCATGCCACACGAAGGAGGTACGAGGGCTGGGATACTGCCAGGTCGCCCAAGCCTAGACACGGGAAATCAAGAGGTAGAGGTCGGGTTCGAACCACGGACCTTCCGGGCAGTAAATTCGCGCTATAACCACTTGGTCCATCTCGTCCCTGGCTTACGGCAACTATACAATTACGACCACAACAGCAGCGGATATAGAGTCGTGCCCTTCACTGATTAGCCAATGCAAAACTGAGTCAACCGTCGGTCAAGCAGTGTCAGAGACACAACACTATGTGCAACAAAACTTGATGCTGTATCCAGACATTTTACCGTAATTTGCTCAAGGGAAGTGGAAAAAAGATTCCGATATGAGTAGTGACCGAGATATACACAGCCCCTTCTCTTTTAAGGAAACTCTGATGGGAAGTGCTGAAACTGACCCTAAATGAAATACACCCCTTAATCGGATGGGACAACCGGAAGTACGCATCCTGTGACCCACTCGAAAACTGGCTCCATCCCCACAGAATTCAGTCTATTAAATGCCCACAAGGTAAAACGAAGCCGTTCACGATAGAGTCAACACTACGGAATCTGTCTAATAAGGTTTCCCATGCTGCACGCATTTTCAACTTTTCATCGTGCACGACTCCACAGGCTTCTCTAAGACCAGATGAACTGTGCCTTGGCGTTTGATCTATCCCTCCAGAGGTTTATTCGAAACAGATAGAGCCGGATTTGACTTACGGATCGTCCAGATTAGGTGTCGATTGGAACAAAGAGCACTGTTGTTTCATCCAAATGGCACGGTAGTTAGGCACCGAAAGGGTGCTATAGCTGAATGATTAGGTTATTAGACTGTTGTTTCCAACGGCGAAAGCCTTTCGTATCTCCCCGGCTTTCACTGTCTGACACCTCTCGCAGTTCTTCGTACGTTTCATCAAAATCCGGCGTTTGAATAATTTGTCAACACGTTAGATTATACCGCATTCCTGGTATCCAGTAAAACCCCTGGATTTTCGTTCCCAATCTCTTGTGTGTGAGGTGGAGAGAATATAATATGGCACAAAGGGGTGTTAGAAAAAGCCTGGATGCAGTTTGCCTTCCAGAATGGGGCCCAGGTAACCCTCCTTGCGCTTGTCCGCAGACATTGAAATATATGGCGACTAACCAATGTAATTCTTGCCAGTCTTCATCAATTATAATGGAGTGCAAATTCTCGGCAAGAATTGATTGCTTGCCAATTGGACATAGAGTATCGAAGTGAAAAACCACTATGTAAAAAGAACCTCGTGGGTTTTGCAAATTCTGTTCATTGGTGATGGGAAGCGAGGTCTATAAGGCACACCGGTCAGATAATTGATAGTCATATGGCCCAGCAACGTTTGCTAATGTGGTGGGGAGGGGTTAGAAGTAAAATCTGTAGGCGTTCAGCTGTAGCACCCGTCCGGTGCCTAGCTGCCATGCCACCCGCGGGAAGCACGAGGGCTGGGATATTGCCAGGTTGCCCAAGCCTAGACAGGGGAAGTCGAGTGGCGGAAGTCGAATTCGAACCACAGACCTTCCGGTAAGTAAATTCTTTATTTAACCACTTGGGTCATCTGTAGACAAAGAAATGTGTGGGCAAACAATATTTTTCGCTATCCTAGGCCAAATGCGGTTCCGTTGGGATGCCCCAAATTGAGTCTTTGACTCAAAAGCCCGACGCACAAGACAGTAGATGTAGGGTTTTCTTCGAAGAACATTGCCCTAACCTCTAACTCAAGAGTCCGGACCGCCAGGCACTGTTTGTCAGGTTTTCTTGAGGGAATCTTCCCAGAGCCAATGACAAGTCTGACGGACATCACTTGACCTAGTGATTCTCTACACACATGAGCTGTTCTCGGGCACCAACCAACCATTTGCCGTCAGTTACCCGTAACACAAAGCACACTTGCGGGAACCGACGTCGAAAAAACATCTCCCAATGTAGAACCCTGTTGTGACAGTTTCTAACACACCACAAAAGACCAGGAAAAGTGCATAGCAAAGGACGGGATGACTTTGGTCAGTTCATGTTTGCAAGTTCTATCCCCTCTATTCTATTCACACGGGGATGCTTGGCGATTTCCACCATCATCATCATCATCATCAACGACAGCATGACATCAGTGTTCAACACCAATGCTTCACTGCCGTACAACCATGACTTATTTGAAAGCCTT
>NW_008751677.1:64361-69204 GCF_000715545.1 Opisthorchis viverrini
CCTACAAGGAGAGAGTTATTAATGGGGTGGGGAGGGGGGAAGAAAAAGCATGTGAAGGAGAAAGAAGGGAGGCGTCAGCAGTAGCCTATTTTCGCTTACCCGCCCTGCTGTATGCAGCAAGTAAGGCGACCCGGCTGATGGCACCACGCGACGGCCGATGTGGCATGAGTTTATTTGTGTATGTGCAATTCATAATTGTACGTGGGCTGGGATACTGCCAGGGCGCCCACACCTAGACAGGAGGACGATTAGGGTCCTCAACCAAAGCCTTTGGCTCAAAAGCCTAACCGCAAGGTAGCGGTGTTTTGCGGGAAATGCAAATGCATTAGCATTTCTACGGAACAAGTCGCCACATGTTCCAACCCCCAACCTGGAGGGCCAGGAGACTGTGTTCGACAGACCTCTAACCATTGACCAACCTGGTATGAGATTCTGTGAGTGTCGCGGGACACTCTCCAGTATAGCTCAATGGATCTCTGAGGTGCGCAAACCGTCACACCACGGTAAGGTCCAGTCTCCTCGTGACGTGCAAAAGTTTTGGAAAGAAAGAAAGCCATTGGGGCTAAACCCAGAATTCTTCAGTGAGTGAAAGAACGACATATAAAACATATAAGGATGACATAGCAGGGGAAACGCACACCACGGTAAGGTCCAGTCTCCTCGTGACGTGCAAAAGTTTTGGAATGCCAGAAAGCCATTGCGGCTAAACCCAGAATTCTTCAGTGAGTGAAAGAACGACATATAAAACATATAAGGATGACATAGCAGGAGCGGGAAACGCACCTAGACCACAAAGCGTGCAAGCTGAATGATTATTCAGCTCGCCGGTTGTTGCCGTTCTCGAGGTTTTTTACCGATATGAACCTCCAACTGCATCGGAGTTACACAAAGCCAAAAGTTCCGATGACTGCCAACTGGCTGTCCAGAACTGTAAGCGGAATACTTAATGGGAACGCGCGTTTTTTGTAAAGAAAAACGTTCCCGCCAACTGAGGGGGTTCGATACTGGGTTTCTATTTAAAAAAGGGCACTCGCAGTGATTTCAACAAAAATGAAATTGTCCACTAAAACTTCCGCTTAAATTTGGTGGCATTGGTTCCCCATCGCCGAATATCGGCAAAATCTATGATCCAAAAGCAACAGAAAGAGATCTGACTAGGCCATGTGATTGAAGTAGTTTAGGTACAGCTTTAATCTAAAACATTTCTGGAAATTATTTTACGTCGGATGTGTCGACCTGTGAATGTCGTACGTCGTTGCACCTCTTAGTTGGACCGCTTAAAACGCGCACTAGTTGTCGATTTTGCGCGCATATTCATTGTAGAACGACACTTGCACATTTTGCAAGTAATCCCCGAGTTTTCAGGATGGCACCAGGAATGAACACTCATTCACCAGGCACCTCATAGGGAACGTGCATGTTGTGGAAAATGAGAAAATTTCACACACCATTGGAAAAAATACTTACCCTGCATCCGAATGGCTGAAAAAGGAGTTCCTAAGTCCATGACCCGCAGATTCAGCAAGGCAAATATTCCGGACCGTTGTGTGATGACCGATAACCATCCACTTTGGTATATACTCGGAAGACTTTCGACTGCTCCATAGGATGAGAGTGCCATCTTGAGATCCAGTTACTAGATCCAAACCGTCCGGGGATGCCAATATACATGTTACCGGGTGGTCAGGTGGTTGGGGACCCCAAATTACAACCGGTAGAACTACACGACCACTAGAACCAAGCATAGGTGGGGGACACAGCTTCACAGGGCCAGTGTAATTCTTTCAGGTGGTGGCATTTCAGCGGGTTTCTGTGGCTCCTTATCTCCAAACCACAAACAGCACCCGCCCGAACAACGACAAGTGGGTGCTCATCCAGACAAAGCAACGGACCAAAACTGAAATGGCAGGCACTGAAAGTTCGACGCTCTGATTGGCTCAGTTTCCAGCATCAATATATGGAATGACGTGCCTTGACGTGCCTCCGCAAAACCCTTGTGTAGCAAATAAAACTTTAGTGTCAAAATTTTGCACTTCTTTGCATATGTGGTCGATCCAAAAATCACCCTCGTCTGCCATCACTTTTTTGCGATTTGTTTTGACTGGTCTCCTTCCGAAAATTTGGCGCAGATATTGGTGTTCTATGGGTTAGGAAATGGCTTCATCAGCATTCGTTGAGAAATTGGTAGCTGTATCGTCTTCTGAAATATGGAACGTCGTCATGTGAGGTGGTGGTGGATAAATTCGGCAGGATTCTTACCACTGTGGCGTTTTGTACCTTTATTTTACTTCCATTATAACACTACGTACTTCATCAATTGCATAATCGGTTTTTGTTTGAATACGAAAAACTACAAAAATGCGCACTTGTACAATTTCACATAATACAAGGGTGGTCGCGCGCTTCGGCTCTCTCTTCTGATTTCGCTCGCGCTTGCAGCGGTCATTCGCGAGTCTCATGTACTAACTCTGGTACCAAAACATTTCAGACATCTTCGGAATCTATTATATGTGGGAACTGGACCAACATAATTGGACTATTGTTTATTCGCTGACCTGGGCCAACGACGAACTACTTTAAAGAGAACAATTGTTAGTGAGTCTGTTCCATCTGATCTCTTTATTTTTGTATACCCAACCTAGCGTAATTATTTTTACTTCTTTGCCACACACTCCTGGTAAACTAACTTATTGGGTAGCCAGACCACTACACCACTCAGGATATATGTAACCACCGCCGGAAGTATCGACCGGCTATGTTGAGTAAGTGACGCATAGTTAAGGTTTGTGGCAGACGATAAACCTCCGGTTTTGGCTAAACTTCGGGAGACCGGATGCGCGCTTGCTTGCCAGTCAGAGGAGGGTCACCGTAGCCACGTACGCTTCTCCTGATGGCAGCAGATAGCGTTGTTCCGACGCATTCCAGGTGTACTTTGAAAACACCCATTCCAGAGTACCGCGAGATTCCCGTAAACTGCTGGTGGGAATGACATACACAATCGTCAGCAAGATTGTCGCCTGGATGTTATTGGCTCATACGGAACGCCTAATGGGTAGACACGCAGACACCTATCCTCTTTAAGAGCTATCCAAGAGCGAGCCAGGTTTCTTATGACTAGCGATGTAAAAACACTGACACCAAGGATGTGTACTGCATCAGATAATTTGGCTAACGGGTTACGTTAGCGTTAGTGAGCAACACTCCAAGGAGCGAGTGACAGGTTACGTAAAGAGTTATACTCATTCACAATGATAACTGTTCATTTAGAGGGTTGATGGGAGCTACACATTCTGCGAACAGCCGGCACATATTTCTAGTTTGGCTCGCCTGCACAAAGCTGTACAGTAGGTTTTTTGCTCATCGTATTACAAGCACACAGATTCCGGCGAGACCTGCAACTACTGTACCTCACCAATCCCAGATTTGTTTCCTATCTTACAGCCCGCTGGTTTTACATCACCCGAAAATGGGCCATGCACGCACACCGCTGAGGCTGCCGTGTGAAAGTGTTGGAACAAGCAAGATGAGGTCAGGCTACATAAGTTGACTTATAGTTCGTGGTACAAACACCCAGATGCTCCCAGACTGTTGACATCTGTGCTGGAGAATGCACATGCACTTTCCAGCAGGCGATGTGGCTCCCCTGCACATACCCGTTCCCTTTATTTCGAGATCAGTTCGATATGAGCAGTAAGAACCTGTGATGAACATGACTGATGCTCTATTCGTTGCTCTATTCATTATTCTCCTGTTTTAATATTCCATGTGCTCTACATATTCGCCAATTCGAATACATACGTGCTATTTGTTACGCTGATCTGAATTCTGGATTTCTTGTTCGTCTGGTTATATTGATATATCCGCGAAACCTGATTCTCACAGAACCATTCACCATTGACTCTTTCTTAGCTTGTTTCTCAATCCACCAACAATTGCTGTCGGATTACAACCTACTGGAAAACCGTGTACCCCTTACACTTGTTCCCAAACCACCGCCGACAACTTTTGAATGCTTTCGTGAACAACTGAACTGAGTGATGGATACGCTTCAGAGGCTGGAATCCAGGAAGTCCACAGCCATCTTTAAGCGAGCGATAGTTCAGAGGAAAATCCTGCTGCGCCAAGGCTCAAAGTCTGCAACTGACGGCCTGCCGTTGGTGGTCGACGATATTGCATCTCAACCCAGATGCCGGTCTTCGAACGCAGACTAAGGCTTTTGTGTGCTCTGTGACCGGCCGACTATTGCCAGTGCCCGCAGGTGTGCAACGGATCGCGTATCATATCACGCCGACTGTCGTGATGGTGAACCTTGCCCGCTGTGTTGTGGTGCTCTTCAGGCTTGTCCCAAAGGTGAGTCCAGGTGAAAATAAATTCCTTCTGGTTCTTAGCTCCGGGCCAACCCAGAGAACGCAAACGTATGCTTGCTACGCGGTCCGCAAAGCGGGTGTCTTATGATGCTGACCCGGACCCAAGCACAGAGTCCCAGCGCAGTGTGTCCGCTATGATCCATGTTTATTCCCAACTTGTGGGTGGCATACCGTTGGCATGATCATGCGTTTGCAGTCAAAATAGGTAGTGGGGATTCCGCGAAAAGGGGACATTGTCATGAATAGTGAGAAGTATTCCATGAAATAATAATAACAGGTCTCTTTCGCAATTTGTAGGGAACAATGGGCATGAGGTCCGACTAACTCAAATACTCAGTCGGCTGACATAAACTAAAACAGAAAACCATTGCTGGCCACGGGTGGCCTTGGGCGGCTGGGTAAATTGCCGGAATCACAACGAGCAAAAGTGGAGGGGGAGGCGGGATCTTTTGAATTGGGAGAACATAGCAGGTTTA
>NW_008751677.1:71485-80352 GCF_000715545.1 Opisthorchis viverrini
GCGGGCCGTACCCGTCCACCACACGGGGTTTTCATCCCTCGCGCATGCTACCAGATCTGCAAGGTAGAAAACCATCTAAGTAGTCATAAGTGCGGTTTGTGCATTATTAAATACTCCAGCAACCATTTTTTGGTCGAGAAAAGCCAGGCCAGTAAAGACAGCTCAGTCAATTCGAACAAGCGAACAGAATACGTGCGCTGAGGCAGGCAGGTCGCGGAGGAGAAGTGGAACGACAGTTTTCAGTGAGATGGTAGGACTGAAATATTGATACTCATGGCGATTGAAAGCTAAACGGCACAGCTCAGTCAATTCGAACAAGCGAACAGAATACGTGCGCTGGTAGAGGCAGGTCGCGGAGGAGAAGTGGAACGACAGTTTTCAGTGAGATGGTAGGACTGAAATATTGATACTCATGGCGATTGAAACATGGCTAAACGGCGTTGGAGCGTTGATCTGGGCTGCCATGTCGAACAGAAGCTTTCCGCGATGTTGTGTGTGGGAGTGTTTCGTGGGGCAAATCATCAAAACGATATATATGTAAGTGCAGAATGCGCTCTGATGATGAAGTGAAAAAATCGACTCTGGTTTGGTTTTTATCAGCTAAAGTTAGACTGTGAGCACCAGCTACTAGACAGAGCTGACAGAGTAATGCGGGGTGGGGACGAGGTATAAGTTCACTGGGGAAATAAAAAACAACCAGGCCATTTACACTGCATATTTAGATCAAGTTGGCACTTAAGTCCTTTATTAGCTCAAAGCGGGTCAAGAAGATAGGAAGAAATGATAACAGAATTTTTACTTGCCCACTAACTGTAACGTTGCTAAACTCATATGCGCGCTGGACCTGATTCGTAGAGGAGGTCAGAGGTTATTCGAATATTGAGTAGGGCGGCAGCGGTTTCACAGGTAAGGAATTTGCCCACGGACTGAGAAAAAATGTGATGATGCGTGATGCTTCGCAGCTGCTCAGGAAGGCTGTTCCAGATGCGAGCGTAATAAACTAGAAAAAGTAGTGGAGTAGGTTTGTACGAGCTGGGGGACACACTAGGAGATTGCAGGAGTTTCGGAGTCTGTGGCGAGGTTGTGAGGTTATACTTGGTCCAGCCGCTGCTATAAAGGCTTTCTTATGCAACAGACGGTGTAAGCGAGCTAGATTAAATTTTAACCGTCTAAGCCATAGTGGTTCGAGGCATAGGATTTGACGGCGGGAGCAGTAAGAGAGGAGGTTTGACCAAGGAAAGAGCTTTTTCGTAAACGAGCGTTGGACACTTTAAATTGCGAGTCTGCAGTTTTGTGTGTAAAGGGAGGAGAATGCAGGACGATTGGTCGTACGCACAGCTTAAATATTGCAATCACTGTGTCTGGGAGGTGGCTAGTTGGTTAGGCATCGTGTAGCCCTAGCCGCATTCGTGTGCGTCAATTAGGCTCGTTCAGGTGTCCGCTGTGATTGATGTAGGTTCCACGTTGCTAACAGCTAAATCTGGTGACCTTCCTAGAACAATTCGCAACATAGAGTGGCAAACTCTGCTTTTTGCCAGCAAACGTGCGCGACTTTTAGTAAATAATGAACGCGGACTACGGAATTTTAACTGGCAACAGGAATCATCAATCAAAATTTCTTGCTCGAATGCGCCTACGCATATTTTGCATATCCGAAGGCCGTGTAGATACTAGAATGTTCAGGGAATAGTTTCGGGTGGAAAACTATCCATTGTAAGTGAGTCGAGGTTTTCCACGCTGCGCGATTTTTTATTACATTAGGCAATGTATTCACAGTCGGCGGTGCTTATTCACCTTGAGGACTCGCTCTCTTAAACAAATCGGCTTGGTAGATAATCTACAGGAACACAGGAAGATATGCATTATGCATAGACATTCTAAACTATGAAGTGGCAAGCCTGAAAATGCCGTATGTTTCGAGAAATCAATTCTATTATAAGAATACTGGGCGGCACGCGGGATTAAGAGGTTTGCCCGAATATTCCGGGTAAGGTTTTTTCCTGCCGCTCAGCGTCTTGCGTTCACCTTAAAGGCACAAGCAAAAACAGTCCGGCACCACTCTGAGTTCTCAGCGTTGAAAAGTAGGCTCGTTATTGCAATGATTCTTATTAAAGTGGCGCCTGGTAAGGGCTTGGGCTGGGTCGTAGACACGGATTCATGGTCAACTGTCAGAAAGCTTTTCAAAACACTACTTATCGGAACTAGGAAAACATACTACAGTTCCAAAGTGCAAGCCCTGATCCCTCCCTGATATGTTCCCAGCGCGCCTTAGTATTTCATCTGGTCATGGCTTAACTTCATTGTGGAGGGCAATCATCAACTCTTGCACAAGGTCAGCCCATCCTGCGCGTTGGTGCCCGATGAAAATGATCCAAAGATCCCGAACGAAACGTCGCTTACACCGGGAAGTCATTTCTACCTAGTGTTTCGTCAGTCGCCCGACAACGTGCAAGGCAGCGATGTCACTTCAATGGACAAAACTTGTGACAGACTATTGCCTGGCAGTTGCCGGGTGAAGAAAGCCATCCCAGATAATGTTGCTCCCAGCAACCTGATATCTCTAGTACAACACGGACCAACATGCCCGGAGTGTAAGATCCCTCGAGCGACGAGTATAGTCTTGAGGAAAGTATGGGTTTAGTAGTAGGTGATCTTAGTAGGTGTGCGCGCAAAAAGGAAGCTGAAATCAATATCGTATCCGCTCAGATTCGCGCAGATAGATTGAACTAAAACGACTATGTCCTACCATAGGGTGTTGCGTTTGAGGTTAATGTAACGCAGATAACTATGGCCATGTAAGCGCAAATTTCAATCCAGTACGCGTAAAATTGTGCAAAAAATGAAAGCATCCTGAAAGAATTCTGGGTTGCGTTCCGGAGTCAGGTGGATAGATGTGATCAGGAGTTACTCCACAATGAAGAACCCACAATAAGAAGGACGGTAACAATTGCGGATATGGTTTACGTGACGTACACCACGAAAAACAAAAATTAAACAAATTGCCAGTCCGTGCATTACGGAGTCTTTGGGGGGCGGTTGATATGAGCCTGTCTGACCTGCGCTCGCGCAAGCCGCCGACTTCCACGTTCCTCCAGCTAACTCAGTGTGGTGTCAGTGCTAACCGGCGGACATTCTAGGCCCAAGTTGTAGTAGTATAGGTATATTTCCTCTTCCTTTGGTCAGGCATTCTCGAGCACTATGCGGATGAAAATGTCAACATTCGGCCTAGATGGACGTTGTCCGCGCACCATCCGCAGCTTTGATGAACTTCATTATGTAGGCCCTTAAAAGTAAAAATCCTATACTGGGACAGCGAATTCCCAGAGCCTAATCTACAGGCGAACAGCCATCGAGATTGTACTCAACGACTTGGATGAGGGGCCAACTTAGTGGCTGGGGTCCCAAATTTAGAGTCTATCAATCGTTTATTTTCTATACAGGACATTCACGGTGAGGATGATGTTAGTCTACTGTGAGCTTATCTGTAAATAGATATCGTTTCCAACTCTGCACGGCTACATGCTTGGCAGGGTGTAGGTGGCACCTTGCAAGTCCCAGGCATTTTCGACTTCTCTGGGTTATGTTCTTGGCTCAGAGCATATTGCGTTACTAATTCCTTCAGCTTATCAGACACACCTTGTCAGTAAAATAGCCTTCAAGCTTAACAGAAGCTGCTGTTTCTGTCGGAACGGGCCATAGAAACGCCCTCGTCCGGCACCGAATAATCTGCTCTGGTATCGGTATACCATTGCTCTAAATTATCGTGTCCTGCCTGGCAGTGATTTTGCGGACATTCCTCTGGATGGGCTTAAGATATTCCGGCAATTATGCAGGTTTTCTGAAAGGAAGCTGGTGATCAATCGGGTTAGCTTTATCATAGTAGGGATTAGTTCTGTTGCATTAGGATCGTTTATAATTACAATTAATGACGTTTACCCACTGGCGCATAAAAAATAATGTTTATTCCCAACTTGTGGGTGGCCTACTGTCAAGTTTGATCATAATGTTTCAGTCATAATAAAAGCATGACTCGCAGGGATTGTGGGCACAGAGGGGTAGGAAAAGGGATATCATCATAGGGAGTGAGCATTGGAGGTCGGTGTAAGCCATGGGTATCACATTCTTTGGACTTTCCCATCTGTTTCCTTGAAAGATTTACAAGTAGCGGTGTACCCCAAGGACAAGCAATTAAGGCAGCGCTGCTTAGTACGTAGCTAACTGGACAGTATAGAGCAGTAAACACTAACTGCCGAAATTTCACGGACGGTTTGCAGTTGTGGATAATGATACAAACAGGTATGAGAAATATATGTATATAGAGGTTCCAAAGGTGAAAAAATTAAATGGGAGAAATAAAGTGAAGAGTGGTCAGCAGAACGTGCGCTGTGTACTTGTCGAGAGAAGGAGGTCACTCTGTTTTCATTAAGCCAGTAAGGATGAAGAAGCATGTGGAGAGGGAAGGTGGAAAAGAAAAGGACTCGGAGGGAGAGTTCTGCGATAACTGATTGCGTTGCAAGAAACGACGCAGTGATCAATTGCAGCTGTAGCTAGCTGTTGCTCGATAGCAATATTAGGAATGGGGTACAAAGGCCACGAGTTTTGCTACGTTCAAGTTGGGACTAACCCTGTGCACTGAGTTGAGAAATTAGCGAGGCGTGCCGTGTAGGGTCCGTAGTGGAGGACCAGAAGATATCCTGCATGTTGAAGTCACTCAAGACCAATTTAAACGGATGTGAGAGGGCACGTACAGAATAGATATTGCGTGACAAGTCAGTAATAGGGGCGGAATAGCGAGCTGGTCGTAGGTGCAGCCCACAAATAAAGTCGGTAGGTCTCTTCTGTTGAGATCCATATGGCCCCCGGAATCCCTTGAAGGGTGTAATACTTGATGGGGGTTGTCCGATGTTCTGTTCTGGAATAGATGATACAGACACCGCCGTTTGAGTATTTTCCCGTCAACGCGGTAGATATTATAACTAAGGACTGAATGGCTATCTTTGTTTTTGACTGAAATCCATGTTTCAGACGCACATGCACAGTCATTCACCGTCGATCACCGTTAGTCACGGTCATTAACATGCCGTGCATTGGCGCAAGAGGCTCAAAGATCGTAGACTTTTGCCAGTAGTTATCAGATGTTGAACAACATTTTTGGCTTGCATACTGGCGAATAAACAGTACGTAGTGGAAATTCTTTTACCTCACTTACCTTGAAGTTTGGTACAAGGGGGCCGGGAAAGTGGCTGTGATGTGCATGAAGCTGGGTGCGCGTTTTTAGTCAATGGAGACGTATTTAGTACCTCTGGTTGAGGAGTAAATGTTGGGTAAGGTGGGTCTAATTTCAGAATCATGCATGGAGTCTTTGGGAGGAGGATACGCTGTTGAATGGAGTGTTGTCTGCCGTACCGTCTTCCATATCGACATGTGTGAAGGGAGGTATGGTGTGGAAAGAGGTCTTGGGTGTGAAAGTGTGGGTAGAAGACGAAAATGCTATACAAGTGGGACAAAATTTAATGATCAGTGTGATGGGTGTACACAATGTGGTCATAACTAGCTGATGGCTGTTGCGGACATGAGGTTTTACCAAGCACGTAAAATATACGACTGGATATAAGTGATGCGGACTGTAGATTTCGTGCTGCGCGTGGCTTGAAAAGAGACGAAGGCGGTGACATGATTGACAACCGCTGAAAAGGGATCACAAGAGCTGGCGACCAGGGGAACTTGATATAGCCTGAGATCGGATAGTGCTACTTATGGGTTAAGAGACTTACCGAAGACCTGTTTTGAATGGTTTGAGTGGACCAATGTGTCGTCGGGTGTTTAGACGACCATTGAAAAAGGGCACGCGGTGAGTCAGAATAGGAGGGGTAAGGATCTCATGCGTGAACAGCAGATGTTTCGTTTTAGGAAGCGCTTTGGTCAGGCCAAAGGGGGCATCGTTATGTCAGATGTATAGGGATAAAACATAAGTTGTCATCTAGGACTGCAGCCTCGCGTGAGGGCTGGGGAGATGTCACTTATTTCAATTTGGTGATGAAGTTTGGTGGCTCCAATAATGTCGAAGATAACATAGCTAGGCATTCAAAAGTAAGGGTGGGGCTTATAGTTGTGACCAGGAGATGCCGAGTTTGAAGGTGATGGTTCATGAGGTGAGGTTCCAAGTAGATTTGGTGCTGCGCGTGGCTTGAAAAGAGACGAAGGCGGTGACATGATTGACAACCGCTGAAAAGGGATCACAAGAGCTGGCGACCAGGGGAACTTACTATAGCCTGAGATCGGATAGTGCTACTTATGGGTTAAGAGACTTACCGAAGACCTGTTTTGAATGGTTTGAGTGGACCAATGTGTCGTCGGGTGTTTAGACGACCATTGAAAAAGGGCACTCGGTAAGTCAGAATGGGAGGGGGCAAGGGTATCATGCGTGAACAGCAGATGTTTCGTTTTAGGAAGCGCTTTGGTCAGGCCAAAGGGGGCATCGTTATGTCAGATGTATAGGGATAAAACATAAGTTGTCATCTAGGACTGCAGCCTCGCGTGAGGGCTGGGGAGATGTCACTTATTTCAATTTGGTGATGAAGTTTGGTGGCTCCAATAATGTCGAAGATAACATAGCTAGGCATTCAAAAGTAAGGGTGGGGCTTATAGTTGTGACCAGGAGATGCCGAGTTTGAAGGTGATAAGCAGGTTCATGAGGTTCCAGAACACACGTGAGCGCCACAGTATGGTGATTTTGGAATTCAAGTTAATGAGGATTTGGGATAGGACTAGTGGAGGAGTATCGAGAACCCAAAAATACCATGTTAACTTCAGAATTAGACGAGCCGCTGGAGGTACGACCGGCTTGCGACCGACCACTTTGTTACCAGCGACGGTTGGAAGCTCAGGGGAATTTGATGCCCGGTCATTTGGCGCACTCAGTAAGCTGATACTCGAAGCTTGGTTTCATCGGCACTTTTGTGCATCGAGTCAACAACAAAAGGCCTGTACAATTGTCGAATGAGATGGTTGCACGGGGAGAGGGCAGGGTACTACTGAGTGGGGCGGGATAGAGCATGTTGGCTAGTACCACCGAATATTTTGAAGTTGATTGGAGCGCTCCGTCGGTTGACTTTGATGAGCGAGCGGCTGAAAGCTGGATCTCTGAACCACGAGGCGCTGCTTCAGACACAAGAAGCAGGGTCTAACAATCGCTTAAAGGAAGGTGGCTAGTTCGGTTTAGGTTAAAGGATATCTTTAGTGAAGCAGTGAGGAGTAAACCCTATGGTTCCCGGTTGGACCATTTTAACAGCAACTTGATAGCCAGTGTGATCGGATAGTTTGGATAAGACTGTAAAAGTAAGTGGCAACACGTTGACGATAACGTTGAGTAGATGAGGTAAAAGCCCGTACAGCAGGCTAAAGAAAGTAAGACCAATCAGTGGGTTTTAACTTATCAGCTCCACACAGTTGTGGCTCTAAGGGATACTAAATATCACAACAGACTGCCTACAAACATGAGCGCGAGAGCTGGGAGTCGATGTCTCTGTAGGAAGACCTAGTTTACGCGGGTTGCATGTACGGTTAAGTCTGAGGTGGTTGCAAGTTATGTTGAGAACGACAGAATAGTTCCCTGCGGGCTACGAAGTGGGTATCTGAAAGAGGGAAGGTTCGCTGGACCTGTAAAGGAATGCTTTGGACTCAGGGAAGCCCGATTAATTTGGAAAGTTAGGGGGAACGATAGTGCAGCTATTGGAAGGACACTCTAAAAATGCACTTAATTACTATGCAAAAGTCCAGAAAACCGCTACAGATGGGATATTGTCAGTAGAACTAGGTTAACCGGGTAAAAGTACTTCGAAGAATTTGACCCCTGGTTGTGAACAGAAGCGTTTTAGCTGCATCCGGAAGGGGGCAATAATCTTTCCAAAACTGACATTTGGTGCCCGCCAGAAGGTTTTACGGACACAACAGTGAGTTTTGAAAGAACCGCAGAGCTAAAAACGTTTGGGATTTAAAGCTCTTCTCCAAGGGTTATTGCATATCACGGCAGTTTTATATCCCAATGTGTATAAGCGTCTGTTGCAGGAATAACCTGATTGAATGAAGAGTGAGAGAATTTTAATTGTTTAACCGTTTTCCATGTTTCACTGCGAGGCGTAATCACATTAAAACGCGGTTGAAATTAAGTTTTTTACAAAATCATACTGAGAGTAGGAGGCCACGCGGCATATCTTAGAAAGCAAAAAACAACACCATCTAGCTACTTATCGAAGTATCTGCCGTGCATCCATATTTTATGAAAATGTTTAAGAACATATCGCCTTAGTAGTTTTGGGTATTTCAAAGCGTCTGTCATCAAGCGTAAAACCACTTTATCACCAATCCGTCTGATTCTGAGCAGCATTATTCCCTTAATTATTGCTCCACCAAAGCCACCAGAATCACCAAGGGAACCAATAGTATGTGTGATTTTTCTAGAGCTTTTGAGACTGAGCTGTACGAACTTGCTGCAGAACGCTTAGGAGGAATTTACATTACTAGACTGTCTCTCCCTCTTGTTGAATTCTAACCGCTCTCGCGTGTAACAGTGGATGGGCCTCTTATGAACTCCAGATTTTGCACGGTACCTTTCAAGGCTCAGTCACTAGCTTCATCCCAGTCACTACCTTTATTCGCGTCATTCCATCAGCCATCCCCGCCGTGGGCTAGACGCACGCCGAAAATTTCTCTGAAACCGTGGTTCGAAGGAGGAAAACTTTAACATAAAGTTTTAACATTTGATGGTAATTTTTCGGGCGTATGAGATCTTCCCAAACGGCCGCAGTTTTGTTGAAAGTTGTTTAAATCTACTCAATCCACACGATATTCAAGACCCGGGATATTCA
>NW_008751677.1:80651-85217 GCF_000715545.1 Opisthorchis viverrini
CGAGTCCAGTTGTGTGTATAACAGGCTGTCAGATGTGGCTATCATGCATAGCTGAGGCCTTATTTTTACCGGTTGGCATATAAATTGTACTGATGTTTACTGTAGCTAGCGAAGACAAGCGGGATCGCGGATAGTTAACGGTATACAAGACCGTCATTGACCATCGGTGCATAGGTGCAGTCTCATTATCAACGTTGCACACAAACGCGAGCCTAGCAATTACAGCAAGTATTCGAGATGAGTGAAAACTAGTGGAGATACGAGTACAAGGGGTCGTCTTTGCCCATTGGATTGGGCTGCCGCGCATATGTGGGGAACCCTAATTAGCGTCTCACATAGACACGGATTCAGCAGTATTAAATGTATTAAATGCATGAACTAAATGCATGTATTAAATACTCTTAAGATGTTATTTTAATTCTTCAGGATCACCGCGGAAAACCAAAATATGCTAAAGTGCGATTTCCGGTTTTAGGTCGCGTAAACCGGCAAAAAATCCAAATCGGCGATGGTCAATGACCTTGACATTTCGCTCACTTAAACAAAATGCTACGTGCAACATGTCACAGGCAGGTGCAAATTGATTAGACTACTTCACATAAAAAATGGCAACTTCGAAAACCCCATAGTTTCGGCGAACTCAATTTCGGCGTGTCAATGGCCTGCGGCGTCCTCCTCCACGTATCCAAAGGCTCCTGCCTTCTGATGATCCTGGAATATGATCTAAGAACCAGCTCCTCTCCATAAGTTGATAGGAGGCTGCTCCTAGCGGATCCATGATAAGGTTCTCTCGATACAAATCAGATAAATATGTCTACATTTCTCCATAAAGGCTAGTAATTCTCAAACGACTTTTCCTACGCCTGTCAGATCTTACTCTTGAGTGAAAATGTCGGCTTGTGGATAAATACAAAATTCTCCGCTTACTTGCTTCAGGTGCTATAAAATGCCCCAAAATCGTTCAATTTTACGCCAAACCTTTTGCACTATTGATCACCATGGCGTTTTCCTGATTATTTAAATCAATACCTGAGGGGCTTTGTTCTTGATGGTATGAATTGTGTTTTGCAATAACCCCGCGGACTTCAACTGCTGAATCATTGTTTTAAACGGTGCCAACTGAGTGAGAAATTTAAACGAGATCAATAGGGTTGGGAGGTAAAATATCCCGCGTTCTGAATAGTGGTATTAAGAGGCGATATGTGGAGTAAAATGGTGCCTTACAACACAAATAGTTTAGACTCATCCCTAGCTCGACGGTATGTCGTCTACTGAACAAAAAGAGCGTTCATACGATACTCACAGCTCTCCTCATGCTATATCAATGGGTATTTACAGATTGGAATGTCGGTGTGTTATTTCCAGATTTCGTATCACAATATGTGCGATTATTTGCCATTTAAACAAAATGGGGTGAAGGGGCACTTACTGCTGCGTTAGGGTTAGGTAAGCAGACGTAAGAAGTTGACTGATGTTTATAAGGCCGACCTTTTATAACCTGTCCTTCATCAGGTAGAGCCAACAACGTTGCCTCCATTAATATGGATATGATGGTCGCCTGGGAGTACGCCTTATCGCCTGCATATTTCTAGAACAGAATAAAGTGCGACTTTGCTTTCAGAGCACCTAATAATACGATTCAGCTGTACGATTCCTCAAAATACTCTACCCTAGTCATTCTGCCATGGCCAAATCTTTTGAACACAGATTGCTGGTTGAATATCAGTTTTAGTACGCATGGAGAAAAGAGAGCAGCATATCAGCTGTCAATAGCGGAGAAGCGAATTGTTCGTTAGGATCTGGTCATTTTGAACATATCCCAATTGAAAGCGCGTGAGGGTTTTCAGATGTAAGGCCTCTGAATTCGACTACCAGTATTCAACAAACGTCAGGCCACCGCCTTATTGTGCATATGGAATCAAAAGAAAGTTTTCGTTGGTTGCACAAGGAATGGTCATGAGTGTGGTGAATCAACATTGTACAAATACATATGAAGTAAAACTGAGCACGCCAGTAATATCGATGCAGCCTTTCAGTTGTTTAACGGATTCCGTTCATTAGAAACGCAGAAAAGGGGCGCGTTACACTTCTATTTTAATTCTTAGCGAGTGCAGCAAGCCTGTTGGTGAAAGACTGACATCGAAAAGCGTCTAAAATTGCCTTGAATTGAAGTCTGGATGCAGCGTATTGCGGCGTCGAAGGAAGGCACACTTTTCTGGGTGTCATCTGGCCTGTTCACGTGTGATCTATTTGCGGATTTCTTATTTACAATGGTTTTGTGTTGTACGAAGTGCCAGCTCATTTTCGCGTCTCCTGAAGTCCTTTGTGGAGAAGAGGCCGAATCCCTTAAGGTAACTTTTTGCCCACAAGACTGTGCACTGCTTTCTTTAAAACGAACTGCGCGTTAACCTTGTGGATTGTCTGGACAATAATTCTGTATGTCTCCTCCACTGAATCTGATCCCACCTTGAGTTGGTCAGGGAAGATACGCACTTCCAAGAAGTTCGAATGGCAGCTTATGTCCACGTTTGAGATTCCAGATTTTTCACTCAGATGCAGGTGAAATTAAAGGTCAGCACACAACGGTCACTATGTCCCAGTGTAGATGGGTAGCAAATCCGCTTCGCGTCCTTTGGAAAGTGTGATCTATTTCAGAATTTGTCGAGTCGCTCTGTAGCATTTGCCTGCGTTTGAGTAACCGTCAATGAACACGCAGGAAAGTTAATGAAGACGCGTTCAAGGAGAGGATGGACATTCAATTTTTGTAAACAAGATGCATATGACAGTTTCGCTTCCTTGTCCAATGGCCAGTAACCCTTCAGATGGTATTTTCTAACAAGCAACTCCACAGCGAAGACTCTAACGGGCGAACGGTATCTTCAAGTGACGCGTAATACTGGAACCGCCGGCTAGGCAAAACAAAGTCCGAGCTGGGTTTCTGTACGGTACTATTAGTGTAAGACAAATTCACAAATTATACAAATCTCGACAGTAGATACTCGTCCAAAACAAATGGTCCACTTCGACTACAAAAGTACAAACCAAGGGAGCAAACAGCCTCTCACGTACGACAGTCGCACGTGCAAAGTCGGCTACAAATCGCCGGATGACCTCAAGGCTAAATGGGTGAAGCGGTAAGGACAAACAAGCGTCAGTTCATATATACACACCAAACACAAAAGTGGGGCGAAGGTTACCAAGGGGGACAGAATAAACGTGGGGAATTTCAGTTGTTAACGTAATGGATGATACAAAGTCCTTCTCACTTTCACCCGTACAGTCAAAAGTCAACCGGTTCTGAGAAGGAGCACATAGCATTCCACGTCCTATAGTCAGTGGAATCGCACTATCCACATCTGTTTTGGTCAATTGCTAGCTGCAGAGGACAGCAGCCTGTAATAATCTGGCTGATGACTGTGAGTAAGTGGGTTCACCGGAAAAATAGAGGGTAGCACGGCAAATATACACGCACAGGTTATGCTGAGATGGGAACCTCAACAACGCGTTAAACTTGTAAGTAGATGAAACAAAGAAGGAATTGTTCCACGAATGCGCATCGTCAGTTATCAGTGAATTCAGACACATTCTGGACACGCCAAATGCAGATGAGCTTGAGGCGATGGCGAAACTGAAATGTCCGGATTATCTTCGGAATATATTCGCTGTTTGTACACGAATTAGAAGGGGGTTTCCTAGTTGAAAACGGAAAGGACATGCGAAGACTCCCAAAGACAGGGCACACGCTTTTATTGGGCAGTAATTTTCACTTCGGGTAGTTGGTCAATGGGGTACTCTTCCGCTGATCGTTGTCTGCGCCGCGCCAAGAGTTAAGATCAGACAAATTTTCGGCCCTATTATGTGAGTCCGCGCACTACTCTCCCTCATGTATAGCTATAAGAACATGAGGAGCAGCACTACAGATTATCTCTGCTTATTATTTTCAAGTTAAGGGAAGCTGGAGAACCACGAGAACAACCAAAATCGCGAAAGCTCAGGTGGAAGCTACGATCAACTATGCCAAAAAGCGAACTCCGCAAACTCGAGACAAGGGAAAATCATTCGCTGGATCAAGGCGTTCCCATCAGACAGATCATTCCGAGTGAGAATGGGCTCGACCTACTCTTCTCCAGCGCCGGTCTCCATTGGAGTTCCTCAAGGCTCCGTCCTGAGACCAGTGCTGTTTCTGATCTACGTCAACGACTTCCCAGATGTTCATGCGAGTCCATGTTGACTTTTTGCGGACGACCTGAAATCCTGGAGTTCCAATGCCAGTGCCCTCCAAATGGATGTAGACGCTGCCAAGCGGTGGTCGCTGGACTGGCACCTTCCTCTAAATGACGAAAAGTGCGTCCATATGTCGTTTGGAGGAGACTCAGCGAATGCCTTTGTTATGCATGGTGAGAAAGGACCAGAAAACATCATGAGGATAGATGCCAAAAAGGATTTGGGCATCCGGGTCTCCTCAAACTTGTCCCCACTGCACCATGGAAAATCGGCCCAAAAGGCATTCGGCATTTTACGGATGATCCGACGCACCTTCTCCCGTATTACTCGCATGGACTTCCA
>NW_008751677.1:88463-95082 GCF_000715545.1 Opisthorchis viverrini
GTTCAAGACAAATATTGCTGACGCCATTTCGAAATATTTTAGGAGCTCTATATATTCAAGTATCAGCCGCCTATCAAAATTGACGCGATTCCAATCTTAAACTTCTTTATAATCCATACGGTGATTTCTGTCCAAAACTAGCTTCAAAAAGTACTAATTACTGGTCGTATAACCCGACTCCGGAAAAAACTTCGTCGCGGGGGATGAGCTAACTTCCAATTAGCGTTACTTTGATTATGCTTAAATATTAATTCCAATCGTCCACGTCGTAATAAAAGAAGTGAACGATGCTGACGACGCAGAATTGGGGCGCAGTAACTAGGTTACCTGAAAAGGTCACTGATAAGAGCAGATCAAGAGCCATATATTTAATCATCAAAGTCTTTTCCTGGCAACAATCGTGATTTTAATCACAGCTGGCGAAGGTAAGGTCAGCAGTGATCACGATGATACAGTCACAATACATGCACTACTGATGTCATGAGAGGTCACACAAATAATGAGCATCACCCGACGGAAATGGTGGAATTGGGGAATCTGCAGTATGGATAAGTGCTAGCTGGCTCCTCGATATAACGGTATACGGTGAAGTTGTACAGATTTATCGGTGATACTGTTAGAGGGGTCGGGATCGAGGAGGGTTGCGGCGGATGACCTCATTCTGCCACAGCATTACTACACCATCTATGCACCAACATGTTTCGGTTTCTGAACTACTCAAATAACCAGTTACGCGGGTGAAGTGAAGAAGCAGGGAATATGCATTTTCATGGCGGCGGTTTCTCCTTCTCTAAGGAGATCCTTACGAGTAGAACAAAGTTGCCCTAGGAGCACAATTAATTTTGGTTTAGTCGGAGACCCAGATGGATATGAGTGGTTTCACAGCCGGGATGGGGAACATTTGGAGCAGCTTTTCCCGAAATTCGAAGCTTAAGATGAGATCAGTAAAGCTTGGTTATCCGAGTAGTTATCAGTTAGCATAAGGTGTATTTGTAGAATTCAACCTAATGTTTATTACTGTGACAAAGATTATTGAACTTTGCCGTGACGGACGGAGGTTGCAAACCTAGCTGAGCTTGCCAGCATAATGGTTATATTTGAAGCATGTATATGTAACAATCTAGCGTAAGTATGTTCCCCTGTCTTGACCACGGAATTCACTCGAGTAACGATGCGAGATACCGGATTCGATGGTTTTTAGCAGTGGGCGCCGAATCATGTCATTGCAATGATGGAATGGCACTGTCACACCCAGTGTGATGGCACTCCCGTAGAATATTCAGCCTCGACCGCAACCTCGCGCACACTCGAGTTTGTTAATACAATTACAAGCAAATTTTTCATATGGCCCCAACCGTCTCTGGGACGAGTTCTTTCCTCTTCAATGAATTTTCGTTCATATTTGGCCAGCCTGGTTTTCTGCTTCAATTTCCGCTCGCCTCTTTCCAAAGTTCAATTCCGTATACGGTGTTCGGTTGACCTCATCCAACCAATCCCTTGCACCTGACTTAACAACAACCGTGCGACCAGTGAGTCTACCTAGCTTCATATTGAACCACCTTTTTGGGATAAAAATTGCCACTTTCTCTCAATTCGAATTATTCCATCTTAATCCCCACTTTTGTCCGTTGTGACTCTGGCCATATACCCGACTGCTCAAGGTCACTCATGACCAGCAATGGCTTTCAGTTTTAATTAATGTCAGCCGCCTTGTTTTGAACTAGTCGGACTTCATGCCCACTGTTCCCCACAGGTTGATATTGTAGTTCACAGTTGGTCAGAAGAACGCGTAAGTACGGACACGGGTGTATTGGGTACACGCGGCCAAACTGGTCCGCTTTCATGGCAGGTCAGCAAAACAACTGAGTCACATATCCAGTCAACCCACAGCGCCCACGCCAACCAACCAATCGGACACGCATCCAATCAGCCACTCAAGTCGCACGTCAGATCGATGGTGGGACGACGAACGTACACGCACACGAAATCTTGGGCACGTCAGATCGATGGTGGGACGACGAACGTACACGCACACGCGCTAAATCTTGGGCACACCGAAGCAGCTACTACAGTCCTCCACCGCTAGATTTAGCCAACACCAGCTTGGTAGCGTTCGACCGGCCATGACTCCCTAGCCGACCGGCGCAGACACATTGACGCATCTGTGGGTGTTTCCGAACTCTCTTGCTCCCGTCCGGAGTTCACCTGCACTGTCGTCTCCAGTGTTTGTTCCGCATTCGTTCCATAACTCCTAGTTCTGATATGGTCTAAATGACGGCGTATTATCCTCCCGTCTTCTAACAGCATGTCAATAAGGTTACGGTTTGTCGAATTCACACATCCACGCATCCAATCGCTATATGAAGGCTGAAGCTTGACGTTAACCTCCTCGCCACCTCGTAATGTGTGAGGTCGGGCGTGTTTATATGCGTTTTGCTTCATGGAAAACTGCTGCTGTTTGACCTTTGGTGACAAATCCGGTCGCAGCAGATCCAAACATGTTCTTAGTCTTCGGCCCATTAGCAATTCGCAGGGTGCCTGGCCCGTCGTAGTGTGCGGCATAATTCTGTATTGCAACAAAAACTTGTCCAACCTTGTTTGTAGGGGACCTGGGCTTTGTTTCCTCAGTCCATTCTTTATGTTGCCACCGCGCGTTCCGCCAGACCGTTAGAAGCGGGATGGTATGATGCTGTAAGAACATGCTCAATCCCGTTGGCTCTCAGAAACTGCTGAAATTCCGCACTGGTAAAAGCTGTGCCGTTATCAGTAACAATCGTATCCGGCACACCTTGCGATGCGAAAATGCTGCGGAGTGTAGACATGGTCAACGCACCAGATGCAGTTCTAGTGGGCACCGCCTCAATGCACTTGGAATATGCATCGACAATCACCAGGATCATGTAACCTTCAACAGGTCCACAATAATCTACGTGTATGCGGCCCCACGGTCGTGACGGCCACTGCCACGGTGATATGGGTGCTGCTGCGGGCAAAGCCCTGCTTTGCTGACACGCTTCACACCTTTGCAGGATCCTTTCCACATCGTGAGTGATACCAGGCCACCAGACATAGTGTCTGGCTAGAGCTTCATTCGCGTGTTACCTGGATGGCCTGAATGTAATTCCCTTAAAATGTCCGGACTGTAGCGCCTCNCTCTTGCTCCCCATAGTAAACATCCATCCTCTACACTTATCTCCGACGATCGATTATGGAATCCGCTTAGTGCACTTCCAACATTCTCCGGCCAGTCGTATGAAGTGAAACGAAGCACTCGTGAGAGTTCTGGAGCCTTTCTTGTTTCCACTCGTATTTCCGCAGCAGTGATAGGCAAATCATCAACCCAACTCATTAGATTTACCAGTTCGGCCGGTTTCGGTGTGTGCAATGGCACATTTCGTAATGGTAGGCGACTTAGGGCATCCGCTGTGAAATTCCCTTGTCCTGGAGCGTACCGCAAATGATACCGATAACACGCAAGTTTTAAGGCTCAACATTGCATTCTAGGCGACGCCATTTGAGGTATCGGTTTATTTTCTCCGAGAATTCCAAGTAGAGGCTTGTGGTCCGTAAATATATCGAACGTTTGTCCGAAAAGGTAGTGCTGAAAACGTTTTACTCCGAAAGAACTGCTAATGCTTCCTTATCAATTTGTGCGTGATTCATCTCTGCAGGCGACAAAGATCATGAAGCGTAAGCAATTGGTTTGAGGATTCCCGGTTTATCCTTCTGCGATAACACGGCCCCAAAACCATATGGTGATGCATCAGAAGCGGGAAGAATGGGCTGTGTTGAATCGAAATGGATAAGCACCGGTGGGTTCGTAAGAGCACGTGTCACCTGTTGAAACACCTTCTCTTGTTCATGATTCCAAGTCCAGCTAACTCCCTGACGAAGCAAGTAATTCAGTGGGTGGAAAAATGTGGCAGCTTGCCATATAAACCTCGCATAGTGATTAACCACGCCCAAGAAAGATCTTAGTTCATGGTTATTTCTTGGTTGTGGTGCTTCTAATATTGGACGTATTTTCTCGACTAGAGGGGCCAAACCATCCGCACTGATGCGGAAACCCAAATAGTCCACATGATCCACCAGAAAGTCACACTTCTCTTTCTTTATTCGTAGACCGCACTCCTTCAAACGATCAAGTACCTGTTTCAACGACTTTAAATGATCCTCCATGGTACACCTGGTTTTCAGAATATCGTCTAAATAGAAAAACATTCTAGGTATCCCCGCGATAACGTTTTGAATTGTACGTTGAAATATGGATGGAGCTGAATGGATTCCAAAAGGAAGGCGAATAAACATAAACAGACCGCTATGAGTACTGATGGTTGTAACAGGCTTGGCTTCCTCCGTTAATTCCACTTGCTCGTAAGCATGAGCTAGGTCTAGTTTTGAAAAATATTTGCTCTTACCGATTTGTGCGTAAACGTCTTCGATTTTAGGTAATGGGTAATGTTCTGGGGGTGTGCTGGCATTGACCGTGGTTTTATAGCGACCACAAATTCGAACTGTGCCGTCCGGTTTCAGTATTGGCACAATTGGTGTGGCCCACTCCGAGAACTCCGTCCTTTGAATTATTCCATCCCGTTGCGAATGGTTAAGTTCTTCTTCAACCTTTGGACGCATCAAGTAGGGCAGTGACCGAGCCTTCAGGAATCGCGGTTGTGTTCCTGGCGAAACGTCTATATTCAGCTTCCCCCCCGGAGAACTTGCCAGTTTTCGGCTCAGAAAATGCTTCTTCATAATTGCGGATAAGAGTTTGAACCTCCGGGAGTGTCGAGACCTGGTTTAACGTAAGTATGTGTAGTTGTTGAAGCCAGTCACGTCCTAACAAGTTTGGACCACTTCATTCAGCAATATGTATGGTTTCGTTCACCGTCACACCCTCATATGAAACATTCACATTTTTCGTCCCAAGCAACTTCACCTCTTCTCCTGTATATGTTGGAAGCCGAACTGGGACTTCCTGAAGTTTACCTTTCACGGTCGGTCCCAGGCTGTCTTGCCATAATTTTTCACTGCATAGTGTTACGGCACTACCCGTATCCAGCTCAAAAACTATTGGCGCACTGTTCACCTGTATTTCTACTTGATACGGCGGTTGAACGCGGTTGGTGGGAGCAGCTGCATGAAGGACGTATTCTGGGATTTCTGACCTTGTAACTTGATTTGTAACAGCAGAGTTAGTTTCGAACGCTGGTGCTGAGCGGCATACTTTCGTGAGGTGGCCACGTTTCTTACAGCAATTGCAAACGGTTTGTGTGTGCCGGCAATCCATCGGATGATTGCGACGGCCTCCACAACGATAACACTTAAACTGTGTTCTGTTCGACCGTTGCTGTAATCGATTCACCTGGTATGACGAATCCACCGGCTTTGGTGTCACGGTAGGTTGCACAGATTGTAACAAGCTTGCGTTATTTTCTGCTGATTCCACCGACTTTGGTGTCACGGTAGGTTGCACAGATTGTAACAAGCTTGCGTTATTTTCTGCTGATTCCACCGACTTTGGTGTCACGGTAGGTTGCACAGATTGTAACAAGCTTGCGTTATTTTCTGCTGATTCCACCGACTTTGGTGTCACGGTAGGTTGCACAGATTGTAACAAGATTGCGTTATTTTCTGCTTATTCCAATGCCACCGCAGTATCGTAGGCCGTTTCCAAAGTTAAGTTACTATCAGCAAGTAAACACTGTTGTACGCGGGCGTTTCTCACACCAACTACCAAGCGATCCCTGAGCATATCGTTTCGAAAATCTCCGTAGTCACAGTGCTCCGTAAGACTCCGTCATTCCACTACGAAATCCACAATGGATTCTCCTTCCTTTTGTACCCTTGTATTGAAATTGAATCGCTGTGGGATAACAGAAGGTTTAGGATTGTAATGCTTGGAAACGATAAACACAAGATCGTCAAAAGTTCTCGTACTCGGGAAATCCGGAGAGACCAAGCTGCGTATCAAACTGTATGTCGCCGAGCCACAAATCGTAAGAAGTATGTTCACTTTCCGCTTGTCATCCATGATCTCGTTTGCAAGAAAGCAACAATTCACCCGTTCAACATATTGGTTCCAGGAATCTCCAGTAGCGGTAAATTCTTCTAGATTTCCGATAGACATTTGGTAAGATGGGTTCGTCAGACCCTCGCCAGTATTGTAGTTCACAGTAAGTCAGAAGAACGCGTAAGTACGGACACGGGTGTATTGGGTACACGCGGCCAAACTGGTCCGCTTTCGTGGCAGGTAAGCAAAACAATTGAGTCACATATCCAGTCAATTGACTGGGTTAACCCACAGCGCCCACGCGAGCCAACCAATCGGACACGCATCCAATCAGCCACTCAAGTCGCACGTCAGATCGATGGTGGGACGACGAACGGCCACGCACACAGGCTAAATCTCGGACACACAAAAGCAGCTAATACAGCCTTTGGCCGACAGGAACAAAACCGACCCGGGAAACTTGGGCAAAGCATCGATCCTGTATCAATCCGTGGATGGTTGAATCCCTATTGGGTTCATATTTTCGGCCAATCAGAATTCGGTTTGATAATGTACTTACATTCGGTCCGTTTTTGTCCGTTGCGGGCTGGGCGCTATAGAAACAGTTTTTGT
>NW_008751677.1:97857-104471 GCF_000715545.1 Opisthorchis viverrini
ATTACCCACCCCACCCCCATCCCCAAACTAATTGTCCCAGCACCCTTGGACGAACACAGGTGAACGAAATCTGTGAACGACCCCAAGAGGAATTTTCCATTAAGGTGTCCTAGACTGAAGAATCAGGGACGAAAAAATCCGGGTTCATCATAAAGACGAACCCCCCCCCCCGCAAACCAATCTATCGTAAAGCTTAGTCATCCCCACTAATCAACAAACATGGACATCAGACTTAACACCCAGCACTGATCACGTCACTAGTCATTAGGAACTTCACGGATTGGTTCCCTGACTGCCTTAAAACCCAATCAACCTACTTACTTACTCACTTGGCCAGACGAAGCTTTTGTGTCAAAGCGAAACGGATCCTGTGTATCAATCCGTGAATCCCTGGACACCTGCCTTCGGAGAATGACAGTCCCTTGGTGCTTCTATAGCGTGCATACTATATATTTGTCGGCCACGCCACGATGGTAACTACACACTGGAACACCTTCCACAAAGATCCTGACTCTACTTATGTGAATACAGGCCTCAGAGCTAGCCGTTGCTCGCTCACACACGGTGGACGCAGCACCAGACACAGCAACCTCTGCACACGCTCACTAGCACCGGCCGGTGCATACTACAGCGTCTTGGACTTCGCGATGAATAACTATGGTCCATAAAATGGCCTTCATGCAGGATCCCGCCCACCACTTCCTTCTTGAAGTTTTCTGACAGCTTTGATATCGGGGTCTCGCATTCGATCAAGTCCCACACGTCCAGCTGCTCCACGAACTCGATTCTAACGGTATTGAAGGGAAAACCCCACACTGGATCGAAGCGTACCTATCAGACCGATTATTCAGAATGAAAGTAGGCTCGATCCACTTTTCTCCACTGGCGGGCTCCATCGGAGTTCCTCGAGGCTCCGACTTCTCCAATTCGACCACATGACCACTGGATGTCGTCGAGGTCGTTATCCATGATTGATGCCCGGAAAGCCATACCAGCAGGCAACGAGTACGACGGCGCACGCAAATCCCTCAAACGCCAAACAGTGAAGAGTCTAAGGAAAGACCAAGAGCTCTGGTGGAGATCGAAAGCTCGGGAGATGGAGAAGGCTTTCGCCACGGGAAACAGCCGTGCCCTTTATCAACTGATGCGATCGACTGGCCCTAGGAAAGCAACGGTCAGCGAAACGATAAGTGAAAAAGATGGCTCATTAATTCACTCGCAAAAACGTCGACTGGAGAGATGGGCCGAACACTTCGAAGAGCAGTTCAGCTGGCCTCCTGCAACACAGCCTGTGGAGATAGTGCATACGGGCGAATGGAATGTAAACCTTGATCGCCCTTCGGAAGAAGAAATAAGGTACGAAGTAGCCGCACTGAAACGTGAGAAGGCACCAGGACCGGACGGTCTGTATCCAGCCCTCTTCAAAGAAGGCGGAAATTCCCTGGTGACCCACTTGACAAAGCTTATTGGTACTATGTGGGACGAAGAGCAAGTGCCTGCAGAATGGGGCATGTCGACAGTTATCCCTATCTTCAAAAAGGGTACACGGACGCTATGCGAAAACCACCGTGGCATCAGCCTGTTAGCTGTGGCATCGAAGGTGCTCTCTGGCCTTATCCTTCGAAGGTTGACTGAACACAGGGAGAGGCAGATCCGTGAAAACCAAGCTGGGTTCCGTCCTGCAAGAGGTTGCATCGACCATATCTTCACCCTCCGACAGATTCTGGAACAGCGACACTGCTTCCAGCAACCAACAATGGTTGTTTTTCTTGATCTGAAAGCTGCCTTTGACTCTGTGGACCGCCAAGCACTATGGCAGTGTCTGTGGAGCAAAGGTGTCCCTCATAAATTCTTGAACCTCATTAAGGCGCTGTACGCCAACTCCCGCGGCCGTGTAAAGGTCTACGGGAAGCTCTCTCCTGAGTTCACCACATCAAGTGGTGTCCGACAGGGTTGTCCTCTTTCACCTTTCCTCTTTAACTTCGTCATTGATACGATCATGGAAGACTCACTACCAGCCTCTAATGCCTGTGGGGTCGAAGTGCTCCCTGGGCCTCCGCTCACAGACATCGAGTACGCAGACGACATAGCTCTTCTAGGATCTGACCCCGTGGCATTGCAAACAATACTAAATAATCTAAATAATTCTGCCTCGCGGTTTGGTATGCGCTTCACACCTGCAAAGTGTAAAGTGCTACTGCAAGACTGGGTGGGCTCGAACCCTAGCCTCATGCTTGCGGATGAACCGATTGAGGTAGTAGACAAATTTGTCTACCTGGGCAGCTGTATCAGTCCCGGTGGTCTCGCGAAAGATGATATTTCCATCCGGATTGGGAAGGCCAGAGCAGCTTTTGCGAACCTACGTCACCTGTGGCGTAGGCGTGACATCAGTTTCTCTGTCAAGGGTCGAGTTTACAATGCTGCGGTGCGCTCCATATTACTATATGGATCAGAAACCTGGCCGCTGCGCGCCGAGGACGTCAAAAGACTTTCAGTGTTTGACCATCGATGTCTTCGGAGCATTGCCCGAATCTGGTGGGAACACCGGATCAGCAATTCTGAAGTACGTCGAATGGTATTCGGGAGAAATAACTCACCCTCGATAGATGAACTGATCACACTGCATAGGTTGCGCTGGCTCGGCCGCGTGTTGCGTATGCCAGTCGACCGACTTCCTCGAAGGGCCCTTTTCGCACAACCACGTGAATGGTGGAAGAGAGCCAGAGGCGGTCAAACAATGACTTGGTAGCGAAGTGTGAAAGTCATTACCAACAAACTCAGCTGTGCTGGTCACTTCCGTCTTCCTGGATGGGGACCCCGAGACGGGCCACATCAATGGCTGAAGACATTATCAGACATGGCCCAGTCGCGCCCTCAATGGCGGTCGTGCATCCAAGCTATTGCCTTCAATGCATAGCTTGTTTTCCAACCAACCCCCATTTGACAGCCCATTGACTGCTGGATTTATGCCCCAATTTATCAGCTCCCGTCTGCAATGCGCAGCTACCTACCCCCCCCCCAAGTCATCGTTGAACGAAACTGTGGCAGCTACAACCACTGTACGACGAGTACGCGTTTCTTACAGCTGACAATGATGATGATGATGATACCTCATGTATGTTCGTGTTGTTAACCAGCGATTTCAAATGATCGGTCTGTGAAGCACGATGATGATGATGATACCTCATGTATGTTCGTGTTGTTACCCAGCGATTTCAAATGATCGGTCTTGTGAAGCACCGAAACCCACGGACGGAAATCCACGATTACAGCTTGGGTTCAACAACTGCAATGTGACGGTTGTGGTTGGTGCTAAGAACACTCTGTTAAACGCCTAGTTCAATTCGGAAATTAGGTAGCTACGAATTGGAGGCGATAGCTTTGATGCACGAGTGCCACTGGCTGCGCGATCGGGCCATTTCCCCCAATGTCATTAACCACAATTGTATCCCAGCATCCCCATCCAGGGAGGCAGCATTTGCCCACCCGACTAAGTTTGCTGGTTAATATTTTCGTACTCCGTTGCCAGGTTATACGCTGTCCACCCCTCGGTCGCTTCCACTCAGCACAGGGCTGAGAGGAAAGAGCTCTGCGAGGCAGACGGTCTCCTGGCGGAGTACATGTCCTAACCAGCTTAGCCTATGAAGCGTAAGTAATTCACCTGCTGTGGGAGAGTTCTTTCTTCGTAAGACCATCTGGCGTGCCTCAACACTGCTAATCTTAGGTTCCTGTCAGACTTTACCAATGTTTCGAAGACAGTGATGGTCAAACACTGACATTTTCCGTATTTCCTCTGCACGTAGGGGTCACGCTTCTGATCCATAAACATTGTGGATCGCACCGTCGCAGTGCAAATCCTGCTCATGGCAGACAAACGTCCGAGGTTGGCAAAAGCTGACCTGGCCTTTCCGATTCGAAAAGTAATCTCATTTCCATCCAGTCCACCGGAACGTATAGAGTTGTCCAGGTAAACAAATTTATCTACCATTTCCATTGACTCACCTACAAGCATGAGGTGTGGATTTGATCCAACGCAGTCTTACGGCGGCATTTTGCAGGTGTGAAGTGCATGCCGGACCGTGCGACAGAGTCATTTAGGCTATCCAAAATCGTCTGGCTTTCGGAAGGATCTGAAGCAAGGAGAGCAGTATCGTCTGTATAAGGAATGTCCCGGGAGCATTTCGACTCCCGAGATTTCAGAGACAGTCAGGGAAGTTTCAGGCAGCATATCAATAACGAAGTTGAAGAGTAAAGAAGGAAATGATAGGCTTGTCTCACTCCACTGTACTTGGTTAACTCAGGCGAGAGTTTTCCGTATACTTGTACGCGCCCACATGAGTTCGTATAGAGTGCCCTCATAAGGGATGGAGGTTTGGATGAGACACCTTCGATCGCGGGACACTGCCAAAGTTTCTGATGATCGACAGAATCAACGGCACTTTTAAATCCAGAAAAGCGACCAGTGTGGGACGTTTGAAGGAGTGGCGCCGTTCAAGAATTTGCCTCAGGGTAAAGAGATGGTCGATGGATCCCCGACTAGAGCGAAACACAGCTTGATTCTCACGAATCTCTCTCCCGATAATAAATCAACCTGCGCAAACTAATGCCACAGAGCTCCTAAGATGCGATGGATACCAAGGTGACGCCACGATGGTTTTCACGTGACGTTCTTGCTCCCTTTTTGAAAACTGGGATGACGGTCGAGGAGCTCCATTCGGTTGGCACTCTGTTTTCCTTTCTAATCCTCCGCAGTATGATCGTCAGACTGTTCACCAGGGCCTCGCCACCTTCTTTGAAGAGCTCTTGGCCAGGTGCCTTGTTGTGCTTCAAGATTGAAATCCCACGCTGGACTTCGGTTGCTGATGGTGGGTTGGTTTCAATGTTCCATACAGGCCCGCTTGGTTTTTCCAGCGGTGAACTGCTTTTTGAATCACCGCTCAAGACGGTGATTAAGGGAGTGGATTGCTGTTCCGTCTTTCGCGCATATTCTCTCAATGACATCTGTCTTCTTTTCATCCGTTGATTGAACCAGTTGAAATAGGTTGCGGCTGTTGCCTACAGTGAAAGCCTTCTCCATCTCATGGGTTTTCGAAATCCACCAGCCTTCTCTGTCACTCTTCAAGCTCCTAATTGTCCGATGTTTGAGGGATCTGCGTGCGCCATCATAGTCGCTGGTTGCTGGTACGGATTTTCTGGCAGCAAGTCAGTTGGGCTTGAAACACAGTGCTGGAAGCTGAAACTATTGCTTCTTTAACTCGCCCCCATTCAACCTCCAAGAAATCTTCGCCGTCCACTTGACCGTACGTTTCCAGTAGCCGTCTAGCCAGGGGAGTTTGACCTACTGAAACCTGTCAAGCTGCTGCCTTTCGGCACGCGTAGTGCTAGCTGAAAGCGAAGTGCTACGCGAGCCCGCACGATGGCGTGATCAGAGTCCAGTTGCGTACCTCAGAAGGAACGACAATCCTTAACTCCTCTCCATCGGTAACTGACAGCTATATGGTCCAGTCCAGCCCACGTCTGCCTTGTAGTAGGTGGCTTCCGAGTAACTCGGTGTGAGTTTTTATGTTGGAATTTCGTACTGGCCAGGAACAGACAATGATCTGTAAACAATGAAAGAAGCCACTCCCCATTATCCGTACGCCTAGCATCGACTCCGAATCTACCACCTAAAAGTCCTTCTTCTGGACTTAGTCGTCCAACTTGGGCATTCGTATCACCAATCAGGATTACTATATCCGTCCTGGCCGACCAAAGCAGGCATGACAGATCTTGATGAAGCTCGTCCTTCTCAGTCTCAGCGCTGCTATCTGTTGGGGCATATGCTGATACGACAAACAAACGCCGTTTACCGCATCGACCTGCGTTAATCTTAATTGAACCAGACGACTGTTCACTAAGATCAATCCAGTAAGGAGCCACACCGTAGATAGTCGGGATCACCGGGTGCCCGGAAAGTGAAATATGGAACATCTGGGCTCGTCCCAAGCGGCTTGAGGTTCAAGACAGAAGTGGAGTCTCGTATGCCTGTTTTGGAGAAAGACAACATACATCGATAGAGAGGGGAAGCAAGGTTCCAGCATGGGATACCTGTTGCCCAGTTTGACATAGATTACGGACATTAAAGACTTCAACGTGGATCAGATCTTTTGGGGTTAGTGGGTGATTACTCTAGCTTATTTTTCAGGGCGACGGTTTAGACACGGAATGGTGGCTAGGGGATTGGCATATGGGTTGACTACACTGTATTGTACGATGGATGGGGAGAGTATGAGCTGCAAGGGCAAATGATACTTACTGGTTCCCGAGGCCAAAGAAAGGGGGTTAGTTGAAGTGTCCCATCTTGAGCTTTTGACCAACAAGGCAATGGGAGGATGTAGGGTTTTGTTCCGGGATCTGGGTTTAGCTTCTGACTCAAAAGTTTGAACGTGACCGGCCTGGCCTCAGGGTTCAGGAAGTAGGGCAGTTGCACACAGCAAGTGCCTTTTGGACAGCATTATCATCATCATCATCATTGTCAGCTGTAAGAACAGCGTACTCGTCGTACAGTGGTTGTAGCTGCCACAGTTTCGTTCAACGATGACTTGGGGGGGGGGGGAGGGAGATGCGCAATTCCG
>NW_008751677.1:104997-109891 GCF_000715545.1 Opisthorchis viverrini
TGTCTACTACCTCAATCGGTTCATCGAGCCCACCCAGTCTTGCAGTAGCACTTTACACTCTGCAGGTGTGAAGCGCATACCAAACCGCGAGGCAGAATTATTTAGATTATTTAGTATTGTTTACATTGCCGTGGGGTCAGATCCTAGAAGAGCTATGTCGTCTGCGTACTCGATGTCTGTGAGCGGATGCCCAGGGAGCACTTCGACTCCACAGGCGTTAGTGGCTGGTAGTGAGCCTTCCATGGTCGTATCAGTGACGAAGTTGAAGAGGAAAGGTGAAAGAGGACAGCCCTGTCGGACACCACTTGATGTGGTGAATTCAGGAGAAAGATTCCCGTAGACCTTTACACGGCCGCGGGAGTTGGCTTACATCGCCTTATTGAGGTTCAAGAATAAATTGGGGACAACTTTGCTCCACAGACAGCACTGAACTCTTTGGTTTTATTAGTATTTCGGTCGTATTGAATAATGCGCTGGCGGTCACGGTCAACCTTTGGGCGATCGGAGTGTTCGGTTTTTGGGGCCGACCTTTTCTAACCCGTCTTTCCTCGGGAGAAGGTAGCATCCCTGCTACCATAAATATGGACATAGCGGTTGCCTGAGGAAAATGCCTTACTGCCCTCTTACCCCTTGTCGCAGAGGGGACTCGCTGTCCTTCGTCTGACTGCTCCACTTTGGCCTTCCTGGATGATTGAATCTTAAGGAACTGAGTTCGAGCCAGTACAGTCCGCAGGATCATTGCAGCACAGAAGCCCGACCACCGCGACAAGGTGACAGCTTTTGGTCCACGCGTTGAGAGCAGTGGTTCAATCAATTCATCCGCGTCAAACGGCTTTCTTTCTTCCGTATGGCATGGAGTGACAGCCACCAGTGAAGGCGATAGCCTTGATACAAGGTCATATTTAATGTGTGACAGCTGTATCTGGGTCACTAACATTGGCTTGTTCTTGTTCCACGGTCCTCATCCGGGAGACAGCATTTACGAATGTGACTGGGTTGACTGGTAAGGGATTTCATTCCTCGTTACGTCCCCGGGTCGTCTCTATCCGACACAAGGCTGGGCTCTACTAGGCAAACGGTCCTCTGGCATACGAAGTACATGGCATAACCAGCGTGAGCTGTAAAGTTGTGTTTGACGGGGGATCGAGTGCAGTGACAATCAGAATGAGATTGGAAAAATTTTGAGGGCTTGGAAGCTGGGCTTTATTCATCCAGAACTTTGACACAGCTGAAAACGAAAAAAAGTGATTTAACAATGAACGATGAAACGTTTGAAAAATAGAGCAAATACACAACAGGAGTATGACCAACTGATCTGTCGTGGGAGAATGGACTTTCCAGAAAAGTCACTTCAGTATTATAAATCTGATATCCCCACAAGACCCACGCAATGCTTCATAGGCACCGACAATTAAGCACATAGGCTGTGAAAATCTTCTACACGCATCGGCCACGTCTCTCATCCATAACATGGGACAGATAGGCCCGCGGCACTGTACGCTCCACCCTTGACAGTCAAACTGATGTCATGTCAGCGCCACAAACTTCGGAGGTTAGAAAATGCTACCAATTCGGGAGTTGATTTCGCCTTTTCACAGTCCGCCGCCAGGTGAACGGACTTATCTACCACATTGATCGGTTCACGTGCAAGCATGAGGTTTAAGTTTGGCCTTAACCCACTTTTGTAGCAGCGCTTTAAACTTTGCAAGTGCGAAGTGCATGCTAGACTGTGCAGCAGGAGTATTCAGGTTATTTAAAAGAATCCAGAGGGTCTGGTCCAAGTAAAGCAATGTCACCGGTGTTCACGAGCGAACTTCCTGGAGGTATTTCGATACCCAAGGTTTTAGAGGTGGCTGGAGGAGACTCAAGGAGGTTGGAAAGAAAGGACGACACAGGATGCCCACGTCTGAGATCACTGGATGTGATGAACTCAAGATAGAATTTGTACCAGGCACTCATCCATAGCATCCACTACAGAGTTCACGAGAGATGGTGGAGCATCAGTGCTGAACGCCATTACACTCTTCATGATGATGGGTTCATGTATAACATAAGGTTGACGAAAACTCGGGGATCGTGTCTACCTGATCAGTCGCAAGAGGGACAAAATCTGTCATAGGCTGTCGAAGAATTTCCGCAACCTTTTGAATAGTGTATTACGGGTGGGCAATTTATTGCAATGCCTCGAATGTCGCACCATCTGAAACACGAGGTGACCTGGTGCACCACATTCAGTTGAAGCGGATCGTTATAAGCTAAAGATTCAGCTGGATTTAATAGAGTCTTCTGTCAAAACCACACTCACGTGCAAATGAGAGTATTTGTCATATTTTGCCATCATCTAAACAGACAAGCTGCAAGATTTTTGGCTTCCCATGAAGACTTACTTCCTACGTTTCCTCAACTTCTTGTATCCAGGAAAACTCTTGATCAACACACTGGCTCCTCTTCCCTCCAGCTTTGATAGTACGTCGATATGTATTTTATTCACCATCAATGCTTCCAGTTTTCAGTTTGTTTTACATTCTGACCGGCATGCAGTTTTAATTGTAGTACACTGCAGGCAGAAAGTGTGGTTGTGTGAACTGCGTTGTAATGGAAATTCATTTCTGCACAGGAATTAGCTCGAAGTCATCGCAGGTGGTTTCGGCGTGGTTGATTTACTTCGGGATTCTTGCTAAACAAGGTGGGCGGATTTTGCGTATCTCCAAGAAGCGCGAGGCAATGCGCTGACGGACAAATGTATGATCCGAGCCAATGTGGGTGTTTAGAAAAGAGCACCGTTTTTAGGTGCTCCGTGCCTTGGAGTGGTTCATGTATGGATTCCGTTTCGGAAGTCAATACAGCTCGGAAGCAGTCTGTAGCCAGCACAGTTGCCACATGCCTATATTTCCCTCGGTGCCATATCCAGCCAATGCAACCACCAAGGAGAGTCTCAACAGCACTGCGCTTTCGTGATCCCAGTAACCACAACTATATTTGACCTTTCAGCTTTAGCTAGTGAAGCTCTCGGAGGCAGGGGGAGAAGAGCTAAGAAATAAAAAAGGAAAGAATCGAGGTGCCAACGGTGATTTATTTGTTTATCCGCCCACTTATATGCAGTAGACCAGGCGGTGCGGCTGGTAGCACCATTCAGTGGTGTGTTTGACCTGGAATTATTTATCTGTGCCTGTGATCACTGGGTGAGCTGGGTTCAGATGGACGATTAGGGTCCCGAACCAAAACTTTTGACAGGAAGGCCTGACGGTAGGCCAGCGATAGTTGGCTTACTATCAAAGTGGTTTGCTTTTTTAACAGCAAGTGGTTGCATATGTTCCAGCCTTCAACATGGAGAGCCAGGAAACCGTTTGTGATATTTCCTAACCAGTCTTGTTTCAGAGACATTCAGTGTCACATCAATACCCCCTATTCCTCATTGTAGCTCAGTGGGCGACAGAAATGCTGAAATAGTAAGGCACACTCCATGATAGAATCTGAGCACCGATATTCTCTTTCACTTTGCCCATATCTTTGTTGCCTTATCGCTCTGCATGCCTTGTACCCGACCAAACATCGCTGTCTCTTTTCAGTTTACAGCAATGGAGCAGAATCCAACCAGTCAATTTCCAATGCGGGATCCCGTACGAGTTTGGGTCGATGGTTGGTATGTTCTTTTCACATTCATCAAAACATCCCGTTCCAAGTTTTGATCTTACCCATTTTGGACATGCAAACGCACTACGTCAGGCCAAGGGACTCGGTGATCAGCTTGTTGTTGGCGTGCACTCCGATGGTTTGCTCATTAAAAAAAACTACCTCTGTTTTAGACGAGATAAAATTACATAAAGGTCCTCCTGTCTTCTCTGAACAAGAACGTTACCGGTTGATTGGAGCTATTAAATGGGTTGATCAAGTAAGTATTCAGCTATTCAGCCATATATATATATATATATATATATATATATATACAACGAACTCATAACGGAACTTCAAGGTCCGTTTCCACTGTAGGCTAAAATGGTCACACTTCCGCGAAATCTCGTTGATTTAGGAATGGATTGTGTGAGCTTATTAGTCGTTTTGGAATCAATAAACAATTCTCCTCACAAGCTATCCCATGCTCGCTTGATCTGCCTGATTAATCGTTTCCAAGTTTCCCGATGTCATGGACCTCGTCCACGGTTTACTAGTGAACGTCAGTTCTTTGATTCACTTCTTAGTCGTGTACACCGATAAACTGCACGGTCGGGATAGCTAACGTGGTGAAACTAACCTAAATTGTCCAGTATTTTTGCGGTTTTGGTTCGCCTGAATAAACGAGTTGTCTTCATCGTGAGGAGTGATCGATTGAACAAACAGGAACCTGAAGTTATTTGCCAATGTCACAGCATGGACAATCAGGATTTGCTCCCAGTTCAACTGTTTAATCTAAAAGTTAGGTTATAAAATCAGCCGATGTGCAGCTTTGAAGGACGTACCTCTGGGAGTCGTCGGTCGTAATTGGGACAAAACACGCACCAGTATTGGTACAGCAGGGAACTAGGCATGTGGTGTTTCTTTTGAAATACCAAATAAGCACAAAACTATGGAAAAATCTCTATCGCTGCTCGATGCGAGACTTCGTGTTCTTTCAAGCACTGAGCATAATACGAGCGAACTAGCTGTTGTAGGTCAGCTGAAGCGTATTGTGCGTACAGACAGAAAAGCCTGAAAGAACCAAACGGCTAGGAATGCCATGAAACTTTGCCACCCAATACGCAAAACGGCACTAAAAAACAACTCCGAGTGAGGTCAGGGAGGATAGTGTAACATGCACCAAGAACCACACTGTCTTTACCGCAAGACTGGATATTTTGACCGTCTGTCTCTGTACCTACTTCATTCATTCGATGCCCTCAACTCTAATCGTGCTCTA
>NW_008751677.1:120563-141669 GCF_000715545.1 Opisthorchis viverrini
TACATATATATATATATATACAACGAACTCATAACGGAACTTCAAGGTCCGTTTCCACTGTAGGCTAAAATGGTCACACTTCCGCGAAATCTCGTTGATTTAGGAATGGATTGTGTGAGCTTATTAGTCGTTTTGGAATCAATAAACAATTCTCCTCACAAGCTATCCCATGCTCGCTTGATCTGCCTGATTAATCGTTTCCAAGTTTCCCGATGTCATGGACCTCGTCCACGGTTTACTAGTGAACGTCATGAACGTCAGTTCTTTGATTCATTTCTTAGTCGTGTACACCGGTAAACTGCACAGTCGGGATAGCTAACGTGGTGAAACTAACCTAAATTGTCCAGTATTTTTGCGGTTTTGGTTCGCCTGAATAAACGAGTTGTCTTCATCGTGAGGAGTGATCGATTGAACAAACAGGAACCTGAAGTTATTTGCCCATGTCACAGCATGGACAATCAGGATTTGCTCCCAGTTCAACTGTTTAATCTAAAAGTTAGGTTATAAAATCAGCCGATGTGCAGCTTTGAAGGACGTACCTCTGGGAGTCGTCGGTCGTAATTGGGACAAAACACGCACCAGTATTGGTACAGCAGGGAACTAGGCATGTGGTGTTTCTTTTGAAATACCAAATAAGCACAAAACTATGGAAAAATCTCTATCGCTGCTCGATGCGAGACTTCGTGTTCTTTCAAGCACTGAGCATAATACGAGCGAACTAGCTGTTGTAGGTCAGCTGAAGCGTATTGTGCGTACAGACAGAAAAGCCTGAAAGAACCAAACGGCTAGGAATGCCATGAAACTTTGTCACCCAATACGCAAAACGGCACTAAAAAAACAACTCCGAGTGAGGTCAGGGAGGATAGTGTAACATGCACCAAGAACCGCACTGTCTTTACCGCAAGACTGGATATTTTGACCGTCTGTCTCTGTACCTACTTCATTCATTCGATGCCCTCAACTCTAATCGTGCTCTATGAGCATAAGACCTCCCTCAGTTTCCGAAGCACTAATATGCCTTCACGCCTTGAAACGACATCAGGTCGCAGGGCTGGGTGAGCTTCCACAAGCGTTGCTCGAAGACGGTGGTGATTCTTTGTGTTTCGCCTTGACTGGTTTTTGTGTGGCCTAATTTGGGGACAATATTGTGTTCCAGCAACCTGCGATCGATCAGTCATTGAGTCTTTAAGGTATCCGATGCGATGGCTCCAAGCGCAGGGGTACCCCTGTTGTTATGCGTCTGTTAGGCTCACTAATACCGCGATATCCGACCCCATCACAAGAGACGCAGGTTTGAGAGCTCCAGGACAGTGGGGTGTCTTGACCACATCTTCACATTGTGTCAAGTACTTGAGCAGCGCCAGACATACCGCCGACCGGCCGTGGTGTTTTCCCGACTTCAAAGGAGTTTTGGCTTTTCCACATATAATTAACCAACGAGAACTACAATCGGACGTCGTGAATCTTTTTTATTTCAGTCTTGGTCACATTAAGCTACCCAAAAGTTCTTCTACAGTTTTTCATCAAAGAATTCTTCTATCTGCATTAATCAGATTTGTCATGAATCATGAGTCTTATCTCCAACGTACCACGAATGCGAGTGTATGAATCACATCTGGAGTAGATGGGTAGAATTAGTTTTTGCGAATGAGGTTCCGTTATTTGAGGTCGTGCACAGACTGCTCTAGATAGAATGTTGACTGTTTTCCCATTCAGTTTCATTATGCAGTTTAAACCTTCAAAGCACAGGGTCTTAACTCAGTAATCGGCACCTCAGTGTACCATTTTGATGATGGGGAGCTTGGTTTTGTGGTTTGGTCTATTTACATTGACAGCTGCATAATGTGGTAAGGTTTTCACTTCTTACGCGCGCCCGATTTGAAGCTCAGCTGTTTTTGTCACTGTTTTTGGAAGGTGCAGGTACCTCGCCCTTGGCCATCTTCGCTAGGGACATAAGGCTTTTTACAGTAAGTCCCTAGTCCTCCTCTTTTGTCTAGCCTCTTACTAGGACCTTTTCCTGGATGGCTTTGTGGTGGTTGGGATCTAGTCTCCCTTACTGGCATGTTGCCGTCTTCGAGGATGATGATGATGTTGCTATCGACCTACCCAAATCTCGCAGATGCTTGAAATTCCATCAACCGCTGCCTTCATTCAACAAGGAATCTACGTTTACTATTAGTCTGAGAGTATGGCCTTCCTTTAATTAGGGTTACTGAAAAGTTAATCGTGTGATACCGGTTTATCATTCGTTTCATGAACTTTTTAATCGAATTGGATCAGCAGTGGTCGGTTCTTTTGCCTTTCTGTTTCAGCTTGTAGAAGGAGCTCCGTACGTTACCACACTAGAGACATTGAGGAAGCACTCTTGCGATTTCGCCGCTCATGGTGGTGAGTCTCTGTAAAGCCGTCGAATTGTTACATGCCTTTTGTGAGCATTCCGCGAGGGAACTGTCTTGTGGTTGCCAACTTGACTCTGCTGAGATCTGTTTTGCGGATCGTGCGGCTTGATGACCAACAGGAGATGCCAATTGTTAACTCTTCAGTTTATGGGTCGCCAGTACTAATCCCTTAGCAGCTAGTTTTTCGAAAACCCCAGCTCCTCAGTCGTTCACTATAATGTACACAATGCTGACAAAGCCGGTGGGTTCAGAAATGCGCTATGAGTCTAGGTATGTATCTACGTGATTCAAAGCCTGGAAATTCAAGAAAAGAACATTAGGCAGGCATATAGTTGAATATCACGCCATTTCGACAAGCCTTTTCGTCTACTTGGTTAATCCCAGTCAGACCGAAAGGCCTCATATGGTTCAGCTTTCTAGGACCCGACCACATCTCCTGAATGTGATCAAATGACGAGTTTCGTTGCTCAGTTGTTCGCCCCAGTCAGACCGAAAGGCCTCATATGGTTCAGCTTTCTAGGACCCGACCACATCTCCTGAATGTGATCAAATGACCAGTTTCGTTGCTCAGTTGTTCGCGAAGTTCGACGATTGTTCAGGCGAAATAACCTGACTGTTGTGCGGTTACCAGGTTGCCCAGATGTGTAAGTATTCAATCAACTTGGGCACCTAATTAAAAACCTTATAGTTAATCGTCTATCGATGTTCACTGATTACCAGGTGCTATTTTAGAGTATTTCCATGGCGACACTGTGTATTCCTCCACTTTTTAGAAGATCCACCCTTCTTGAATTCTATGATGGTTATCTACATTGGTGAGAGTACTCGACTCCCGTAATGTTTTAAAGACCTGTCTTCATCTACCTACTTTTTATCATTGAGTGGCCAGTTATGGTTGATTATGTGTTGGGATCCATATCTGGGAGATGTGCATGTAATCTGGAGGAACATCATTGTTCCCTCGTTTTCGACCCCTGCCATACTATGGGAATGTTTTACTTCACGTCGTTTCATCGTTTTTCCCCCAGATGACGTCACGTTCACATCCGATGGTTCTGATCCGTATCACATGGTCAAGGTAGCTGGATGTTATAAGTAAGCCTCACTGACCTTCCCGTTGGTTCTTTGTACACTAAGTCGTTAACCTTTTTATGCGTTGCTGCCATAAAGCTCGAAAGAAGCGCAGAATCGTTCAACTGTAGCACCCTTTCGGTGCCTAACTGCCATGCCACCCGAAGGTTGCCCGAGCCTAGACAGGGGAACCCGAGAGGCAGAGGAAGAGACGCAGAGAATCATACATTTTCAGGCTGCTCAAGCCTAAACAACTCTCCCGAATTACTGGAGTCAGCACTGTCTACGTTTCTCTTTCGCTACTGATTAGATTCTTTGTGGAAGAACTTTCACCTTCTGAATCATTTCGATCCGTCGACTATATCTTGCAACCGACACTTGTGTAACTCTGTGTCTTCAATCCGCCGAACACCATTGCCGCGACCGTGGTCAAGCAAATGATAATCACATTTGAGGGTTTCTCACTCTGTTATTGTTAGTTACCCCACCCAAGACTACGCTGTACAGCCTGTGGCAAGTCAAGGTGGTTGTCCGAATAATTGTTCGAAATCAGTCTTCACTCGAGCAGCTGGTTAATTCCAAACGTGAGCTGCGCTGTGGAAGTGTAAGTAGTGAGGCATCTCGTCTAGATACCAATTAATCACACGGCTGATCAACTGCCTTTGTTCATCCCCCACTTTCGAAACCTTCTAGTACGCGTCTTCTTCGTCGGATACGCGACGGTGGTAATTCCTAACGGTGATGAAACAGCTATCCACCGCTCCTTGGCTTTCCAGCGTGGCATGATTCCACTTGAAGGATGGAATCTAGACTTCACGGTCTACAAAACACACTGTAGATATTACTATAAGTTAGTTTCAAGAAACTCAGAACCGGGTACGGACAATCGAGAATTTGAGGACTAGACTCTACTCTGGACTTCTCCGGCCAGATGCTATCCCCCCAAGTTCCACCGTTAACATCAGAAAAACCATTGGTCAGTCAACAATACATCAGTTGTAAGCAATGGTGTCTAAGTGCCGAATGGAAAGAAGTGGAGGGCGAAAAATCTTGTCTTCAGGAACGGTGCCCGTTTCTTTAAACAGAGATAAGGTAAGCACACCTGAGCAATATTGCCCCAGCGCTCTTTGCGAAACTTACCCAATAAGAGTCTGGCGTACAGCGACCGACTAAGGTTAGCTAGCCAATCCGGTTAGAAAGTGACAGCATGCTCGCTACTGGGAGCTGTTACGTTCTGTGTTATGTAGAGCTTCCAACGACGCACAAGCAGAATCACATGGACCCTGTAGCACCCATTTCGATCGCACTGCTTAATTCCCAGTTTTCGTATCATGAGCTGCCTTCCGTGAACTTTTCGCCAGTAAGGATTTGGAACGTGACTACATGCCCCCAAAAGGGGACCGATGTTCTCAAATTCCTGATAGTGTTCATTCTTTCTTGGTTAAATTTTATTCATTTGGTGTGATTGAAACATTACCTCAGACTGAACGGTACATGCATGGTCTAGTACTTTTCCAGTGACTTTCTACTGACGTGCTGAAGCCGGAATTAAATTTTGCTACTCACTCGACTCTACGTTATCTCCCTTTTCTAGAGAGTTCAAAAGAACAGAAGGAATCTCTACAACTGAATTACTTTCGAGGTGAGTTTTGGAGTTTCTAACTGACGTACCACCGCAATATCCTTCACTGATGTTTATTCCCACTGTAGCAGTCCTGTCCAACCATGTTGAGAACAGAGAGAATCGGAGATACGGTGGCCCAGTTAGCGGAATGCAGTGAAGGAATAGTGATTTCTCGTAGAACTATCCTGCTTTTCAGTGGGGCCGCCATGCACAGAAGACCAATAGTCTTAATGTAGAATTTGTATTGGTTACATCATCCATCATCAGCTGTACTAACCGCGTGATTGTCGTACAGTGGTTGTAGCTGCCACAGTTTCGTTCACCATCTTGAGTTGATAGCCTTGGAGTTCTGGGCCTGTTAAACCTGACTTGGGGAAAAGGTCTTTGCGGAATAGGCATTTTCTTGACGAACCATCATCCTCACGGATAGCACGACGTCAGTGTTCGGTGCCCAGCTGCCATGCCACCCGAAGGAACCACCAGAGCTGAAATACTACCAGGTCGCTCAAGGCTGCACGAGGGCTGGGATACTTTTAGATTGCCCAAGCCTAGACAGGGGAAGTCTAGAGGCAGGGGTCGGGTTCGAACCACGGGCATTCCGGTCAGTGAATGTCTGACTTCCTCCTCATTCGATACTCATTAGCATTCATCTGTGAATTTGAGGGGTGGGCGCGCCTTCATACTTCATTCTCTGACCATCTCAGATTGCTTCTTTTCCATTTTTCGCTTTCTCCATACTGTACTTTTGTCCGATGACTGCCATTCCACTCTTTTCACTGTTGGGGACAGCGTTTTTATTTTGAAGGTTAGCATTTGCCACACTACTCCGGCTAAGAGGTGAGATGGACAAAGTAGTTAGAGCGCGAATTTACTGACCGGAAGGTCCGTGGTTCGAAACCGACCTCTGCCTTTCGACTTCCCCTGTCTAGGCTTGGGCGACCTGGCAGTATCCCAGCCCTCGTGTTTCCTTCGGGTAGCATGGCAGCTAAGCACCGGATGTGTATTACAGCTGAACGATTTTTGTTAAGGGAGCAGTATTTAACATACTTGGATGAGCATGGTGTAAATGAACAGGAAATTGAATGAATGATGATATTGGCTAACCCGGTGGCTGATTGCCGGCCACCGTACTCACGGTAGAGGAGAAGCAAACAGCATTTATCAGTGGTGTCCTTGTTCTTCGCACCACACGGTCTTGATGGTCTCGTTTATGCTAGGTACAATATACAATTTTCTGTTTTGACCTCAATATCTGCAATATCGCCTTGCGCTTTCTGTGGCCTGTGACAAGGCCGGATGTAAGTGCCAAATGAAACTTCAAGCTATCCATAAGTGGGCTGCCGCCTTAGATATGGGGCGAGATGGCCCATGTGGTTGGAGCGCGATTTTGTTGGCCAGAAGGTCCGTGGTTCGAACCCGATCTCTGCCTCTCAGCTACACCTGTCCAAGCTTGGGCAACCTGGCAGTATCCCAGCCCTCGTGCAACCTTCGGGTCGCATGGCAGTTAGGACCGAAAGGGTGCGACAGCTGAATGGTTTTTGGCAGTGGTTGGAGAAAGAACAAACTATGCTGCACTCGGATGTCACTACTAAATAAAGACATCGAATATACGCCACATCACGAAATACTACGCGAGGACAGTGTGTTGTGGTTTGTACCGTAAAAACCCTTTTTGGGATTCTCTCCCCCCCCGTATGTCTCGGATTTTTAGATCGTGACCCTCGTGAAAAATGAGGGATCACCGTAGTGGCTGTGGATCGTTATAGTTTGAACTTCGTAAGATTTAGGGCTCCACATTTCGCGATCCGTTCAGCTACAATCGATAACAACAATCGTTCAGCTGTAGCACACTTTCAATGCCTAGCTGCCATGCCACCCGAAGGAAGCACGAGAGCTGGGTTACTGCCAGGTTGCCCAAGCATAGACAGGGGAAGTCGCGAGGCGGAAGTCGGGTTCAAACCACGGATCTTCCGGTTAGTAAATTCGTGCTCTAATCACTTGAGCCGTCTCGCCCAAGCTGTATCATCCTTTCTATGTCTAGCTGCACGAGGGCTGGGATACTGCCAGGCTGCCCAAGTCAAGAACAGGGGAAGTCGAAAGGCAGGAGTAGGGTTCGGACTACTGAGCCGTCTCGTCCGTATTAATATACATAGTAATGTGGGGGAGGGTGATCTGTTAGGGCATTCGTCAGTTGTCGAAGCCACAAGAAAGGGGCAGGAAAGCTCACCCTTTTATGGTCTTTATGTCCGCTTGTCCATTTTCCGTCTTCGGCATTCACTACTCCTTTAAGTCTCTTGTTCTGTTTCATCCACCTCTTGCAGAATATTGAAACGGATGGAATCACTGGAGGAAAACCAAGTGCATTCGGGGTCTCCACACAGAGTGAAGCCCCTGCGGCGCTCGCGGTCTGTTGATTCATTCCTGGTCACCAGCTTGGCCTCTCTTCAGGTGCGTTGTTTTTCCTTCGACACTGCTGTTTCACTTCATTCACTGTGTTCGTACCACTGTGCATCACCCCGTCCTAATGTGGGCGATCATTTGGCACCGCACAATGAATGGGCGCCGTAAATTTATACACTGAAAACCAAAAGCTGTAAATTTTCAACGCCTGTATACACAAAAGAGCAAACACTGTAATAGGCGCTTTGGGCTCTGTATATTATTAGTTATTATTATTATTAGTTATACTCGCTATATCGTCACCTGCCTTCTGCAACCAGTAAGCCTCCGAAAATCGGTTTTACATCACCTTCTTCGGTCACGCTGGGACCACCTTCCAATGTCGAATCATTTGTTCTGTAATGCTTCAGTGTACACGGTCTTCTCCACAGGACAGACCACAGTAGAGCGAGTTCGCTGCTCTCGGGATTCCGCAACAGTGCCCTACGATGGCCGCAACCTGATACTTCGGTTCTGGAAAGTTAAATCAAATCTTTCTTTCATCGTCGTGATCACTGTTCACGGGGAACAACTTATTCAAATTCTTGTGGCGCTGATACCGCTTACGTCCTTTCTGAGGTGGTGCCTCTGCTTTAGTGGTCAGAAGCCCTGATTCCCTCGAGGGCATTGGATACTTCGAATTTGATGCACCGTTGAACACAACTGGACCATTTTCATTTGAAACCGGAGGTGCCGGTAAGGTAAGCGGATCAAAGGCGGCTGCACTCAGTCCACTTAACCGGATGGACACAATCCCGGACTCCTTTTAGACAACCTAGGTTTGTTTCCACCGTATGGCCGCCGGCGTCCGTCTTGCAGCATATATGTTTCATCAGTAAAAGCACAATGGATGACTTCCTTAAAAAATGGAAGAATATAGGTACTATAGTGCCTTAACTCGAAGTCATCCCAAATAATGATCCCAAAGTCATCATCATCATCGACGGCATGACATCAGTGTTCAGCACCGATGCTTCCCTGCTTCACTTCAACCATGATTTATTTGAAAGCCTTAGTGTAAAGAAAAGAATAAAGGTGGACGGAGAAGGGATTTAGTGCCACTGACATCTGTTGGCAGCCGTTGCACAACCGAAAACGCCCTTTCTAATTGCCTCATCACGGGATTTGCCGACTACAACCCACACGAATTATGGTTCTGAGGTAACGATGGTCGGATGCCTGAATACGTCTCGGTTCCGCTGCTCGAATAGGCCAAGTCTCACAACCATACAACAAAACAGCCAGCACTGGCTTGATACACACGTCCCTTGAAATTCAGGGATAAACCATTCTGACGCCACAGGTGTCTCAAGTTAGCAAACGCGGTCCGAGCCTTGCAGATTCGTGCATTCACCTCATCTTTCACACTACAATCTAAAACGCTCCACAACTTCCAGTACCTCTCCCTGGATTGTGAGGGGCGTGTTCAGTGACTGTACGTCTACAAGCATGACCTTACACTTTGTGGGTGCAAAGTGCATAGCAAAGGACTTTGGTCAGTTCATCCGAACAGACCTGCGCCTTCTCCTCCTCTTCGAAGATGAGAATGATGTCGTCTGAGTACTCCAGATCGACAGGCTATTCGAACACCAGGGTTTTGGAGACGATCCAGCGCTCGTCTCATTAGTTCATCGATCGCAAAGTCAAACAGGAATGAGGAGAGTGGGCATCCCTGACGGACACCGTTTTGTGTACGGAAGCTTTTGGAGAGCTCTCCGTACACTCTCACACGTCCGGAAGTCTGAGAATACAGAGAACGTATTATGTTTACAAACTTCCGGGGCATTCCTTGGTGGGCAAGCGTCTCAAGAAGAACAGACCGATCAACCGCGTCGAATGCGCCTCGGAAATCCAGGAATACTAGAATTGTGGGTCGCCTATACGTATGGCGTTGTTCTCGCACCTGACGCAGTGTGAAGATTTGGTCAAATGACCCCAAAACCTATGTGTTGGGCTACAGAATATGACCTATCTGGTGCGCGTAGAAGTACGTTTTCCTCTACAATGTTATTTTGGGGCTATTCCTCCGTTTTTTGTTTTGCGCGGGCATTATTGACACTTGGAGCCAAACGTTTCGACTGAATTTGTTTGCCCTCTCTCATTATTTTCCCCAAACAAACGAAGAGTGACATCATAAGGTAAGGGTAAACTGTATTGTCTTTAACCTAGGCAACAATTGACTCTTTGTCAGAAAAATGCCATCTTTCAACTAAGGAAACTTTGTTGCAATTCTCGAGGCAACATGGTACGAAATATGTAACGGTTCTGGAAATTTCCAAGACATTTCCTCCTCGGTTTATCACACTCCCGAAGAAGAAACTTTCTACCCTAAAGTCACTGCTTTCTCTGCTCGTCCCGCAAACTGTGAAATAATCAGGATATGACGAACTCTTCTGGAAGAGGTCAGAGGACTTTGTCAATTTCAGCCCCGCCAACCCCTGAAACAAAGTAACAGTATTAGTATCGATCAAGATGTGTGAACACTTTGGCGTACCCCGAACGAGGACTCTAACCGCATGCATATAGGCCCTACTCCATTTGTAACGCGACTTCTAGGTCCAATAATACGTGTGACTTCATCACGTGGGATGCAATTCCGAGATTACCACGCAGGATTTCGATCAATCTTCTTCACGTTGTTTCCAGTGCTTGAGAAGCGCCATGCATACCGCCAACCAACCGTGGCGATTCCCGTAAACTGCGATAGAGCCTTTTAATCCGTGAACGAGTTGGTTGTTCCGCCTATATTTGACCACAATTGTAAATATGGTCGGTGCTTGTGAATATTATTCGTCCCAGTTGTTCCCATAGATCAGGTCGCGTTATGACCTACAATGAGCTATCCAAAATGTGCCCCTCAACTAGTGGGTTTTGTCTCGCATATCACCTGTCCGATGTTCTCCACCTGGTTAAGGCGCTGCTGTTATATAATCTCCCTGTAGACACCTGGATCCGGTTTCATTCTTTTATCCGCTTTGGCCTGCGTCAAACGAAGAACACCGGCTGGCTAACCAAAATCCACCCACGATGCCAGTACAGTTGGTGTCCTTTTTTGCCATTGACTTCGTTAGCTGTAGCGACATTAGTGTACAGTTGGTGTCCTTTTTTGCCATTGACTCCGTTAGCTGTGGCGACATTAGTGTTTCGACGCTCGAATAAGTAGCTGGTACCTTTGTCTTCCACTGTCGAACGTCCTTCCACGCGCACACTCATGGTGAGGTGACCATCATAGGTACGCCATCTGCTGCTAACAGGGCGGTTGATTCTTGTCTTGTATAAATGCACCAGCCCAGATACGTAAAATGTGGTTTGCGCATTGACGATGTCCACTGATTCTGACTTAAATGTCATTAGATGACAGCAAGATGTAGGCGTTCTTTCTAAGGACTGGAGCAATTCGCAACTTTGAAGCGCGAGTATTTCATGACAAGAGCATCAGGCTATCTGTGAATACAAGTCGAAGGTGCTCCAGAGTAAATGGTTCTAGCTGCACTCATAAAAATAGTTCGCTTTCAATTGACTTGGACGAGGCTCTTAAGATGGAATTAGCCCGCAGAATTTGTTTCTTGGTACCAAGTTAGCGCGTCAATGAAGACATAGGGTTTCTCTTTGCCAGTCTCAAAGTTGACGTTTCGTTAGTGAACATTTTTTTGCGTGCCTTTCATACGAATGCAACATCTGTTGTCTCTTGCTCGACTGTTGAGGCTTGACAAAAATCTCTAAAATCGGACGCAAAGGAGCGTTTATTACACTTCTATCTATCACCCCGTCCCACAGGAATCGTACATCTCCTGTGTTCATCCCTAACAATTTTCTCACGAGATCATTGAGAATTCGTAATTAATAATTATTAATTATTTAATTGGTAACTAATAAATGAACATGTGCAAAAGCGTTTTTTACACTCATGTCCATTACATACTGTACGAAGCGGAAGATGTTCCTAAACTTAATTCGTGAGTTTTGTTGGATCAAGTATACTCACGTCCATCCGACTAGATGGTGTTGCGCTTTGTTAACCAAAGGTAACTTGAAACGCAGCTAGCTCTCTTGAGCCGTATGCTGCGCCCGTAGGTCCATGTTTGCTTGAGAACATGATACACAAAGTTGTTTACCATATTTTGGTTTCACCTTGTTCTCAACTGATCCTCTATGGATGCCTTCTTTTTGGCTTACAATTCTGTTGACAATCGTGGCAATATAAAAATTGTGCGATGCGTTAATCAACGTCCAAAATGACACCATCCTTCAGCATTTCATCGTCTTTATGTCCTTCAACTTTCTATTGTACTTTACCGTTTCGACTAGTCAAATTTTGGGTTAAGTCGAAGTAGTCGTGTTGCTTCTAATCGCGCTTTGTTTTCATCTATTACCCTTTCTAGAACCAGACGACCCCCTCGGAAACGAATCAAAACCATGCTGCAGTGACTACTGCTGAATCCCCGACCCAGTCAGATTTTGGCTGGACTAACTGTGGTATACCGTATATGCCGAACACCCTGCGAATCACACAGTTCTCGATGGGCAGTCTGGACTCGTACGGACTGCGCGAGCCTGGACCAGACGATGTTGTTGTCTACGCTCCCGGTGCATTCGATTTGTTTCGTATCCTTTTGCTGTCAGGCAGGCTAGTTTTCGCCTAGTTATTCCCTTGCCAGCTTGCTCGAGGTTATTTGGATCGTGGCGTGTTTGAGTATTTGGGATTTTTGCTTCTTCACTGGATGTCAAGTTTCTCACACTAAGCATCACAATCTAGTGATGCACCGGCTGACGAGCTTCAAGCTCCTTGCGACGCGGAATCCAGTGTGGTGAAATGTGATGCCACGGAAGACTTCGCTCAAGCACAGCCTATGAGACTTGCAGCAAAGCCCATCACACTGTCCTTCGAACTGTAGGGTTCAATGTCCGATGCCTGTTGGAACGGGGCCGAACCTTGACATGTGATGGGTTTATTAGCAGAATGCGAGTCCTCGGAACATTAAGATTAAGAGTGTCAAGTTGTGGCTGGGTTTTACCACAGGACGCTACCACCTCGCAACGAGAAAATAGTATCTGTTACCGCAGCCCAGCCTCTGACCTTACATTAGTCCGCTGTTGATGGTACGCAACCTCGTGTGCGGCTGCCTAGTTTTGCCCCTTGCTATCACCAGGATAGGTGACTTTTGAGGATGGAAGTTGGGGATATAGCAGAGGCAGCTGGTCTGAACAGTGGCGTCGCTAGTTAACGACCTTGACGAATCATCAAGGTTCGAACGAAGGCACTCGGAATAGGCCCTGTTGGGCCGAATTCAGCCGCCTCGAAGGAGACTCTGGTCGGAATGAGTAACCTACTGACTGACCTCAGTGGTTGTGGTCGGACGATGGGAGTGAGGATGCTCAGTTATCTTTATGATAAATCTGCGAGAGTCGCTGGACCGGTTCCGGTACCGGACTAGTTTGCCTATAGTGTACCACCAGCGCTTGTCAAGTCATACCCGACAGCCTGGACTACGAATAGGTGACGCAAAGATATAGCCCGTTCGGAAGGCTGATACTGCTGAGCCACAAAGCTGTTAGACCACAGTCGGTGAAGCTAGCGATGACCAAGGCTCTCAAATTGATTGGAGTGAGAACCAAACGACTGATTGACTGTAAAACTGGAAACTCAGTGCAAAGAAGCGCGAAACGTGGTGTCCAACGGGAATCTGGACGACTGTTATATTTGCAGCGAAAAGGCTTCACACTAAGAAAGGTTGTGGATGTCTTGCTGAACGGAAGCGTTGCCGCCAGCAGAGAGGGAAAAAAGAAGCCAGAGTAATACTTTCATTTGCAAATCAATTTGGCTTTTACAAGAGACTCAACTGAATCTCTCATTTATGATATTCTACAACTGAATGTGCTGCACACAGTCCGCCTCATGATTCATTTGGCACGATATTTGAGATATCGCAGAATATCATAAACGAGAGATTCGGTTGAGTCTCTCGTGAAAACCAAATTGATTTGCAAATAGGCGTATTTCTCGAAAACATTCCAATTTGGGTTCAAGTAGAACATAAGGTTGACGGAAACTCGGGGACTGTGCCTACCTGATGGGCCCCAAGAAGGGCGAAACCGGTGGTGGGTTATCGAAGAGTTTTCAGCAACTTTGTGAGTAGTTTCCTTTATGAAAAAAATACCAGAATATTCTGAAGCACAGGGAAAGCGTTGATGTTAAACGAATGTGGAGGTTAGATGACCGTAAGTTGTTCTGTGTGTTATATTGGTCAGGGACGAGAGGCGATGTGGTGAAGTACATCCTAACCAAATGATGGAAGGGGATACAACAGAAGCAAATCACTCACCGAGCCTATCGTAGACTGTTGGTGCAAATTGTAAGTAGTACGATCGATGTGCCGTTTGGAACAACACTCGCAGTTGATCGGTCGTGACTCTTGAGTTTATTGATTGATTCCGTCGTACATTCCTTCTTACACTTCAGAGGTTTATTACGAACCGCTCAGAAAAGTTCGTTCAGGTACATTAAGTTTCCGAAATATGATTCACGTAGTCGTTAGTCGCGCCCAGTCTGTTCGTTTATGCAAATCCATGTATGGATGCCCTTCTTATGATGACATGTAGTGATAGTCATAATCGTTCAATCATTTTTCGATGCATAACTTCAATGCCACCTGAAGAAAGCACGAGGACTGAGGTACTGGCAAGTGGCCAAAGCCCGGACAGGAGCACTGGAGGTACCGATTTTGGGTTCGAACTTGCGGCCACTAAGTTCATACCTTAAACATTGAGCTGTTTCAAGCTCAGCGAAGCCTTGTAGTTACTGGCTTGTCTATCAACATGATCACGTGACCACCCCAGAAACATACTCCACTTTTCAGTATAGTTACCCGATCTCTAATATGGTGTTGTACTATCCATACTTGCCTATTTCCGATGCCACGCGTGGGTCTAGATATTGGCCACTTGTCGTTTCTGGAGAAGTGTCTGGATCTGGGCAACTACATACTGATTGGTTTGCATTCAGACTCCGTACGTCAATATCCGTTTTTTTGCGTTTGTTTCCTTGTCTATGTTTCTCATCAACCGAAATCAGTCACTGACGGCAGCACCAAACGAGAACACTGGTGCTTCCACGCAGTACTCAAACAGTTCCTATTAATGGAAAGTGGACAGAAATGGGGCACGGAGCGGGACCTACGACACAAACTCCGAGGTGACCACACCTCCAATACTCAACCAGATAACCTGGATCTTGAATCCTCGTTTCAGAGAGACAGTACACCAATAGAAAACGAGTCCAGCCTATGTGCTACAGCAGTCTGCTGTCGAGCTTGTTTCATACCCCGAACATTAAAGGCTACCAAATGAACTGAGCATCGAGGGTTGAAGAATGATTTCGAAGTGTCTGTGGCTGTGGTGGCCGAGACAATCGTAGATATTGCAATGAGCGGCGAATGTGTGTGTCAGTTCTTAGGAATGGGCCTACGGAGATGCTGCTAGCTACGGGATGTGGATGGGGGAAAGGAGGAAGTGTGTGAGGTAGAAGGGAGGCGTTAGCAGTAGTTAGGCACTCTTTCGGTGCCTAACTGCCATACCGTCAGAAGGAAGCACGAGGACTGAGATACTGCCAGGTTACCCAAGCATAGACAGGGGAAGTCGAGAGACAAAGGTCGGGTTCGAACCACAGACCTTCCGGTCAGTAAATTCGCACTGTAACCACTGAGCCATCTCGCCCCGGTCGATGTTGCCACGCAACTGCCGGTGTCGCATGAGATTATTTGTAAGTGTGGAATTTGTGGTCGTCAGTGCGCTTAAAACTGGACCTTTGGTTCAAAAGCCCAACCGCGAGGCAGCGGTTGGCTAACAACGTCCCGCTGGTCCATACTCTGGGTTTATTGCAATGAAACTGCTGCAGCTTGCGAAAGATTGACACGAATCAGCTATTGTTTTTCGTCACTGGGTGTATTTCCACTTGAACGGTTTGTCGTTCAACCTCATCGAAAGCCCCACGTCTGCGGGGGATGTCACCCCGCCGAACTTTCCAGTCATGGTGATCATTCTAGCTGTAGTATACCGTCTGTCTTGTTCTCATTTGCTGGTTGCAGTATCCGATGACTTCATAAGATCACATGTGACCCCTTTGTACCGGTTGGATTACATTAAGTAAAAAGAGACAGCAACCTCATTATAACTCGCTTGGATAGGTTCCATTTTCATGCAATTTACCGTTCATTCATCCATTCGTGTATGGAGGCCAGATGTTTCCTCCTCTCCGAAGTCGATAATTATACCTAACTCCTGTGTGGTTCTGTGTACTGCTGGAAGTAGGAAATCTACAAGACGGTCGAACCTGTCACAACGAATGGAATGTGTATTCACTTTGGTCTACCCGTGGTCGGTATTCTGCAAAGTGGCGAACTCGTTCACGCATCCACTCTTCGATTCACACTTTTATGGACTTTTCAAGGAAGGCTTACCCCATGTGAAAATGTGCGGTTCGTAATTTTCCGATGTGTGTAGGTGTGTGTGTCTGTGTGTGGAGATGCAACACATGCCACGCAACACTGACGCTGGCCTAATCAGTTCAAGCGCTATTGACATGGTCATTTCGTGTGAATGCTCGTGCGAGGACATTGTTTAATTATTACACTTGAGAGAGAGAGAGAGAATTCCTGTCAGATGGTTGACGTGTTGTGACTTGTCAAAACAAAAGTGGTCCCATGCGTTCTGCGGTGTGAACTATTTTGACGTAAGCACAGTAGTATCATGCCATTTTGGTGTGAATATTTTCAACCTTGAGTTTGGTGCAACACTTTAGTGACTTGACTGCACAGTATCAGAACTCACATCATATGAAGGTTTTTTTGAGGTGCTGAACTGGTTTTAAGACAGTCACAATTTCTAAATAACTTTTTGAGCGAACAGCCCTTACGGTGTGACTAACGTGGACGATTCTCACGTATGTTGCCTGCCCCACATAGATCTCAGGCTCGGAAAGGCGTTATACCTCTGCCTTTAGAGTATGAGCTATCATTTGCTGATTTCGGTGGGTTGGACTAAAACAGTCCAGGCATTCTTCGAGGCCCATGTGGAAAGTTGTGTTAAGTTTCCGGTGGGAACAGGACCCGGAGATTCGCGGTTCGGAACCCCCACCTTCAGTCGCTCGTGAGGTTTTCTTCAGAGCCTAACTGTTTCAATTTTTACAGTATTTTCCAATTCACCGTTGTGGGAGACACACTGTATAGCATGCCGGTTAGGCTTTACATTCTTTTCGGAGTATAAGGACTACTTCATTAGGTAAAGCAGGCCGGCTTTTGATATCCGTGCGTTGGAACTTTGCCTCTGTTCGTTCATGAGATCACTGAAGACGAATTGTCATTATAACTTAGATTGACACGAGTTGGGGACATAGGTCTCAAGTGCTACGTACGATCTGAAATCCGACCAAGTAATGTGACATAGTTGTTACATGTTGAGAATAGTAGATGTCACTTCCTGACTTTTGGTCTTTTCCTATGGCAAAACTAGGATGTTCTCCTAGCAGCAACCAGCTGTACGACTTATGGTCGTAGATAAGCGACTCTGTTGAATGGAAAACTGTTCGGTTTTTCTCCCAAGAATGATCCGAAGACCATGTCTTGGTTACAAACGTCATTGGTTTTCAGTTGGATCAGTTCTCTGCGGCTATTATCAGGTGCGATTACCTTGAACAGATCAAACAGAGAATATTCAGCAACCTTGTAAGTAGTTTCCTTTATGAAAGAGAATTTTCATCTTTTCTAAACTACACTGACTACGCTCAGAAGGCAATTCTCACAGAAGAAGACGGTTCACCTTGATCCAAATTTTTCCTATTACCTCCCCTCGATAGAAATACGGTGGATTTCTTTTTCGTTGTCCACTTTGTACTACCGTGACTGGCATCGTTTGAGTAGACAGACCAACTGGGTCTCGCGAAAGCATTAGATCGATAGGTGACTCTCATTTGAACTAGTTTCAACAAGTCGCACCAACCCAGTACCCACCGGCACTCAGACTCTCTGCGCTGTCCATATATCCCTGTTCTTAGAGTAGGGCCTGACCAAATTCGAATGAACCTCATACGGATTTCAGTATTCAGGGAACAGCCTCAGCTTAAGCCTTGTTCCGAGTTGCAAACCAACACAAACCGCGTTAATCGAGTGAATGTTGCTGGGTACTAATCGGTAGACTTACTAATTCGTAAATAACTTGACCTTCTTGCGCTGTAATCTGCACAATGCGGGATGATGACTGTGGACTCGAAGGTGAAGTAGACTTTACGACAGAAATGTATCTTTTCCAGAAAAGCCCCACCACCCAAAAAAGATTAGAAAAAAGAGGATGTGAAATTTGCACTTTTGGTTTTTATTGAAGAGGGTGAAAATCGGGATGTCATTAATAATTTGCATGAAAAGGTCCGTTTTTCGGTACCTTTGCCTCCAAACGAACTCACACAAGTAGCCGTCCACTAAAGATCGGTGTGTGCCGCATTGGCGTCTATTCTGCATCTTGTAGACGTGCCCTGCGTGGTTTTTACAGTGAGATATTGGCGTTCAATCGATCTCGACGTGTAGACCTGGGCCGCCGATAACTGTTGGAGTCTGCAAGAGCCGCTAGGCGCAAACTCCGTGAAGAAAGTTCTTCCAGTCAACAGTGGTCGTGTGGCTAACAGATAATTCCTCTGAGCAGAATTTGATTTCTGCCAAATTTTTCGACAGCGGTATATGAATAGAATCACTGTTCCAGCTCCAGCCAAGGGTCAGGTGCCCCTTAGAAGACCGATTTCCTGCCGACACTGTCGAGCAATACACCTCCACCTGTCAGAAACAGTTGAAAGTGTCCGAGTGTGAAAGGTGGCCATTGTTGCATCAACGTTGCTTATGGATCACTCTGTGGCTTTGCAAAAAAACGTATTGCCGTCTCCCTGTCATGAACGAGAGTTGAAAGCGTCAAAAAGTTTATTTAAGGTTTTACCTCCAAACGGAGAAAAATTTTACACAAAGGATGAGCCCAGATGCGGATAAGGAATTGTTTTCTTCAAAAATAGGTCAATGTTTGTGCGTACTTTGAATTGGAGCTGGCAAAAGTGGCGAGGTTTATCTGGAAAAGATCCAACAGAAACTAGTGCCATTCCGTACGTGAGGCTCTTCGTCTTGGTGAACCGGTTTCTTGTAAAGCGTTCAAAAGTCTGACTGAGGGTCTTCGTCTTGGTCTGACGGGGCTCCGAACTCATGGTGTAATGAAGACGGAAATTCTGTATCCTTTGTTTTGTGCTTCCGACAGTAGAGCAAACCAATTCAATAACTAAATTTCCCGCACACAGTCAGTTTGTTCTCTGTCCTGGTCGCCTGTGTGGTATTAATTTCTGTTTCTGTCTCACTTTGCAAACTCTCGTTACAAGAGTAACATTTATTTGATAAAAAGAGGCGGCCAAGTTAGCGCCGAAAAATGAATATGCATCATCAAATGCCTAATTTGTGTATCGCAGTATCCACGTCTCGGCTCTTAGTTACTGGTGATCAACCGTGTCACTTTTTACTTTTTTCCCTTCGGAAGACTGCTACGTATGAAAACCGCCGACTGGGGACTATCCTTACTCTACAGGAACGACTACTCTCAGTTCTGGCCTGTCGAGTACGTTGTCCTTTCTATCGATCGTTTTGGCCAAATTTGACGGTTTTTTTTGTCGTCCTTTTTACACAGTAAGCATGTATTTGGTTCTTGCTGCGTTTACTGTCCATTCTAACGTGTACCTTGTAAGAGTTTTACTGATGCTGCAGGGGCTTCTTGCTACCTCCGATTCTTAACTCGCTGTTCATCTTTTGTTTCGAGACATTTGACGGGTATTGCTTCATTAATTTCCCCTTCTCTTCACAGTACGTGTGTAACGTCGTAATTGATGCACCTTATAAAATCACCGGTCGATTCCTTGATCACTTCAAGGTGAGTTTTTGTTCGTTCGTTTGCCGCTGATTGGTTGATGTGTATTCTCTCTGATTTCTTTCTACCTGAGGCGGAAGTACTTTGTGTTGCAGTCCATTGCGCGCGTTCTCCCCTTGGCCTTGAACTCGTTCAACTGTGACTGTGTAATGCATGTTGGAGTTCGCACTTCCTCGCACTGAAACAGCCTAGCTTCGTCGGACGGACACACCCACACTTGTATTAATTGTCGTGGACATACTTTTATGGCTTTACCGAGTCAGATCAACCACAAAGCTAATGCTAGCCTGTTCGGTTGCTGGAATATTTGTTTTCATTAGTATACTTCTGGAAATATTGGTCGAAATTGGAGCACCGACGCCGCAAATGTGATATCTAGGCAGTTTCTCCCATAGTGTTCATATGCCTACTTACAACGAGTGGGGCTTGAGTCATCCGTGGACTTGTGGAGAGTGGTTGACTTCCTGCTCCCCGCGCGCGCGCGAGTGGGTATGCGTTGAGCCTAATTGTATGCCCATTTATTGTGTGCATTGTGAAGAGGGGGTCTCTTCGTGTTTGATACTTGCACGAACATGAATACAACTTGACCTGATGTGTTGAATGGAGTTCATAATCCTGGCGCGTGACGCAAGTGGTAGCCGCGTAAGCGAAAATGGTTGAGAAGTTTAACTGTACATGTTGTCGGCTCAGGTTGCAAGTGGGACAGGAATGGTCACGTGGTTTGAGTGTTTGTGGCGCGTGATCTGATGAGTGACCTCTACACATACTCTCCCCGTAGCTAAGGTGCTGATGAAATGGTAGGTGCTGCTCGTGATTGTGGGGTAAACAAGATAATAGACAGTCTATGTGGATGTACTGATAAAATTAGTTCCAGGGGTAAGTAGACAGGAAGGTAGTCGCTACAAATTATGAGTCCCGGATGTGCTCAAAATGATCTATTCTCTTTACTACGTCGCAGCGAAACCATGTATGCTCACATTTCATAAAAATACAGTGCTCATTGTGAGTCTTATAGAAACGAGTATGTGGTCCCCAAAAAAGTTGGACATAAAGCGCCATCTCCGAGATATCAAATGTATATTAGTCCGCTGGTAGTGGATTTACCATTTTAGCAGAGTCCAGACAGTGACATGTTACGTGAAGATCAATAGCAGTAGCAGAAGTTGTAAGAACCGCATACTTGTCGTACAGTGGTTGTAGCTGCCGCAGTTTCGTTCACCGATGATTTGGGGGGGGGTGGGTAGGTAGCTGCGTATTCAGGCGGGAACTGACAAATTGGTGCTTATGTACAGCACTGTCAACGAATTGTTAAGTGGGGGGATTGGGAAGGGAGCATTGAAAGCAATAGCTTGGATACGCGAACGCCGTTGGGGGCGCTACTGGACCATGTCTGACAATGTCTCTAGCCATTGATGTGGCCCGTCTCGGGGTCTCCATCCAGCAAGACAGCAGTGACCAGCGCAGCTGAGCTTGCTGGTACTGGCTTTCATACTTCGCTGCCAAGTCATTGTTTGACCGCCTCTGGCTCTCTTCCACCCTTCACGTGGTTGTATGAAAAGAGCCCTTCGAGGAAGTCGGTCGACTGGCATACGCAACACGCGGCCAAGCCAGCGCAACCTATGCAGTGTGATCA
>NW_008751677.1:141783-147416 GCF_000715545.1 Opisthorchis viverrini
GCTCTTGCCTTTCCAATACGCATGGAAATATCATCTTTCGCCAGACCACCGGAACTGATACAGCTGCCCAGGTAAACAAATTTGTCTACAGGACCGCCTGTTTGTTTTACTACAAGTTTCAGTTCTCTTTGTTACCATCCTCATGTGTAGCGGTGCTGCTGTCCTTTTGCCATCCTCATATTTTGTGGTTTCTCGGCCGTTTATTGGATAGATTCTTTTTGTCCTTGTCTGAAGTAGGTACATCCGTTCAGTCGTTCTTTTTCAGGTCAACTATGTTGTAGTTGGTAAGGATACTGAACTGCGGTTGCTCACCAACGGAGAGGACCCAATGAAGGTAAGTTATCCATTACTTTGTTGAATGAGTTGGCTACTACTTGCATTTGACCCATGTCACATAGGGCAGGGCATTCGGGAAGCGAACGTGTTTAGCTTGCATCTTCGCTTGGTTAGGTCGTTCAGCTGTGACACCCTTCCGTTGCCTAGCTGCCATGCTACCCGAAGGAAGCACGAGGGCTGATATACTGCCAGGTTGCCCTAGCCACACAGGGGAAGTCGAGAGGCAGAGGTCGGGTTGGAAGCACGGACCTTCCGGTCAGTAAATTCGCGCTCTGACCACTTAAGCCATCTCGCCCCCTGGTTGGTTTTGATGTCTATGACCGGTTGTTCTCTATTCAGCTTTGCACAGTTACCTACTGGCTCGTTAGTTTCTTCGCGACTTATCCATCATCATCATCAAAGACAGCAACATTAGTGCTGATGCTTCACTACCGCGACTTATCCGGTCCTGTTGCTCAGACCTATAAAGAGGCATTCATAAACTTGACGAATCTTGTTTTGATTCAAGTCTCTCCCTTGAGGAACAAGCGTATTTGCAGTTTGCTGATTGGGGTGGCTTCCTGGAGTGTACTGTACTAAAAAACATACCTAAAAAGTTTAATATCACGTTTACGACTATTGGACGTTAACGGGGATTGCGGTGTTCCATGAAACAGACCGCTTCACTTCCTGTTTGTACACACTTATCAGTGTCATATTCATAGGATGGATGATTCTCTTTGACAGCAGTTGCACTAATGCATCACCAGCATCCGAACAAAGCGTTTTCAAACGGATACCCGTTTCAGCAAACAGAGTCATAATTTTGAATTTTAAGCTGGCATACATAGTCCGCAAATATTGACTTCCTATCGATAAGTTTTGTGCCTACCTGGCTATGTTGACCATCTAAAATACGTTCTTATCATTCAGACATTATTGTACATTGGTCTTCCGGCGGAGAAGATGGCTCACTTGTTAGAGCGCGAATTTATTGGTCGGAAGGTCCGTGGTTCGAACCCGACCCCTGCTTTTCGACTTCCCCTGTCTAGGCTTGAGCAACCTGACACTATCCCGGCCCTCTTGCTTCCTTCGGGTGGTGTGGCAGCTAGGCACCGGAAGGGTGTGAACGATTTATTTTTTACTGTTAGTGCAGTGACGATGTCACCCCGATTGGTGAAAAGTTTGCAATCCAACTGCCAAGCTCGGCGAACAGACCAACAACCAAACAACGCACCCGAGTTACCTACATTCCACAACATTGCTATCACTGGCTTGTTTTCTGGTGTTGCAAATGGAAAATGCAGAGACTCAAACATTTACGTACGTAGTCATCATGTCCCGTTAGTACCTTGCTAGTGCATTCAGTCTTGGTTGAATAAAGGAAGGAAGGACATGGAGCTTGATACAGTGAGTTTTGGGAGGAGAAGGTGAAGATCCATTACAGGGATGTCAGTTGGTCAATCATCATCCTAGGCAGCATGATGTCAGTTTCAACACCGATGCTTCACTGCCGTACGGTTGTATGAGGGCTGGGATACTTCCAGGGCGCCCACACCTAGACAGGAGGACGATTAGGGTCCTTAACCAAAGCCTTTGGCTCAACTGCCTAACCGCAGACAGCAGTGTTTGGTGGGAAATTCAAATGCATTACCATTTCTATGGAACAAGTCGCCACATGTTCCAACCCCCAACCTGGAGGTCCAGGAGACTGTGTTCGTCAGACCTCTAACCATTGACCAACCTGGTATGAGAGACTCTGTGAGTATCACTGGGACACTCCCCACTATAGCTCAATCGATCGCTGAGGTGCACAAGTCGTCACACCACGGTAAGGTCCAGTCTCTTCGTGACGGTTGGTCCAGCTGGAGCTACTCGAGCTGTTCGTCGCAGGCGAAGCGGTTCGCGAAACTCGGACTTTCTTAAGTAACTGTCACTCGGATGACTTTACGCCGAAGTTTGCTACCAGACAGACTGCATAATATACACTTATCATGTTCATCCATGCGTAAATCTCATGTGTCCTCGGGGGCCACTACCGTTTGTCACCATATTTTTTAGGCAATGGCCATCTCAAAACGAGGCCAATGGTCGCCCACTAACTCGCTTTCACATCAAACTGTTGTCGGTCTTGCTGTCAAGGGTGTTTAACCTAAGAGACAATTAGGAATTTGCACATTCTCACATTGTTGGTGTAATGTCTATCCATCCTCATTCAGACAGATCGTTATTTCGGAACTCCTCGCCACCTTGCAATATAAATCAGGTTCGCATAGGCGTATGAAAGGGACGAATCTATTGCTAATATCCCGCCTCATCCAAATACGGGATTTAGATAGCATCAAGATGAAATATCTCATCACCAGCTAATAAAACATCAAATTAGAAGAAGGATTGGCTGTTCTGCGGGCGCAGTGATGTGTCAGCTGTGATCCTCTTGTTTAAGCAGTTTTCACTGAGAGGGAGAGAGAGGGATTACGGTAGCAACATTGAGCGCTAGGGTTTCACTGACATACTTCTGAAGTCTATTCAATTACGACTTCCAAACTCAAATCGTACCGTGGTTCGCAGTGTCGGACGATTTGGTGTTCACCCCGGGAAACTGAGGTGGTTTCATTGTTCGTATACCGTATGGACTTGCTGTGATACGTCTGTCCTGAAAACGTTCAACTATCCGGTGCGAACAGAACTGCTAAAAGTCATTTGGAAATTTTCTGCTGTCTGACGTGACAGTCATCGTAAGCGTTCAGTAAAGAGATCCAGCAACATATCGTTTCGAATTCCAGGACATGCGATCCATGTATAAATTAGTGATCAAGATCTCCATCCACTTCTCCTCTGCTTTAAGTATCGTACTCCCGGACTCCAAAGTTTATGTTATACCAAAATGTTTTCACTAATTCATACGTGCAATCATATGTTATACCAAAATGTTTTCACTAATTCATACTGTGCAATCATAAATGCTTTTGTATTCTCTGCAGATTCCGAAACAGCGTGGAATCTTTAGACGTATAGACAGTGGCTCTGATGTGACCACATCCTCGGTTGTTGCGCGCATTTTGAAAAACCGGTGAGTACCGTGATTTGGTCACCTGCAATCTCCTTTTTGCCGTTACTTTACCATTTGAGAAGTGTCTTTTCGCAAATGCGGGTATCGATAGTCAAGCGTCATCAGTCGCTCCTGAAACCAATTTGACCCAATGTCTGTTGTTCCAGCAACATAAATCCCACCTGTCGCGCCTTGTCTTACAGCGCAAGCTCTCACCAACCGCAGTAACAGCAAGACAAAACGGTCGAGTTTAGACCAAACATTGCGACATGCTTATCTAACAACTTTCACGAGCGCAAAGTTCAGAAAGATCTGCTGGCCGGGAAAGCTTTACTCAGGTACTTCATTACGAGACTTGTGACCTGTCAAACACAAGCACAGCGACTGTTTGTGCAGACCAAACTAGGGGTGGGTATTGCATAGAATGTTTCTGTAAACATGGGGCGAGATCGCTCAGTGGTTCAAGCGCGAATTTACTGACGGGAAGGTCCGTGGTTCGAACGCGACCTCTGCATCTCGACTTCCCCTGTCTAGGCTTGGGCAACCTGGCAGTATCCCAGCCCTCGTGTGGCATGGCAGCTAGGCACCGAAAGGGTGCTACAGCTACGGTTTTTTCCGTAAACATGCGTTTGGTTTATGATCGCGTACAGCAGCGGCTTCTGCTGTACAAACCATCCTCAGACTTACTGCGTATGCCGATCTGATGCTCAGTGAATTCTGTCTCGTTATTCGGCAAGGTCTTTTCAAGTCATACAGTGGCAAAGGTTAAGAGAGCAGTGTGTAACATAGTTGAATGAGCATGGCGTGTACATGAATGGGAAAGCGATTGAGAGAGGACATTGGCTATCTATCAAAGAAAAACTAGTTCAGGTCGCTGATAGAATGACTTGAGCTTGTCACTGCGGGCAGTGTTCAGCACAGGGTGGCCGGAGGCGAATTGGACCATGAGCTGGTCCACCAGAGCTGTTTTCGCCAATGTCCGTTGGGAATCGGTGTTTTCCCACCTTTCGTAGCTGGGCGACCAGTGAGCCGTCACTCAAGCTAATGCTATCAAGACCGAATTTCATCCTTTTACCTCAGATGCCGCATCAAAGGGGAGCAAATTTCACGTTCTAGTGTGTATCGTGGGAGTGCTTTACTAGAGTGAAGTAGGCGAGTTATCTCGTTCCCAGAACACTCACCCTTGATCGTAGTGAGACATTCTGAGGTCCAATTCACAAATCAACAAACTGCTTTTGCTGTTTCTTTGAAAACCTTTACTACACTGGTCATCAATACACCTTTTACTTATCCACTTCCTCAAAGCCTCATTTCCAATGTTTTTTTACCACAATCTATTTACCTGTACCATTTGCACTTTAACCATGCTGTTGTACGCGATATTTTAAACTTTGATGAACTTTTTCTTGTTCGTTTCTTTTTAGATTTGATTACGAGAAACGCAACCGTTCCAAAGAGGCCCGAGAAAGCGAGGCCATTACCTCGTTGAATCGTACTTCAGAAGGCCTGTGCTTATAGTATTTTTCAATCCTCAACTCTGTTTTTGCCAATCTGTGTTCGGCTAGCTGTATGTCCCAGCTCAGCCGTATTCCTATTACCTCTATGATTCCCCCCAGCCGAAGTTTTATAGCTACTGTGATTCAGACAGACAGACAGGCTGTGATACTTAAAGAACTCATCTCAGCGACCAACGCTCACTCTTAAATACCACCATCAGGAACTGTGATATGAATAGTCTGTAATGCTCACAGAGGCGCCAAAAAAACACCGAGCAAAATGACTGTTCTGTCCATAATCTACCCTCTGTATTAATCCCTTGCCCTACTCGGGTTTGAAGGTCGTCACCGTGATGCGAAATGGGTGCCGTATATTTTGTTTCACCAGGCATTTGCACTTTCTTTTCAAATCACCTCTGGTATCGAAATGGATAAGAATTCTTCGAAGTGATTAATCACACAACTGCCCATGTTTGCATCAGTCACGGCGCTCTCCCGAGTTGACCGATAGTGCGTTTTCCTCTTCTCTGCTTGGTCTGGTACCGTGTTCAAATATCCTATTGTACCAGTCTGTATGATTGACTTGGTGAAAAACAACTTTGAATTGGATGTTTTTCTTTTGTTTTTCATTTGAACACCTTGGCTTTCCCCTAAGCTCTTATCATTGATTCCTCTACTTAGCTGCCCCCCCCCCCCAAGCGGTTTCGGGTTTCAAATATAGGTTGTTTATTAGCGAAATACACTCATTTGCAAACTAATTTGGTTTTGCG
>NW_008751677.1:147608-149460 GCF_000715545.1 Opisthorchis viverrini
CCGGTAAAGAAGTATGGAAACACAAACCAGTAAACTTAGTCGGGTCGGCAATAGCCGCCGTCCTGGATGGGGACCCCGGGACTCGACTCACTAATGCATAATTACACTGGCAGAAATGACCCAATCGCGCAGTCAGTGGCGCTCGTCATCATCATCACCGACAGCATGATATCAATGTCCAACAGCGATGCTTCACCGCCATAGTGGCGCTCGTGAATCAAAGATATCACCTTCAATGCGGCCCCGCGATAGATGAATTACTCACGCCTCATTGGCTGCGCTCGTTAGGAGATGTACTCCGCATGCTAGAAGACCGTCTGCCTCGCAGAGCTATTTTAGCTCGACTCCGAACGATCGGGAGATGGACAGTGTATGACCCGGTTACGAAGTATGAAAACACTAACCAGTAAACTTAGTCGGGTCGGCAATAGCCGCCGTCCTGGATGGGGACCCCTCGGACTTGTTCAACTTGACACACGGTTTGGCAGCGCGGCGGTTTTTCCTGACCTTTCCGGACCTATGCTACAGTAGATTCCCTTCATGTAGACTCCGTGTAAGTCAGGTGCATTCCTTGAACTCGAAAAAGCGTCAGACAAAACTACACATCACCCAAGCTTCGATATGTTCAGAGATGACATTTCACTAGGGTCCAGCGTACCCTGGTGAAGTAGTCGTGATACGCTTGCGCCGCCCTCTTATAAGGAACCATCGGGGTTCAGATAACGCTGCGGTCGATCATATGCGCTGACCAACTCTCACAAAGGCGGAACTTGAATTAGGTGCCTTCTTGTTCGGTATGACCTTACCGAAATAGTCGTGTTAAGACGGCAGACGCAGTGATCAGACGTGGGTATAATCCATGCGAAGACTAATTTAGCCTGTAAATACAGGGTGGCTGAAATTTTGCCCTACTCTCTGACTTTTAGCTACCGCTGAATTTAATACATACCTCTGGTTTTGTCAGCATATTCACGTTAAATCTCAGTGAACGCCAGTCAGCTGATCGGAGTCTGTGGGCACATCAACCAGTCGTGATTTTAGTGCCCGTACACTCCTTCGAGCAGTCCTGCTGTTCTGGTAACTTCATCCGCAAAGCACTGGACTCAAACTCTGTTCTTCTTAGAGCTTGTGAGCACTGCATCTCCTTTGCTCCCCGGTAATTGAATTCCGGGCATCTGACATACGCGGCTCATTTACTGGCTTCTGTCTGTCTGCTAGGTTTCATTTCCTCATCGACTTGAATACCTGGGGCGCTTGCATGGAAGCCGTTCAAGGTCTGAAGGTCCAGAATGCATGTTTATCCCATGCTCCAACACGTCTGTACAACCGTTGTGCGAAAAGTGAAGTGTTACTCATCAGTAAATCCATTAATTTTCCACCAACCAAACCTTTCGGAACAACGACTTGCCGATTTTCCTATTTCAAAAGGCATGAAATTGATGTAACAGGTGGGAGAATAACCAAACAACTGTTTACGAAACTTGAAAACAGTCTACGATACGCCAAGCGCGCCCTGTGCAGTTATGTCAGGCAGGATGAGAATGATTAGAACGGACAAATTTTTGCCAGTTTCACTCGATCTGATCAGCTGCTTTCCGTCATTTCATCTGCCATCAGGTCACCTTCATCTTTGGAAATTGGTGGCTAACTGACCTCAGTTTGTTGGTGCACATCACTGGCACATGCAACCATCGCCCTGATTTTGCTTGCAGACGACAAGTGGACAACAAGCGTGTCTGCCAACAGTTAATTCCGCCCAAATACATCATCATCATCATTGTCAGCTGTAATAACCGCGTACTCGTGGTACAGTGGTTGTAGCTGCCACAGTTTCGTTCACCGATGATTTGGG
>NW_008751677.1:149551-159305 GCF_000715545.1 Opisthorchis viverrini
TGTCTCTAGCCATTGATGTGGCCCGTCTCGGGGTCCCCATCCAGGAAGACGGCAGTGACCAGCGCAGCTGAGTTTGCTGGTAATGGCTTTCATACTTCGTTGCCAGGTCATTGACCGCCCCTGTCTCTATTCCACGCCTCACGTGGTTGTGCGAAAGGAGCCCTTCGAGGAAGTCGGTCGACTGGCATACGCAACACGTGGCCAAGCCAGCGCAACCTGTGCAGTGTGATCAGTTCATCTATCGAGAGTGAGTTATTTCTCCCGAATACCATTCGACGTACTTCAGAATTGCTGATCCGGTGTTCCCACCAGATTCGGGCAATGCTCCGAAGACATCGATGGTCAAACACTGAACGTCTTTTGACGTCCTCAGCGCGCTCCCGAATACAACAATATGAAGTCATTGAACTATTAGCCAGTTCAAATTGAGCCTGTGGGTTACCGCATTACGACCATCGGATGTTGGACACACGCATAAGCCTAATTGCCGGTCGCTGCAAGTGTATCTTTGTATGTGACCGGATGACTGGATGTCGACAGGTCGATACGCTGGGTGATCGTGAATATGACGTACACGCTGAGGTGAACGCAGTTGATTGATTTCGGCGGCCCAATGCGAGTGAGTTTGACAGTTTAATCTGTCAAAGACCCTGGAAACTTTACGCGTTCGGGCTGAATCAAGTCATTGTACTATTGAGCGTTGGTTTAGTCTGAGTCACTGGCCTAGTGCCACAGTAATCGAGATAACTTTTCTGCTGTTTAATTTTCTCACGTCTCTCCTCGTGATTTGTGTGGGCTTATTGGCATGAGGAGACGATGACTTAAGTTTACAACAGCCTCGCCCAGTGATGGACCTGGATGCATTTTGCTGTTGTTAACCAAGCTGCGATTTTCGAGCAAACAAATGATTAGTTGTTTGATACTCGTGTACCGGTATCTAGATGACGTGAGTGTAAAGCACGGAACTTTGAGAGATGCCCTTGTCACTGACGCAATCGGTGCATGGTATATCAGCATGGGTCACTCGTGTGATCAAAGGTCAACATGGTCACGATAAAATCGACTTGCTTTTCTGCGTCAGTAAGCAGAATGCGTTGACTGATCAGTGGGTGTGGAATGGTGTCTCTAGCCGAATCAAATAAAGCCCGCTGCGGTTCGGTTCCGTGATCATAGTGCCTTGATTTTCACTGGTAGGACAGGGTTACCTTGTACAATAAAGGACCGTCTGGCATGTATTCTGAAAAAGAACCGCCACACTCGGGTTCTGTCACAGTTGTGTCACTCTTTCTTTGAACATATGTCGCAAAACCTTCCAACTCGTAAGGGACTGCATCAAAAACTTAGTGGAAACGGCGTATTAACAAGCAAAACCACTTTTGAATGGTGGCACAACCACTAACCCACCGCTACGCACAACTACGCACTGATGATGTCACCTCGATTGGTGATGAAACGTTTGCAACCAAATTGCCCAGCTCAGCGAACAAGCCAACGACCACCATCTACGCTACCTGAGCTACCGACATTCTCCTCTATAGGTGAGGAAAGTCTTTGTGGAGGTCCTTCTCATAGAACGCTATAAAGCTTGGAATTACAACACTACAGGCACTAAAGCTGTCCTAATGGATCCAGAAAACTATGACCCGAATGGTGTACTTGTTCACCTCGTAATGTGCTGGAAAAAGAGCGCTGTGCTGTGAGCAGAAAGTGCCCAAAGATCAAATAACCCCGTTACTCTGTGGAGGTGTGGATGGTGAAAGGCTTAACCTATCATAACCTGGCAGTAAACATTTCCAAGCTGTTTCAAAGGCGCTGATTCAACGTACGTTTTCACGTGTTTGGGTGACAGTATGTTCCGGATTCTTCAGTAGTCTTATGAGTAGTGTTCCTCCAAGAAAATAACAGGACAACTGTTTCTCAGAAACGACAATCATATTGAATAAAATGGCTTCTTTTTACCGGGTGCAGTTGACTTCCCATGTCTGGTTAATACAGTCGCCTGCAAACTATAGGTCCGCTATCTAGCCAACGGACCAGGATGTAATCTGGTTTTCCAGATGGACACTTCACTCGACCAATGAGAAAACAAGGTTCAACTGACAAGCGCAAAACCCAATTCATCCCGCTACACTATTGGTTGTTCTCACGATTAACTCGACTAGATTAATTTTACGCGGGAACAGTGATCGACAAGGTCATTGAGCAGTGAAAAGTGTCGATATTGGTGGCATTTTCCCGATCAGCCTTTGAAAATGCTTTGCGGTTAGGCACCTCTTGGCACTTGAAAGGCTGATAGAGTGTGTCGTTAAACTTGATTTCATTTTCAGGGCATATATCTACCAGTTGCGTCCATAATATTTACGAAGTTGTAGCGGCCAGTGCATCGTGAGCCTCACTGCTCTATTCACGCTGCAGCCGTAGATGAAACGATTTCAGGATTCTGGATCGCTCTAATCGGAGAAGCACGGTAAGTAACCCGTATGGCCACTTTGAAACAAATGGACTATTTCTACCAAACATCTTAATTATCTGGTGCGTTCTTTATGATGCTATTCAGTAGAGCTCAGGTTCTCTCGAATAGCGTGCCTCTAACCGACCCCTTCAAGATGCGTGTAACTCTGTTGACTTTAAACCGAAATTTAGTCACAGGTGAGTCGATCTGACAGCTGTTAATGTACTCTGGTAAACTAATACTTTTCATGTGGAGCGCGGCATTTCCACGCAACTTGTTTGTTCAGCTCAGATGGTGCCACACTGGGAAAGCTTAACTGCTGGACAGAAGGACCGATCAGAGCAGAATCTCTGCAGTGAAAAACGAGTGTATCAATTTGAGTGTCTGGAGGTTCCTTCACAGAAGTATCACATCTAAATTGAGATTATGTTGATCAGTTTCAAAGATTTCGATATCCGAGCCCCACCACTGTTTCCAGTTTATCTGCAAGCTCGTTAGCTGAGTTGACCGGCACATGAGCGTATTTTAGTGCAAACAAGATGACAAAGTTCCGAAGCTCCACATGCTAGTTGTTATGGAAAGAACGCTGGTGTTCGCAAAATTCACTCACTCACTTTCATCATCGTTTGGTCTTGACGTAAGAGCTGAGTCGGAATCTCTCGTTGTTCACGACATTCTTCAGTTGAATGTTATGCGCAAATGTCGCTTCATGTTTCACTCATATCAAATCTTCGGTAGACACGAATTGTGAATTCAAGTATGTTTGTTCATCTGCACTGCGAAAAACGGTGAAAGCCAAAAGCGCTTCAGGGAAAGATAATGAAACCCGGAAAGAGTTTCTTGACCACTTGATGGACGGAAATTAGGTCGTGCATCTCTCTAGAGTTGGTCAGCATTTCAATGTAACCATAGTGTTTGACTCAGGATGAATGCCTATAGTGCAAGCAGGGGCGAATGCACCATATGAAGCCCACCAATTGTACCTCGAGAAACTTAGTTTCAGCTTCATATCTTCCACTAGTGCTATCCAAGTGGGGTATCGTAGTCTTCCATGTATAGTTATATAGGTAGTGTAAACCATCCTTCGGTCCATGGTAACATCTTCGGAGGTTTTAAAAAAACGCACCATGGCAAACTATCATAAGCTATGCGGTAATCGCAGTGTCATTTGGCTTACTTCGGCAAAACAAAATGGGAAGCCAAGTATTAAAGTCAAATACATCAATTTCACATTTCGTGACTGTCTTGTAAGCTTCTAACCACGTGATCAGGTGTTGTAAGATGTTGATCAATAAGTTATTTAAAAAACGACCGCACTTCATTTTGCTGAGTATAGGAAACTGAAAAACAATTCAGTGTTGAGTAGTTGGAACTATAGCTACCAAATCCCGAAATAGCTACCCCACACTTGGGGAAGTTCTTGTTCTCTTGAAAAGTGCTCTCCAGTGGAGGGTAATTGTGTCACAAAAACTTGAAAAAATATCTCAGCAGACACATATACATCTATACAACTTGTTAGGTTTTCTCATGGTGCCCTCGACTGAATCACATTTCAGCCAATTTTTCATCGAGGCTGATTTTTCGCACATATCCAATGCATCTCTATGTGATTTACTCTGTACTGATAACTTTCGCACAATTAAAAATAATGCATAAAAGTAACAGTGACTTTTTATCCGTTATTATTGGTGCAATGACCAGTTCTGCACTACTTAAGTTCTACACCTTCTTACTACTTAAATTAGAAAGTGGCCTGCCATTCTACACCAGTATGTCAAGTTAATTTTAGTCAGTTTGGCAATTCTATGGTGAGCACTCTAAGTGTATAGTGTGAAAGTGTCTGGTGAACAGCAACTTATCGCAAACAAGTGTGACGCAAATTGGTGACCTTGAAACTAGGCCTAATCTCATCCGACATAACAAATGGTGGGCCGATTGTCACCAGACAGTGTTTACTGTGAGTTTGTGAGTGTGTCGTGCAGCTTCGTATCGGCAGTGACTTGACTTCCGCCGCGCACAACACACAGTCGATCATTGCGTGATATTCCTGACTGTGTGTGAACTGCTTGGGGAATAAATTGCAGAAATATCTTCAGTAGATAGTGTACTATCTTGTGTTAAGGCCGTGAGTTCAAAGCAAAGAATAAACGCACGATCTAGGTGTCCTGTCTGACAGGTAACGTGTAGCCTAATTCCCCGACAGACGGTCAGCAATAATTGCGGCGAAACCGAATTCTGCGAGCTTCACCTGCGTTTGTTCAGTGGTCGCAATTGGACAGTGAACAATGTATTCAATTGGACTTGGGCAGACAGTATAGATAGGTAGACCGTGGTTCTATAGGAAATTAACAGTAAATCGTGAGGAGGATTAAAGATAGGCTTACGGCTAGATTGAACCTTGGGTAGTTAGCAACACAGGTGGCGCAGAAAGGGCAGTGTGTTATCGGACAAATTAAACGGTAAAATGTGGTTCATTTCAAAGTGGGACAAATTTTCAACAACAAGCCCGGAAATGAATGTGAACAAATCGACTATAGAAAAACCGTAGATATAGAGTCGGCTTTGTACAAAATAGAACAGTTCAGTCTTGAAACTTGAGCAGCCACCGGAAGGGTAGTGAATTAGCCTGAGGAATAGGGAAACAAATAATCACGTAATTAACAGGTAGTGTCGGACTAAATGCAGCTTCAAATACCTTGGCGGTGATTAACAGATTATTTCACTCCCACACCATTTGTAGACTGAATCCCAAAGTAAATTCAAATTGAACGAACTGCCAGAGTGCACTAGTATTCAGTTGAAGATAGCTGACACTGAATTGATCTCGAGTTCCTGAACTGATCAGGGGCAGTCACGTAGGCCACGCTGTAAGACAGCGATATCTGTCAAACAAAGTAGTACACAGAATCAGTAGATAAAATGCGTCGGAGCTAAACCGAAATGTACCTCTGTTTCCTTGGCAGTAGATTAGTGAATGGGCTGAGTCAAACCAACACCGTGTACCGTAATTACAAAACATGTGATTAATACTTGGTATTGTTTACTCAAATGATTGCGTTCGGAGTGAAAATGACCGAATGGATTCAAGAGTAGTGATAGAAAAGTTCTGACCGAGTGAATTTCTAACGGTACCGACTGGCACTATACCGAAATATTGATAGCCCGGGTTGACTGCAGATCAGGTGACAGTTGATCTGTTCATTGAGGTTGATGGTTTGCCTGCAGACATCCACACACTGATGATTCCCGACGACTGGTGGAAACATGTCTGCAAGGATCAAGCCCAGGTGAAAACATGTCTGCAAGGAAACTGTCAAGCTCAGAAAACAGATCTATAGACCCCTAAAATAGAACCAAGACGTCGCGATACATGTATATCTTTGTAACGTACTACTCATAAGGTTGCTGAAAATCCGTCGACAGTAATGTCCACGGTCGGTTTTGCCCTTTTCGGGGCTAAAACATGAGGCGGCCTGGTGCAGCACATCCAGTTGCCTGGAAACATCACAAACGAGAGATTCAGCTAGGTTCCAAGTGAGTCTCTCGAAAAACCAAATTAGCTTGCAAATGAGTGTATATTCGCTAGAACCAAGATGATTTCGCCTTTCATCGTCGATTAGATGAGCGAATAAAAAAGTGGTCAGTTGGTCTTCGTTGAATTATGTAACAGAGGAATAACGTCCCATTGGGCTTTAGCACCATTGCTAATTGCATTACACTGATTTTATGCTATGGATACTGCTGGATACTACTGATAAGGCGTGCGATAATATGTTTCCTCGCAACTCCGCTTCGCGTCTCTTGAAAAGTGAGATCTATTAAGGAATTTGTGGTGTAGCCCTGTAGAATTTGCTTGCATTTGAGTAACAGTCAATGAATATCCAGGAAAGTTCAGGAAGACGGGTTCAAGAAGAAGACGGGTATTCAGTTTTTCGTAAACAAGATGCACATGAGAGTTTTGCTTTCCTGTCAAATATTCTGCGAAGGTTCAATAAATAGGTCCGCAGCGAAGACCTTCTTCCTTTCATGGGTAGTGGAATTTTATCTTGTTCCTGGCAATCGTTCCGACTACCCTGTCCTGAGAACCGAATAAATGTCTGTCACCATGTATCACGTGGCTCTTGAGGAGATTAGCAAGCCGTATATCACTCGAAAATGCGCCGCCTATTAGAATGAAGCTAGTCTTCGGAAAAGATATCAACCATGTATAAAAAATTTTTTTAGTTAAAACGGTCCATGGTTTGTATTGGTTAACATTGATTTATTTTCTGTCGGCTGTTATCTCATGCAGGATTTTTCCCATGGATGAGACTCACTACCATAAATTCTGAAATGGAGGAAACGGAAAAAATTGTTACTTCATTCTGCGATATATTTCTTGAAAGCAGTCATCTCAAAAGGGGGATCTCTCGGCACATTTTTCTCAAAATATCGCTTGATCAAGTAAGCCTATGTAGAAATAGTCTGAAAAAAAAAAGAAATACTTACGAATAAGGGGTCTGTCGAAAACAATCATTATTGGAGGTTTTCTCGAAGGAACCCTATTCATAAGGTTACTAAGAGCTTTCCAACAGCCTACGACCGGCTGGCAGGCACGTACCGTCGGAGTTTCCGCCCAAAATAAACCTAAATTCTAGAACTTTGCGAAATACATTCATTTGTACACCAGTTTGATGTGAAAAAGGGACTGATATTCTTCAGCAGAACTTCCTAGAGAAGTAAATCAGTGTGTGTGCATTCGTGTTTCAGAAAATTCATGCAATTTGGAATGATTAAGAACACAATTTTACAGAAACGCAGGGGCTGTGCCTGTCTAATGAGCCCCAAGATGAAAGGACCCGGTCGCGGACTGTCGTACAGTTTTCTATAATCTTGTGAACAGTTGCATTGAATATAATAACAACTGAAGCACGACGCGGCCTTTCTGCAGTACATCCAGTTGAAGACTATCGTGAGCGAGAGGTTCAGCTGGGTTCAACTGAGTAACCAAATGAGCGTCCAAATGAATGATGTACTCCGGGAATAAAGCCTTTCAATACAACGCCAGAACTTGTTGGGAACATGCATCCGTTTTACTCAGACGATCGCTCTACCATGTCTGTCACCGAAAACAACGGGACGTTCACACCAAACAGGCTGTCAGCATCCGTTCGAAAAGTTTCTCCTTCCAGAGCAAACCACTGCTCTGTATCGGAATAGCAGCTTTCGTTATTCCCAACGATAGAGCAGTCTAGTGAATTTGCCAATCTCTCCAATGAAATCACGGTCACTTTGAAAAACCGTTTATCGTTGGTGAATTCTCCCGATGGTTTAACTCAAGCACTGCCGCCCAAATTTTGTTTGTTCTTCATACAGAGTACTTGGGAGAAGTGCAATTGAGAGATCTCTAACGTGTACGTTTCAACTACTGTGGTTAGGTAGTATTGGCGGAACACGATCAGCGCACGATTTACAAGTATGTGGGTTGAACTGGCACAGCTGTTGACAGTGCAAATGCTGGTTATCCACGCGTGGGGAGCGTCCTCCTAGGATATCAGATGCCCAACCGATTCTGAAGCTTATAAAACGAGGAAAATCAGAAGACAAAACCCCGTAAGTGAGAAAATACAGTACCCCATAGCCTAAAGCGACCAGCAGAACACGTTATCCTATGTAGTGATGGTTAAGTGTTAGAGGAGTCACTATCACACCAGATCTAGCTCAAAAAATATGACGTGGTCTCCACTCCAATTTTGCGAAACAAAATTTTAAGACGAAATCTGAGTTGATTTTCAAGCTTAAGTCCACGAACTTTGTAGGCGATCCACCGCCTCGCTTTAAGTGTAAGATTCCGTCCTCCAAAGTTGGAAGTTGAAAGTTCTTTTCTCCCTTCGGTAATGATGATAGATAAGTCATATCCCCGTCGCCAGAAGGATATCAAGGATTCCTGTCCCATGGCAAGTTTGGCACCTACTAATAGAGGGATTTGTAGTTGTACCCCAAGTGTCTGTCACACCACCTGGCTGGGAAGTCCTGGCTGGCGGGTCAATCGATCGTCACAACCAGGACAGTTACTGGGTAGTCGTTCGATGAGTCACATTTCTCAAGTGTGAACGCGTTCAGACGTAAGAATACCGATGTGTCCTACGTACGTTTGTGGAGTAGTGGTTACACGCTCGTCTCGCATATCAGATGTCTGGGATTCGAGTCCCGGGACGGCCGCTGAATATGCACTGCTGATGAGCTCTAATAAAAGTGAAACTCTAGTTTAGTGCTTCCCTTTGGTGTGGACTCACCAGAAGAGTTACGCTAGAATAGGAGGACAACCGTTCAAGCGAGAGTGGTGTGGATATACTCTAAAGTGCGTCAGCTAAGACAGTGACCTGAATGGACTTAAAATTGTAAAGAACAGCTGGTCTCGCTGAACCGTCAAAACTGGCTGAGCAGAGACATTCTAAATTAACAGGGATGTAGCTTGGACGTCCAAGATGGAGTGGTGTGGATATACTCTAAAGTGCGTCATCTAAAACAGTGACCTGAATAGACTTAAAGTTGGAAGGAACAGCTGGTCTCGTTGAACCGTCAAAACTGGCTGAGCAAAACCATTTTAAATTATCAGGGATGTAGCTTGGACGTCCAAAACTGAAGATGGTACTACAGTGAAGAGAACCAGGCACCAACTGTGAATTTATGGCTAGTTCGTCTTGCTTCTCCTCCTCAATGGGAAGTCTTCAAATTTATCGTAGTATCTATACACGCTGGAGAAGATGCATCACTCTGCGGAAAATGTTAGGAGCCAGTAGTTTGTTCTCCCTTACAGTTAATGGTATTCTTTTTCCCTCACGTGGACAGCATAGGGGCATCCACTGGTCCCATTTTTTCTTACATGATGACCTCCAAACAGGAACAAGTAGATGATAAAAGTCCGTTGACTTTAGGTGGTTTCTAATTTGTATATTTTGAGCCTCACGAAAATTTCAGCTGCGAACACCAAACCTCGAAACACCTACTAGGATTGTAACTCCGGATATACAACTGGCCAAAACATGAATGAATTTCATGGGCGAACAAAATCTCCTGGGCGAATATTTGTACTCTCCTCCAGGATACGAAAAACGATTATTGGTGTAGCGGTGATACTACTGATGGGGAGGCACGCGAGTAGTATTTCGCTTTACGTCTACAGAAAAGGGGAGATCTGTTGCGGAATTCGTGGAGCCACTTTGTAACATTTGCTTGGATTTGACGGACGAATGAGTGGAGTCAATGAATCTCCAGTAAAGTTCAAGAAGACGCTTTCGGGAGAAGTTTTTGTAAATAAGA
>NW_008751677.1:159312-185673 GCF_000715545.1 Opisthorchis viverrini
TGCAGATTAGAGTTTTGCTTCCTTGTTCAATGGTCTGTTGACATTTCCTAATAACTAACTCCGCAGCGAAGGCCTTCTTCCTTTCATTGGTAGCGTAAGGAGATTTGGGATTGTTGTGGCGCTTTCACCCCGTAAGCGAAGCCAGTCTATGCTGAAAAGCCGAGAAGTGCTGTACAGCTGTTTCATTCTCATTGGAAGTCATCAGCAGTGCGAATCTCCCGAAACTCCGGAAAGTCTCAAACCGGCTACCTCCTGGCTAATAGCTTGAAAACTAAACCATTGGGCCATGAGCAGCCGATCGGCAGTGTGATTAAGTCGCACTTAGACAGGATATAGCGCCGCTCAACCTTCAATCATTGCACCCACCTCACGCGGTCACACGTGTTGACTGGCTCCTCGAGCAACGACTTCTCAGAGGAAGTTCCACTAATCGGGTCAAGTTTATTCTTCTACTGAGCTATTTTTAGATTGTTGGTAATGTGAGGATATTTGAGACTTTTGTGGAGATTTCGTGCTGTAAGTGAAGCCAATCTATGCTGAAAAGCCGAGAACCATTGTACAGTTGTTTCATCCTTGTTGGGAATCATCAGCATCACACCACTACAATACCCATTTTTGCTAAAGCCAATAACATCGGACTTTTAGACACATTAATTCCACCGGAGTGTAAGAATACACAAGTTACATGCGTACCCACCAATGACACGTACAAAGAACAGTTTGCACGTGGTTGTATGGCGAGGACGGCCAGGATAACCAAAGTACCCCAGCGACCTTCACGCTTTAGTGTTACTCATACCGCTGAGGAGACTTCCTTACTATCGTGTCACCGAGTGCCTCTCAAGGCAACTGTAATTTTGTTAGCAAACGAGTATGGCCATACACGAAAGCTGATATTTGCTTATTGCATCAAATCTCAAGAACTCTGCGTGGCTGAGTCAGCTGTTTCCCCAACAGTTCAATGAACTTTAGCAGTACTTTTGGTTCTCTTAACCACCGGTTGCTCAGGAACCTAATGAGGATCGATCGGTATGTGGTGTACTCCCGGGGATCGCCCTACCACCTCAACTTCGGCGCGATATCTCAAATACTGTAACAAGAAACGCTGACGATATACCTACTTCCAAGGTCCGTTCTCTGACCACTGATTCTGACTTGTCCCAGCGGGGTACCCAGGTCAGCTGGCCCTGTTCACCAGTCTGAACGGAAACAGATGCGTCAGGCCCTGTTCACCAGTCTGAACGGAAACAGCAGTATGTTTTCATTTTGATCCCAACGACTCACAATCACTGCTGTTGCCAACAGTAAACGACTGTCTTTTGGCCTAAATACCTTGGAGTTAAGCTATTGTCTGATCATGTGGGGAACTAAACATTGGTGACTAGGCTTGTGTGCTAACTCTTCCCGTGCCTCGTATTCTTGCTACTTTCATACCCATGACAGTTTGCCGCTCACCGGCAGTCTTTTGTGCATGGCGAAAATTCGACTTTTTGACGAAACACATTGTCCACAATGCTGCTGAAGAACTTTCGATAGCTCATGACAAGTTTTGTCCTACTTCGGGCTTGTCACAGTGGCGTATCCCCTAGTTTCTACCACCCCCACGATCATCACACTGTACGCAACTGGCGTACTACAGTCACCTTCAAGAAGCATGAAAACGGAGAGTTTTCAGTCATCTTATAGGTAGCGTGTTTCATCTTCAAGAACATGTGCTATGATGTCTCAAACATTGTGCCAACTGAAACTTTGTGCAGCACAGTGAGTTAAAAACCATCGTATCATAAACAAGAGATTGAGCTGGGATTCAGTTCAGACTCAGTCAATTTCAAGTTAGTTCACAACTTACTGTAGCTCGTGAAATGTTGACCTTTTGTACTGAATAGCTGTGCTAGAGTGTGATCCTCCTTCCGTAAGATATCTTCTCAATTGTTCATTGAAAGCCGGATAGTGGACCTACCAAATCTGTTCACGGTACTTTTCTACTTCCCTCTCCCTAGAGCTATCTTCCCAAAAGCCTTTTGGAGAGCATTGATCGTGACAAACCCCTAGAGCTATCTTCCCAAAAGCCTTTTGAAGAGCATTGATCTGTCGTGACAAACCCATCCATTTGCAACTCAATTTGGTTTTCACGGGAGACTCAAATAATCTCTCATTTATGATTTTCTTCAACCGAATGTGCTGCACAGAGGCCGTCTCATGTTTTCGGCAACCTTGTGAGTAGTTTCCTTTGTGAAGAGCATTGACCTATCGTTTCAGAGAGAATTGGTAAATAATCGGTGGGTTTATTGCTGGGCAACGTTTCGCTTTTGATACAAAAGCTACGAGACCTACGGGATTCCCCGGAGTTTCGTGAGATGCGCAGTGCTGATTGTTCCCTGTAAGGATGAAACAGCTGTACAGTGTTTCTCGGCTTTTCAACTCAGATTGGCATCACTTACAAGATGAAACCTCCACAAAATTCCTAAATCTCCTCACGCTACTAACGATCTATAAGTAGCTCATNAAATCTCCTCACACTACTAACGATCTATAAGTAGCTCATTGGAAGAATAAACTTGACCCGATGAGTGAAACTTCTATCTGAGAAGTCGTGCTCGAGGAGCCAATCAACACGTGTGCCGTGAGTGAAGGATGAGGGGCGCTATATCCTGTCTAAGTGCGAATTAATCACATTGCTAATCAGCCGCTCGTGGCCCAGTGGTTACGTCGTTACACTTTATTTTGTACACACAGTACTAATTCCTATCAAGCAGAGGGTGATCCTTCAAATGAACTATTACTGAGCGTAAAGTCTTGTCCTTCTGGAATGCTACCCTAATGTTGGCCGCATTCAACACCCTCCTACTAACTTCAAATGTCCCCGTTTTGTATGGAATTGCTGCTGTTCCCACCCACTCTTTGCTGGGTCTTGGTGTTGGGACCAATGCCCGTCTTTGTTGCCACTTATCTAATTCCAGTGAGTATACGCTCTCTTGAAGTTGTGCCCTTACTCTATCGAACATCGCTGAAACTATACCAGCATATACTGCATTTGTTTATCCTGAGGACTCGTTCAAGACTGCACCACAATCTGTTGATTTCCGGTAGACAGTCGTTTTTAATTTCCCACCACTCTTTTGTGTCATGCAGTCAAGAAAGGGTAGTGCACCCGATGTGGACTCTAGCTCAATGCTAAGTCTAATGTGATAGTCCAAAGCGTTGAGATGCTGAAAGTATTCGTTAGCCTCATTACGCTTCACCACAACAAACGTATCACCTATGCAACACCAAAAAACTCTCGGTGAGCACTCGAATCCCTCTGAAGCTATCTGATCAATGCCTTCCCTGTAGGTATTGGCCAAAAAGGAGATATTGGAGATCCCATCGCTAGACCTTGTTCTTGAGAGTATATAACTGATTCAGTAACAAAGTGGTTAAAACGTACTTCTATGCGTTCAACTATCTCGTCCACGGAGAGTTGCGTTCGTTCATGGTGTGTGTGCTACTTGCCAGTAACAGACTTCTCGCTATTTCCAGTTGGTTGAAGAGCACTGCCCTACTTCTGTCCAAAAGGATTTCCGCCTATAAAAACGTCATCGTCCCGTAGTTGGCTTGACTCAGGACAGACTTCTCGCTATTTCCAGTTGGTTGCAGAGCACTGGCCTACTTCTGTCCAAAAGGATTTCCCCCTATAAAAACGTCATCGTCCCGTATTTGGCTTGACTCAAGCTCCTAACGGGTTGATCTTTCGCACGCGAACTTCAGTTTTTAGGTTACTATTAGCTGCCAAGACCTCTGGACCGGTATGCCTGTAGAGGTCACTCATCAGATCACGCGTCACAAACACTCAAACCACGTGACAATTTCTGTCCCACTTGCAACCTTAGCCTGCAACTTGTACACTACAACTTCCCATCCATTTTTGTTTGCGCGGCTAGCACTTGCGTAACGCGCCACGCTTATGAACTTCAACACATCAAGTCAGGTTGTATTCACGTTCGTGCAAGCATCAAACGCGAAGGGACACCCCTCTCTTCACAGAGCACACAATAAATAGGCATAAAACTACGCTTAACTCACACACTCGCACGCACAGGACGGGAAGTCAGCAGAGCTCCGCAAGTCTCCACGGACAACTACGGAACACGTGTAGCAGCTATACTGCAGAGAAGAGACGTCCCGCGTCCGGAACTTTTCTCAGGAACTCTCAACAAGTGTCCTCAAACCATAAGTTACTTTTTGGCCTATTCCACTTTTCGCATTGTATCTACTTTTATCAAGTACACCTAACTATTGTATTCATCACATTCTAGTAAGACAGACATTTACTAGTGCTTGTTACCTTCTGATAAAACAACTTAATTACGTCACAACTAGAGCACTAACAACACGACCACGTCCCAATTTTGTAACCATTTATATCTATCCGTAAGCATTGGTATATTTCTTCGTTGAAAAAAAACCGGCTAATATTCTGCTATTCTGACGGAGGCCTGGCTTGCCTCGCGCCCTTGTGCTACACCACCTCTCAAGGACCTTTTACCGAACTATTTCGATCTACTTACTGCTAGTTTGACTCAGTAGTCAACAAACTTTTGAAGGGAAATGCTTAATAAGAAAGCCAACGATAAAAGGTGAAAATCTGCGCGAAAAAGCATGGATGTTTCGAGCCTGAATTGATGCAAATTCTTACATGGGGCTGGATATCATGGACTCGACCAAATCTGCAGTCAATGAAACTTCCCACCGCAGAATTTCGAACTTTCTGCATAACGATGATCACTCAGAACATCACCTGAAGGCAGTCCTCCAGCTTAGCGTGATTTACAGCTGTGACAGCTTTGAGTCGCAAAAACATCAACCGTGTAACCATACAGCTCCATTCTTAGTCTATTCACCGTCACACACTACTGTTGAAAAGAGAAAGGACGCTGATTTTGGACACTTGCATCACCATATTAAGCAGAATTCACCACACTACTCGTGTGCTGTTAGTAGTGAACTTTTCATACAGGTTGCAATGGAAATACTTTTGAAAGCCTTGGCCAATGTTTCCTATCATAAACGAGAGATTCAATTGAGTCTCCCGTGAAAACCAAATTGATTTGCAGATGAGTGTACTTCTCGAAAACAGTGCAATTTGGGTTCAAGTAGATCATAAGGTTGACGGGAACTCGGGGACTGCGCCTACCTGATGAGCCCCAAGAAGGGCGAAACCAGTCGTGGGCTGTCAGAGTTTTCAGCAACCTTGTGAGTAGTTTCCTTTATGAAAAAGTTTCCTATACCCGTTTGCCCGTTGGAATTATCATTGAATTACGAATTGACGAATGAAGAGATACTCCTCGGGACGGACGTGAACCGGCGACTTGCCGTACAGAACCACTGAGTAAGTTTGCTCTCCTCCACTCTCATACACATGAATTTCACGGCTGATCTGCCACAACGCCGCCCAGTGGCTTGCTACTTTTTACACGACAGTCTCAGTAGTGGAGAACTTGTGTGACTTTCACGATGGACCAGATGTGATAACGGCCATTTTAAAAAAGAGCTCTGATATAAACTTTTGGGAAGTAGAAGAGATGGACTTGAACGGCCGACCCGCCCCTCGCTTTCTAGCATTCACTGAACTCATTGAATTACTCTATCTCTGGACCTTGCACGCCACCACGGTCCAGCGAAAAGTTTAGGGGGTTTTGGAGTGCCACATATACGGACCGGTCTTGTTTTAAATTACGTGGCCACTTTCAGGAAGACACGATTCAGAACTGGAGGCCACAGCATGACTTTAAGAGGGGGAGGGGGTTAAACCTCATTTCTCGTATTTTTCTCGTAAATCGACGCTTAACAGTCAAGCAGTAAGAACAAAACGAAGTTTTGAAACCCAAAATAAGCGACAGAACTCTCGTGCGTAAACCAAATTGCTACTGTTGCTCAGAATGCACCACACTTTCCAAAACTGAACTCCAAACTGAAAACACAAATACTCAAACCATTCTGCAGAGTTTTCAGTAGGTTTCCATATAAAATCCGTTTCATTTTACCTTGTCTTTACAATCCGGAGTTATCGTAAGCTATACGAAAAGTTGAACCAGACGTCAGGGGGTATTTTGCTGTCCACTGTTCAAGTGTTTGAACCAGGTTTTCTCCAGTCTGAACTGCCCTACTCATGAGACTATTATCCCCCGTTAAAATTTACCACGAGGTATTTCCTACCTGGATTCCGTAGCCGTAGCTCATTTTCATTTTGCTCGCCTTACGTGATAAAAATGTTCGACACCAACCTGGAACGGTCTTAGTATCAGGAAGTAACCCCAGAATGCTGAGAACCTACTGAGACCGTAAAACTCCACCAGAATCTCAATAGGGAAGCCGGTAGGCATCCAGGCCACTCAATCATTCAACCGATTTAGCAAAAGCCAATGAGTGTTCAGGCACGACACAGACGCATGACCGAAATGTGATCAGCATTCAGGCATTTCACGGAAGCACGATTGATGTTGATGGGTGTTCACTAAACGCCTATCAGGCAACCTGGATCAATATCACAAAGTGCCCGTTAAATAGTGGGGGGCCGTTGCGACTTTTACAGTTGCACACACTCACTAGCTTGTTCGGAATGTGGCTGTTGTGTTCCCCTATGAGTGTTTTCCTGCACTAGGCACTGGAGTTGAGTCAGCACTAGATACAACACTTAGCTCCAAGATACTCCCATTAGTATGTAACAGCATACCGAATAGGTGGTTGCATCTACATATTCAGCATTGATTTCGTCTTCCTTCTTAATCTAGGGTTGGGCAACCTTTAAGTACCCCAACCCTCGTGCTTTCTTAGGATGGTATGGCAGCTAGGCACCGAAAGGGTGCCAGAGCTGAATGATTTTTTCCCTTCAAAATCAGAACCAGTCACCTTGTCTCGCATCATTCTGTCTCTAAACAGCGCTTCCAAAGTGTGTAAACGGTAGGACGCTCCTGAAAGACTGAGTCTGTAAGCCTGTCAGGTCGACCGTACCTGAATGATAGTTTCAGTTTTCTGTATAGGAACAGAATTTCAGTACATGGAACACTATGGTATGGTACGCAACGTACATTCACTGGCGAAAAGCGCAGAACTACCAGTGACTCAGTGGGCCATAGATTAGTACACTTTCTTTTCACAGCTTCAGAGACCGTAGAAGGTTCATCTGACCAGGCAGCTGAAACCTTCAAGCTCAGTTTTGCTTCTCTATCCAGTTGCTACCTAAGCTACAAATAAACTGAAAGGAAGGAACTTACCGATTCAATTGCGGTCCTGCTGTAGTTGGCAAGCGTTTTAAGGGTTGTTTTCGCGTAGCGTAAGCCGCCATCTTGGTCAGTCATCCACAGTGTTATTGAAAAAACATATTGCCAGGGGGTGACTGCATGACGTACGCCATAGCATGAAATCATGTGAATGTCACGTGCGCGCGCAATCGCACAAACCCACGTGATTGTGCCAGTGTGGTGTGGGTAGTTCACTGTCTCGACAATGGGGTAGTTCGGACGGTCAGTGCAGGCCATTTTGGAGTCAGAGATACAGCATCGTACAGTGTGCGTTCGACTGTTTTAAACAAAAGCTGGAACTGCATAACACATAGGATTGGTGGGAAATTGAAAAATACGATCTGTCAGAAACCAGCAGACACAGGAACCGTCTTAAACTACTTATCAGCACACTAAAAGTCCGCGTACGCCAGTATTATCGTGGAGTCAGTGCGCTGTGCACGGAAGAGATCGGTTGAACGGCAGCTCAAATCGAGATTGCAAACAGACTTCAAGAAACAGGATACCCAGTGAGTTTGGTCAAGCGTGAACTAAGAAAGATATTGGCTTTGGTATCTAAACCCAGCAGTCGTTCCATATAAAGCAGGGACGTCGGAGGTTATTCGAAGATTTTTGAACTCGGTCAACATTCCGGTAGGTTTCCAGAAGGGAAAAACGCTACGCCCAGTTTTGATGCAATTGGAAGATCCCCTGCCGGTTGAAAGGACTAGGGACTATGTGTATAAAATTAACTGCAACGATTGCACTAGGGTTTATGTGGACAAACTGCCAGGGGATGGCACACCAGAATTGGTGAGCATAAAAGAAGAGTAAACAAACCACCAAGGAATGCAGAAGAATACGAAGCGCTGATCAAAGACTCAGCGATAGCGGTACATGTTTTAGACACGGGACATAGAATAGATCTGGATAATGTGGAAGTTTTATGACGGGGACTGCGATTCACACCACAGCCGTTGATAGCCGAGGCGGTGGAAGTTACGAAGCATCACAGCGTGAGTAGAATCGAGGGTGTGGAACTGGCGAGCGTATGGATAGCGGTCTTAGATAAGCCGAGCTGACACATGACTGTGTGTGGTTGTCAATCCACGTAGAATCACTATCAAAATCCGGGGGTGGGGTGGAAATTCCAACCCGACCAAAGGTCACAGCATCCATCTTACACAACTATCTTAGCACTAGCTCATCCACACAGACGGACAGAAGGTTCAAACGAAGTTCAAGAGGGATCATTGTAGTGGTCTGGCTACCCAATAAGTTAGTTTACCAGGAGTGTGTGGCAAAGAAATAAAAATAACTACGCTAGATTGGGTATACAAAAATAAAGAGATCAGATGGAACAGACTCACTAAAAATTGTTCTCTTTAAAATAGTTCGTCGTTGGCCCAGGTCAGCGAATAAACAATAATCCAATTATGTTGGTCCAGAGGTCTTCTTCTGAACAGTTCCCACATATAATAGATTCCGAAGATGTCTGAAATGTTTTGGTACCAGAGTTAGTACATGAGACTCGCGAATGACCGCTGCAAGCGCGAACGAAATCAGAAGAGAGAGTCGAAGCGCGTGACCACGCTTGTATTCTATGAAACTGTAACAGTGCGCGTTTTTTGTAGCTTTTCCTATTTAAACGAAAAACGATTATGCAATTGATGAAATACGTAGTGTTATAATGGAAGTAAAATAAAGGTACAATACGCCACATCATCAAGTGGACCGAACCAGAATAGCTAGACCCTAGGCTGAATCCATCGGCCCAACACTTGTTCACCCACCCAAACACACAAAAATCCATCGGCTGACAGCCAACAGTGATTTAACTTGACTTAAGTAAGTGGTTCACCTTCATCCTTAAATCTCGACCAACCTCGGTACCTAGTACATCAATAAATCCGCCGATTGTTGCCAAACTTTTCCGAAAGCTAGGAATAAGTCTAAACCCGTTTTGTTATGAAAAGTTATTAAATACTGCCTCCTAATAATTCCTGCCAGACAGCCTCTTTGAAAAACTGGAACAGTCAAAATGACTGCCAACGGACCAGTTCGTTGAAACGAAATTGGATCGATATCACTTGCTTCTCATTGATCCAGCGAATGACGAGTCTTTTTGCAATTTATGAAGTTACGATATTTCCACTGACAATTATGCTCCGCAAAACAATGTGGTCTATTCCCCTGCAGTAACGCTTTTCTGGGAGGCTTCCTTGAGGAAAACCGGTGTTCCGCCTATCCTGACGTCTTGTCCTCTAATTAGATGTAAGCGAATAGTCTGTCTGCAGAGAAGTCTGATTTGTAAGGTGAGTGCAATGAGTTTTATCTCCTTCAGCAAGAGAAACCACGAAAATGTCCTTCTTTAGAAAATCGCTAGCAACCGCTGAGTAATTTTTCAACAGTCAAATTAAATATCTTTGAAGTATGAATCCGTTAACTACAAGTCTGCTTTACGACACGGATAATTAGTTACAGGCAGAATCTGGATATCAGTGTATCCTGTCGTTCTGTCAAGTATAAGATACTGAAATCTGAAATTAGAAATAACATCTGAACTTAACCAGACCCGAATTTACTCAGAAACCATTGATTGAATAATCAAGAAGCACGCACTGGTGTGATGAGTCTGATAAATACTTGTGTTTTTCCATAACGAAAGGGTGAAAAATTATGTAACAGCAACCAGGTAAGCCTTGTGAACAATCCCTCAAGGTTTACACAGAGAATGTTCTGTCTTCTTCATTCCTTGCACACAAACCAGCTGACGTTCGGTACCCCTGTTGGCGACAGTGTTAAGAAAACTGGGACACATACCAATGATAGCAGAAGCTGAGATCCGTATCGATTGAGTTACTGTATGTTTCTAGTCAAACTGCCTTCACTCTCTCCTCGACCTATCACATTCCTTTGCATTCATCCAATGTCTAGTTAGGCGTTAGATGCAACCAGAGCGACCACTCAAAGGGTAAAACCCAGCTTGCGTTTGTTCATTCAACTCATATCATATACGAATGTCGTTCTTGGGTACTGTGACGGGACTTGTGCTTCTACGTGAGTCTCTTTTTGATTAGTGGTAGACACATTGCGGTTCTTCAGTGAGCTAGCTTCAAACTCCGTTATTTTGAATTCTAGATGGATGAATACTTCACAGCTTCTGTTCATACAACAGTCATCAGTATTACTGTTAGCTCAGCGCCAAACAAGTTCTGCCTGTTTCGATGTCTAGTTAGGCGTTAGATGCAACCAGAGCGACCACTCAAAGGGTAAAACCCAGCTTGCGCTTGTTCATTCAACTCATATCATATACGAATGTCGTTCTTGGGTACTGTGACGGGACTTGTGCTTCTACGTGAGTCTCTTTTTGATTAGTGGTAGACACATTGCGGTTCTTCAGTGAGCTAGCTTCAAACTCCGTTATTTTGAATTCTAGATGGATGAATACTTCACAGCTTCTGTTCATACAACAGTCATCAGTATTACTGTTAGCTCAGCGCCAAACAAGTTGTGCCTGTTTCGTCGAGAAACTAATGAGTTTGTAGACGTGTGTCCGATGTGGAACGCAAGAAACGGTGATACAGCCACGTTAACAGAGCTAGTGTTACCATACCTAAAGGTTAAACAGAATATTTGAGAGGTCAACTGTTTTAATGATGTAGATCACAAAGTACTATTTCGGCCATCTAAGACAACTTTAAATGAGCTGCCAGACCCCGTGTTGACAACAAGTATGCATGATATATGAGAATCAATTGGAACTGATTACATTTGTCTCGAAATTACCTGGGCTGAAACAGACAACTACAGGGTGCCCCATAATAGACGCGAAAAACAATATTCATGTTAAAACTTTAACACCAATTTAAACTTTATTATTTTTTATATAACCATACGTGCATTATGGAGGTTTGCTGTAAACGAACTGGTGTTTCATAATACGGTGCACGCTGGCGCGGGGAATGCCGGTCAACTGAGACACTTGAATTATTGACGAAGATGCCATGGTGCTCTGGGACTAAAGTTGCTCGACGGCATTCTGTACAACGGGCGTCCTTTCATCACTCAGAGACTTTCTTCCTTTGCCAGAAAAATCTAGTACAGATCCAGTGGACTCAAATTTCGCAATCAAGCGTGAAAGGATCTTCGGTGAGACCACGTTTGGTTTTGTAACCACGAAGTGCAGCGGTGACGCTTTCACCGAAGGAATAATAGAGTTTCACAATTTCAATGCGCGTACTGACATCCATCGTAGACAACAAAAATGGTAACACTTGCGTATAAAACCTTCTTTATGTAGCTAAAGCAAAAATTTCGTTGTCTTTTCTTTAACCTGATAAGTTCAATTGCTTAATTAAATTTTGCGTCTATTATGAGACACTCTGTACAAGCCTCCTCCTGAAAAATCAGTGGCTACTTCTTCGTTACACCCGAATAGCTACAGCTCTTGACGGTTAGTTCATTCTCCGAGGTTGGGAATCAGTTTGTCAACGTTTTGACACCAATGCAACGCACAAGGTAAATGAACAAGGCAGGCAAATGACAAAATGTCAAGCTTTTCAAAGAGACTGGACTCCAATACGTACTTCGTTGCGCTTTTGTCTCCTGTTATGTGAGAGCACAACCACATTTCTTAACCAGCTGCATCTGGTTGCGTACTCATCAAGCGAATTGTGGAGGGAACCCGTGAACTTTCGTTCCATTTCAGCTCACTTCACGAGCAGGACTAATATCTATTCGGTTCACGCATCATACATGTGCATAGTTTAATCGTCTGCCCTAGGCTTAGATGAATCCCTGGGGGAACGAACTACTCAACATAGGCATGATCATTTTTCGGCCGCGATTTCAGAGGTACTGCAAGCACATGGTGATACATAGTATGCTCTCGGGTGGTTGCGCGAAGGGTAAACTTGGCTTGAACATGTGTGGACCAGATGCATGGGTCGTGGTGCCAGAATTACGAAGGATGTTTGGTGTGAAGGCTGATTCGTTATGCTAAAAAGCTTTGAAGAATGGCAACACCCTTCAGGGAAAACCTGAGAGAGGCTCACTTGAATCTCAGCTGAATCTCAAAGTTGTGATATTCTCCGCTTAAGCCTGCAAGACAAAGGTCATGTCATTTTTCAGTTGGTACGATACTCGAGATATCCACGCATCTTTTCTGGAGGGAAAACTATTTATGATGCTGCTGAAAGATATTCGATATCCCAAGACCGGTTTCTCTTTTCTCCGAGGTCAAAATGTAAATGCAGTCCCTGATTTTCGTCAACCGTTACTGAAACAACTGGTGAGTAGCATGTCCATCCTAGAAGTTGTCTTGCAATACCTGGAGCATCGTACCAACCGAAATACGGGGCGACATTTGTGCGGCAGTTGAAGAATATCACAAGAGAGATTCAGTTGAGTATCTCATTAATATCAGCCTAGTTTGCGACCAACTGCTTGTTCCAGTAGAACTCGNAACCGAAATACGGGGCGACATCTGTGCGGCAGCTGAAGAATAGCACAAGAGAGATTCAGTTGAGTATCTCATTAATACCAGCCTAGTTTGCGACCAACTGCTTGTTCCAGTAGAACTCGGGCACTGTACCCACCCAAAACAGTGTGAAACCAGTAGTGGACTCTCGAGGCTTCTTCAGCAACCAAATGCGTAGTGTGTTTCGTTGACTTTGTTTCTAAAACATGAGTATGAAACCAACTGGTGGTCTATATTCGCTGTCTTCTAACAAGGGAAACCACTTTGGAAAAAATGTTTACACGTAGGTCTACAGTCCAATAAACTCTAGACACCCTGTTCATCCAATGTGACCTCTCTCTGTTTACTTGGTCTGTACTTTCTGCAGCAGACTTTCGAGGGATGAATGTTACTTCCCCCTTAAAACAGATGATAAAAATGAGATGAAATGAAAAGATATCTTGAGCGTAATGAACTAGAAGAACGGATACTTGGTACAATCAGTGTTATGCATCACATAAATTTCGATCATACTATAATTTTGTCATTATTGATCGTCACTAGACAGTGCGTGACCACAGGTTGTGGTCTCCGTGTTTGAAGGGGCGCTATGTCCGAACTGGCCGAACGCTTGAGTGTTCAAGCTATTAGCCGAGAGGTCGCGGGTTTCAGACACCTCGGATTTATTAGTGCCCTGTTGATGATGGCTATAACACAAATCAGAATGTGTATACACTAATAAAGGTTTTTAGTATATTTGATAATGGTGAGATGCCACAGGTATAAAAATAAATACAATGCAAAATGGGAGCAAGTCAAAAGAGGAAATTATCGTCTGTGAGAGTTCCTTGGTGAACGTGTTTTCTCCTCAGTATGATCGCTACACATGTTCCATAATTGTCCGTGGACTTGTGGAGAGTGGTTGACCTCCTAATCCCTGCGTGCGCGCGCGAGTCTTTGTGTGCTGACTGCTTTCGGTTTCCCTATATGTAGGGCCGTTTGCGTGTACGTGGGACGCGTCAGCACGTGAGCTGTTGTTACGCTCACTAGACGGTACAGACAATCGATTTCCGATGAGTCACCATAATGTGACGTGATTTGTGAGTATGAAAAAAGACGAGTGAGCAACTGGGAGCTGAACAGTCAAGTATGTGGGTGACCGGGTAGATACAGATTTCCGTGAGGTTCTCATTGTTGATGATTCCCAATAAGGATGAGTCCACGGCACAGCGCTTTTTCGGTTTTACTGAAAGAACGAAGTGTCATTTGAAAATTACCAGCCCACCTCTTACTGCCGTCAGCTTGTCATACCCTTCTCATTCCGGTTCTTGGTAAATGGCCTAAGTAAAAGGATCGATCAGTGGCAGTGTCTTCTGGAGATTCAGCCCTTCAGAGAGGGATTTAACTGGTCAGTAAGATAGCAGAGGACCTATCAAGAGTAGTTTAGACTTGCAAGAAAGTTGTCTAAAAGAAGAAACTCGCTTGGTGTGCAGAAATATGGTAGCTAGTGATTTCATCGCAGGCAGTTTTACTAAATGTGGTGTGCTGACCCTTCTGAAAGATGTCTTCCAACACCAAATGGTTCATTTCTTCCTCGGAAGAATTGTTCACCCGCAAAACGCAAACGATATTCCAAAGTTCCTTTATTGTGCTTTCTGGAGATAACTATGCTATTGGTTTTTCCTGTGTACTGCTTGTTGAGAGTTTACGTTTCCAATCCGTATCTGCTTCCCATTACACTTCTCAGTTTTCGTCGCGACTGCTATCGACAACCCATCGAGGCTTCCGGAAGGAATACTAGCTGAAAGATCTAGTGAAGAAAGTGTCCGAAAATGGTACTTTATTGGCGGATCTGTGCCCGGTATCGTGGAGAAATCACCCGAGGATATTTGCAAAGAACCTTCGACAATGCCCGATTTAATTCGTACGTTTGATTGACTGCCTTATTCGAACAAACGTTTGATGTTTGCAAAAGGCACAAATAACAAATGACAATTTATAGCAGTATTGATTTAGGTGAAGTAGAGCACGATACGGTGACCTGAATACAAGTTTCTGAATCTTGAATATGGCATACCTCCTTGAACATAGGGACTGGGTAGCGATCGGTACCAACGTTTCTTTGTTACCGCGAAAAAAACGTACGCAACTACTACTGAAAGGAAGAAGGCCTTCACCGCGGAGTTATCTATTAGGAAATGCCAACTGACTATTAGACAGAGAAGCAAAACTCTCATTTGCATCTTATTTACAAAAACTGGACATCCATCCTCTCCTGAACGCGTCTTCTTGAATTTTCCTGGATATTCATTGACTCCAATCATTCATTGCTCAAATCTAAGCAAATGTTACAAAGCGACTCCACAAATTCCCCTTTTCAAGAGAAGCAAAGCGAAATTTCAAGAACAACATATACTACTCGCATGCCTCCCCATTAGTAGTCTCACCGTTACACTACAACACAAACCCATATGAAGGCCGTACCATTACGGTGACCTATTTTTCCATTCTCTCGTAATTATTTATACTTGGAACAGTTTGAAACACTGTACAAAGACTGTACACCCCTCTGCCAGCATCCTCTGATGCATACATTTGTCAGTAGCAGTAGTATCAGTAGTAGTATCTATCTGTTTTTATGCATATTTGCCGATTTTTCGCCCCTCTCCCTTCGCACAGCACCCAAATCGGTTATGTTATATAGAATCGTACTTTCACAGTAAAAGTCGGATAGCCTTGCGTTTGCTGCCAAAATATCCATCTTCTGCTCGTGAGTTGATGAGTCTAGCCACAAATTCCCGGGGATTCTCATAGAAGTGAGACAGCTTGTGCTGACCTACCCACCTGACTGACAGTGGTATGCCATTCGACATGCAGGCCAGTCGGGGCCCCACCCCTGTGGCAAGCATACGTACGTTAACAACCGTATGCAGTATCGATGCTCATGTTTCATCAGGAACGCCGCAAGTGCTGCATATGTACTCAGTGCTGCGTGCGGTTTTGTCTGAATGGTATTAGGGGCTCACCAAAGCATAACAAGGAGTGTTAAAGTTTCGCCCTTCTTAGGACTCATCATGTAGGCGCAGCCCCCGAGTTTCCGTCAACCTTATGTCCTACTTGAACCCAAATTGGACTTTTTTTCGAGAAATACACTCATTTGCAAATTGATTTGGTTTCCTTTATGAAAATATACTGCGATATGTCGAATATCGTGCCAACTGAATCATGAGGCGGCCTGTGTGCAGCACATTCAGTTATAGAATATCCTAAACGAGAGAATCAGTTGAGTCTCTCGTGAAAACCAAATTGATTTGGAAATGAGTGTATTTCTCGAAAACCGTCCGATTTGGATCCTAGTAAAACATAAGGTTGACGGCAACTCCGGAATGCGCCTACCTGATGAGCCCCAAGAAGGGCGAAACCATCCGTGGGATGTCGAAGAGTTTTCAGCAACTTTGTGAGTAGTTTCCCTTATTAAGGAATGATAAAGTTGTGTAATTTGACGATACCTGATCCACACAATACATATGTTGCTTCACACGTCACCTGGCACGAATAATATTGTGAATCGTAAGTTCACAGCTGTTTGCAAGTAAACTCTTGTTTTGTGGCTTTGTTTGTTCTCGTGGTCCAAGTTGTTTGTACAGATCGATTTTTTTAAAAAAAGATGAAGTCATCCGTATTTTTACTTGACGAAAAGTAACAGGACATGGCGACTCAAGCTGAAGACTTAAGCTCGTAGACTAAGTCACCAAGCGTTCATTGCAGTGAAGCAAATTCATTGCGTCCATCGCGATCGACCTTAGTCGCTGCTGAAGTTGTTTCTCACTTAGAAAGACTTTCTAAAGAAATCGGTAGGATATTTGGTCGGGCTTGGGTGAGGATTGAACTTCATTTCATCAGTCAGCACAAACAAGAGATGCATGATACTCGAATTTCGGCCTCTTTGGGACTTATCAGTAGTGCATACATACCCTTGATCCTGTCAGTATCTGAAATCCGAACATCTGACATGCATGTCATGTGAATTACCTACTCACCATAAAATAGAGTTGAAGGTACATCGGGCTACGACCTTATAAGTGCAGACAAGATAGAAATTTTAACCTGAAAACACTTTACACAAAGTTTTAAATCATAACTCCTGTAATGACTGTGAAGAAACACTGTATTCACCTTCATTCAATGAATGACTTCACTCAAACCGTGGTATGAGTATTTCTATCACCTACGAGTGGGATAGCAACAGTCTGTGGCCAGCAATCCTCACTGTTAATCTTGGTTACCAACCCGTTCCTTCATTCACGAATAGAATACATCAAACTGATGATCGGTTTCAAGCGTACCATATTGGACACTGCAACTCTGGTCTCTCCGTTAGTTTAGCTCCGCTGAATTGCTGTTTTTCAGAGACGTACGCCCTGGGACGCCAAACTTAGTACGCTGAATACATAAATTCAATTCATGAACAGGCGGGGGTTCACACACCTAAACGAGATCTAATTTCCCGAGATCTCTCTCATTGGTCGTCCCTGGCTTGGTGCCAGGGCTCCCGACGACCTATTCGGGAGTGCACCATACAAAACCATCTATAGTCTGGAATCAGAATGAGTCTTTCAAGCTGGGTGACTCCCATAAAAGAGCTAACGGGGAAATTGCTCTTTTCTGAGAACAGAGTGGCCTGCTCTGGAGAAGTTAACACACTAAGTCAGGATTAGTGACTCTTCCAGAAAATAGACCCTGTCTGGGGAGCAAAATATAAGGCTTTCTAAATTTCGAGCGCACTTTACGCCCAAGTTTAGTTAACTGAAGTCGTTGGTGACAGCTCAGAACCATCACTTTTATGAAACAGTGGTCGGAAACACCATGCTTTAAACTAAGAATCAAGTACAATTTGGTTTATAAACACTGGTTCTCTTTCGGTTTCCTTCACATATTTTCCCACAGACAATTAACCTCGGCATTACTTTGAATTCGAATCATGCTATTTTTGAACTAATCGGAATGATCGCATTAGGATAGGGTGAGAACGGTTAGGATTCAATTATTTCATTCATTCATTCATTCATTCATTCATTCATTCATTCATTCATTCATTCATTCATTCATTCATTCATTCATTCATTCATTCATTCATTCATTCATTCATTCATTCATTCATTCATTCATTTATTTATTTACCCCACTGATTCCAGTACTTCCTAAACAGCCGGAACTATCTCGATCTGCCAGTGACGTTTCCGTGGATTGGACCCATAGCTGGCCATGCGGGGCATCTGTGTACAATATACAGTGGGACGATCATCGTGGAAATGTTAACTATGAAACGATTGATGGAAATACTACTCGTTTCACATTAGCAAACATTTCCGGTTGTGTGATTTTGGACGTTTGCGTGAACGCCTTGTTTGCCGATGGAGTTGATGGAAAAGTGTGTAAGCTGAATTGGAAAACTGAAAAGGGTGAGCAGACATTTTACACTATTTGGTCATATGATATTTTTCACAAAAGAACGACGACAGAAGTGTTGAAAATAGTGGACACGGTTGTCCATTGTACTCAAGAGGTGAGATTATAATGTCTTATTCGACGACGTTGGCTTTGAGCCGTCCAGAATAACCGTTCTTCTAAAACACCCTTTCGGGGTTTACTTGCCGTGCTCAAGCCTAGACGGAAGCAGTCAAGATGTTGAAATTGGGTTCGAACCGCGGAACTTCCACTAAGTAATTACCCACTATCAGGAAGGTCAGCTTCCTGAAAGCAGCCACTGAATGTCCGAAAACTACCGAGACTCTCAGCTCCGCTGGATGTTGACCAGACAGATAACACCGCTTCAACATGCAGCGCTTCACAGCCCTGTATCAGAGCCAGACCGTGTGCGTCAGCATTGGACTAAGTTCAAACATTATCCTTCCAATAAATAGTTTGAGAACGTTGTACTTTTCGCACTAGCACGCACTCACGTTCTCGCACTCGCTTGTTCGGAATATAGCGGTTGTGTTCTCTTCTGAGTCTTTTTTCAGCAACTAGGCACTGGAGCGGGTCAGCTGCAGAAACCACAGATTGACGAATCGGCAGATATAACACCCACCCTAACCATCGAGCTACCGCGTCCCCAAGTGTTTGAGATGACCGACACCGTGAGACACGCAGTCGGGCGAAAGCTACGCGAGGTGGACCGTCAAGGGTGGAAAAGTGAGCAAACCAAACCGCGAAAGCCACTGACGATAAGCTGCCTGAGTAACCTATGTCACAGTTGTCTATTTGGTATCGAAACCTGGGATACGTTCCACAAAACTGCTAGTAACACAACAATGCAGCTGGAGAGGAGTCAAGCGCGAAGCCGGCTCCCTTTCGGGATTATTCTGCCAAAGTCTACTGAGATGTTGACTTGAAAAGCAAGCCTACAGCCAACACAACAACAGAATCATAGTTGGATAAAACAACCGATCGTTCACTGACACTTTTGCCTGTTCGTTCATTTTTTGAGATGTAGATTACACCGACTATGCAGTATAGTAAGGGGGGGGGGGGTAGAATATTAAATGAGCCTAAATCGTGGGGCTGAATGGAAACGGGAGAGTTGGACGTAGTAAGCTTCTACTTAGCAGTCGGTTAGATTCGATTTACGGGTGAGATCGGTCTTAAACGAACATCTGACATTCAAGTTGGTAAAGAGGAAATCCACGTCAGCGGGGAACCTCGCTAGCACCTTTCCAACTGTGACAAAGTTCAGAAAATTCAAACAAGCGACGCTGACTTGGGCTTTTTCAGACTGAGTCGAACAGATCAATCAGTCAAGGGACCAACTTGTGGTAAGCGAAGTTCTTCATGTTCGAAAACATTTTCAATGTTTTGTCCGTTTTCTATACCTTAGAATTGAGTTCTGAATCGGCATTCTGTACCGACCAGCTCATTTATGAAGCACCAGTGGTCTCACTGCCCTGGTCCAGACAGAAACTAAACTGCTGTTATGCAATGAAAAAGGCAGAAACTATCAGTAAGGTTACATTCCTGAGAGCAACCACTGAATGCCCGGAACCTAGTGAGACTCTTAGCTCCGCTAGATGTTGACCAGATAGACAACACCCTCTCAATATGCAACGCTCCACAGCCTTGTATCAAACCTAGACAGCGAGAGTCAGCGTTGCTCAAGGTCGGACAACGCCCCCGCACTATGCAGCGCGTCGCAGCCTCGTATCAAAGCCAGACTGCGTGAGTCAGCATTGGACCATGTTAGACAGTATCCCCCCAATAAATAGCTTGAGACCGTTGTACATTCGCACTCGCACGCACTCACGCGCTCGCTTGTTCGGACTATGGCTGTTGCGTTCCCTTCTGTAAGTCATTTTTCTCCGGCATCAGGCACTAGAGCGGGTCAGCAGCAGATAGCACAGATTGGCGAACCAGCAGATATAACAGAAACCGACCACGGCACATTTGTGTTAGAATCACAATGGCCCATTTCAGATTGCCCCATTCCACCACTTAGGTCGTATGAAATCTCTTCTAAAAACAGCAAGAAACTGTATCGTATTCGCGCAGGTGTGTTGTCCAACTACCACAAAACCCGGACCACTGAGCGGAAATCGATACCGGACTGTCAGGTGCAAGAACTTCATTTATGTCATGCAAAGTCGGCTAAACAAAAGCCCATAACTGACTCCCAGCTCAGGGACCGTGACTGAGCCAAACTTCTGATACTACCCTAGTTTACAAGAAAAAACCCAGAGTAGTTGCAATGAATGAAGCAGTCAACCTATGTTTTGTGCCCAATTTTTCTCGTCATCTTGTGAGGTGCTATTCGTACGCGTTTACACAGGGGGCCGATGAGAAAATTTCATCGGTGGAAACACAGGCAACCGTTGGCAGTTTTTGTTTATCAGCTGTAAACCATGTCCTAAGACTAACGCTTCGGAGATATCCATGGCTAAACAAAGCAAGATTTCGTACATCCTCGGCCATTTCCGATCCGTAAAGCATAATGGGACATGCGGCCACAGTATCTACACACAACCTGACGTTGTGCCTGGGGTGTGGATGTCTGTGGTTGGTAAAAGCTGCCACGAAATTCTCGATTCGAGAAGTGATCTCGTCTCCAGCCAGCCACCGGGACTTATGCAAATGCTCAGCTGAGTAAATTTATCTACGAATCGATTGGACGGTCGACAAGCATAAGGTGTGTGTTTGATTCCATAGACTTGTAACGCCACTCTAGGTTTCTGCAGTTCCAAAGGGTCTGATCCAAGGTGGCGATATCATCAGTATCCTCGATGTTTGTGAGTATTTCAACCCCCAAAGTTTCAGAGACAAGCAGAGGAATTTCACGCAGCATGGTAATAGTAAAGTCGAAAAGGAAGGTGAGAGAGAGACCTTTTCTCACACCATTGGATGTGGAGGACTCAGGCGAAAACTTACTGTATCCTCATAAAGGGAACTACTCACAAGGTTGCTGAAAACACTTCGACAGCTCACGACCGGTTTCGTCTTTCTTGGTGCCCATCAGGTAGGCGCAGTCCCCGAGTTCCCGTCAACCTCATGTTCCACTTGAACCCAAATCGGAGTGTTTTCGAGAAATACACTCATTTGCAAGTCAATTTGGTTTTCACTAGAGACTCAACTGAATCTCTCGTTTATGATATTCTATGATATTGAAAGTAAGTAGGGGATCAACCATAACGAGAAGTGCGACTGGATTGACTTTAATCACCTGTTAAAACCAACCTAGCTTGCGGTTGAGTGCATTCCGCACACTGTGGTCTTCTGATAGGGAGTGAGATCTATGTAAACTCAGAAACTGCAAGTGCTTAATGAGCCCCACGAAGAGCAAAATGGGTAGTGCGTACCTGAGAAGGGTTGAATCAAGTCATAAGGTACCCGATTTCAAGTTCACTTTATCAAATAACTGGTGATTCATCCGATTGCATAATAAAATCTTTGATGGCGAATAGACACTCATTTGCAAACTAATTTGGTTTCCTGAAACCCAGCTGAATCACTCGGTTTTGATGTTTCTAGGCACTACTCATAAGGTTGCTGAGGAGTTTTCAGCAACTTTATGAGTAGTGCATTACAATAATCTTTGCTAGTTAGAAAGCAGTAGTGGTTGTCCTTGCTCTGTGGTTTTCGCCGGTAAAAAAACTTCAGGCCATCATTCGGTCCAGTCCTCATACACTTTTGACTCACATTGAGGCCAAATTACAAATTCGTGATCGACCGCTTTCATGATTAAAATCCTGGGGAGTCATCGGAATGAAGCGGCAGTGGTGTGCATAATATTATGTATATAGTGTTCAAGTCTGTAGAAGACATATGGCTTTGTGTCAGTGTGGAGGTGAATGAGAGAGGTGGAATCCTTATGCTTCTAGATCACCGAGCATACCAGAAGGAGTTCGAGACGTACATTTTTTGCAATAGATGGTTCACAGACTTTGTGCAACTCATTGACAACTTTGTGGAATTTAGGTAGCTCGAGTGCGTTGCTTTGTTGCTGGTCTGTTCACCGAGCTTGGCAGTTGGATTGAAAACGTTCCATCACCAATCGAAGTGATATCGTTAGTGCGGGTTTGAGTTGATCTCAGCTCAACCCAGATCAAATGACTTCTTCATAGCTAGTTCCATCATTTGCTGTCCCAACAACCAATGCGAACGTATATATTCCGGAAACATCGGGTTCCATGAGGAGGAACAGGAAATGGGGAACGATGAGGAAAATGAGTCGTGAATGCTTGAGTGAGTTGGGCTCGAACGACAACGGTTAGATCAGGAATCCACATGAAATCAGTGTTCGAACCCACATGTGTTTGAGAATGTTGGAAGGCTCTCTGAGGATTTGGAATAGGGGAAATTATAGGGAGAAGAGGCATACGTATTCTGTTCACTGACCTTTCAAGGGTAAGGTCCGATTTCGATCCACGACACTAGGTGCCTCCTTGCAGGTGACAATCAGAAATCCATCTAAACCTGCAGGACACTGTGTAACCTGCTCCCACGTGTACAATGAACCCAGCTAGGAACTCGACTATGGTCGGCTGTGGTGCCATCATCCTTAGTCAACTGTACGAAAAAGATTATTTTTCTGAATCTCAAGAAATATTGTGGAGGCTCTAATGAACAGCTACTTACCTCCAATTCGGCACGTTGCTTCTCCTGAATGCCTTCGCGTTTGCCTTAAACCACTGTGATGTGCTTGCGACACTCAACATGGGAATTAATGTCGTTTTTAACAAGCGAATCGTCTAGCAAGACGCGATGTTCTTTCGAGGCTGCGACTAAAACTTTGCTTAGCGAAGGAAGGGTGGAGACGAATTAGCAACACCAGGAAATCCTTCTGTTCATGGAGTTTTTATCACCTAACGAACGAACTCTTGTCCTGCTCTAATCGTCGCTGACTTAAAAACAAGATTTAGGAAATTCCACAGACGCGGACAACCAGTAAATTATCAACACACACATTATGGCGCCCCGCATCAACCACCAGAAATTCAATTCAACGGAATGCCGCCACAAAAGGCTGTACGATGAGACCTTCTAAGCAGCGATTCCTTGAGAACATTTTAATGAAACACATTGTCTTCAAGAGTATCTATTACGCTGGAAGAAGCTTTCACTTTGGGATGTGGGATAAATCAGGAATGCCCCGTTCGGTATGAACCAAAANACTTGGTTGGACTTTCTGAAGGAATATTCAAAAAATTGTCTCAGGGTCCGAAAAACGAGCAGAGAGGCGCACAAAATACGAATTCTGTTCGTTTCATGTACCAAAATGGAGTACAAAGAGGAAGAGGAGACAATGACAGGGTGTCTGGGATAAATGCGTCCGCCTGAAAGGCTAAGATACCCGACTAATCATCCGTGGAAGTTTGCCTCAATTTTTTGTGCAAAACACGTGATATAAAGTCCAAAGCAGAAACAAAAAAATCGTTCAGCTGTAGTACCCTTTCGGTGCCTAGCTGTCATGCCACACGAAGAAAGCACGAGGGCTGGGATAACGCCAGGTCGCCCAAGCCTAGACAGGGGAAGTCGAGTGGCAGAGGTCGGGTTCAAACCACGGACCTTCCAATCAGTAATTTCGCGCTCTAACCACTAGGGCCATCTCGCCTCCGGAAATCGGCTAACGAGGACGGCAAGAAAGTGATGCCACCAGTCTGAAAAACGCATAACCATGAGGTTTTATTCAAAGGCGAACACCTGACTTTGTAGATGGGATACCAGGGTTTTTGGTGGGTTCTGTTGAATCCGTCCCTAAAATAGGTCGCTTCTCCGACTCATTGTCCCTGAGTCCAATTACTTAAATGGTATTAGTTGGACGGAACTGAAAATAATTATTTCATACTCAGAGTCATTCCTTTGAGCCACCAGACATTTGTTTCTTACTCAATCTTATTTTAACCGTTTGTAGACATACAACGTCCGGAGGAAGCCTATTGTGGACAACTTCAAGATCGGTACGTTGCTCAGGACGCTGAGATACTAGGTAAGCTTAGATTTTTTTAATGTGCCCCGTACTCTACTGATCAACAGGACGTAACAGGTCACACTCACCTAGCGACCCAACCAGGTGGCCCGACTCCGGGCCATCTAGACTACGACAAATGCTCACATGAGTTACAGAAGTCCTTATTTCCTGAAGAGAACTTCATGCCGTTTTAGTTTTCAGCAACTGTTCTAAGAAACGACTGAGTGCAAAATGAGAGAACATCACAAAAGAACTGCCACTCAACTGGCGGCAGTACCTTGAAGCTGATGAACATTCTGGCATTTTGTCAACTTTCTTCCTCATGGTGTTCGCACAGCGTATCCCCTAGACGTTTCTGTAGATACACAAGATGTCTTTCTTTGAAAACAAAAGTGTGGTAAGAACAAAAAGTACGTATACAAATCAAGGGGGTTTTGTTGTGTGTATGTAAACACTCTCCACCTTCACATGGTTCTGTCTAAATACTGAAAAAACCGAATCCTTTGTTGGTGAAATTGTCAGTCTTCACACTGATTTTATCATGGGCTGAAATGCTCCATCAGGAGAACCAGCTCCGAATGTAACGGAACTACATAACAGCCAATGGAATAACCGTTTCTATCGTTGGGACAAATTTCATTGGCTGTTCTTAACTCGTCCTTGACAGATGAGTTGTAATCTTGGTATCACTTTTTTGACCCGCTAGTACGCGACAGTGATCAATAGAGCAGCTGGCTTGCACGTTCGTTGACTTTTTTCTGGTCTGGTCACGTGCACCAGGCGATCAACCGGCTATCCAAACCCGAGTAAACGGTAATAAGAAGGCATTAAGGGAATGCGGTCCTCCACCTATTCAAATATTCCCTCGTTTTCCGCCTGATTTTTCCACATGGTGCCACGCAGCTCAGCCACATACACTGTGCAATATAATAAATCCTTCAGCTGTAACACCCTTTCGGTGCCTAGCTGCTATGCTACCCGAAGGAAGCTCGAGGGCTGGGATAGTGCCAGATTACCCAAGCCTAGACAGGGGAAGCAGAGAAGCAGAGGTTGGGTTCGAACCACGGACCTTCGGATCAGTAAATTCGCGCTCTAGCCACTTCAGCCATCTCGCTCCCATACACTGTGTGTGGAAGCCATTTCGTGGATATGCGGTCAAACGGAAAAGCAATAGATTGCGGAACTATGGATGAATTTATCTTTTCCTGTCGTTTCAAACATTTATAGGATATGGCTCTTCTTTAGTTCAGCATTGGATTCTATCGGTCAATGTGTTTAGCCCCATGAAAAGTCAACTGACACTGGCATACCCAGATGAGACGCGGCGAACTGAGTGGCAGCATGTTTGTGGTAGTGCCTCACGAATTACTTGTGGCTGAGTATTGCCAAACAATTTATGCTTTACCACTGAATTCCGAGGTGACGTTTGCAATATCAACTGAATTGTACGAGGATACAAGCGAATAACTTGTAACCTCAGTGCACTTCCGTTGCGACAGAGTGCAAACTAATTCATTCATATGTTCACATCCAATTGTCTTTTAGTAGCAGAGGATAATTCCAATGTGCACGATCCGAAGGCTGAGAAGGTTCTCCGAATGGCTCAGACCTTGACGTGCCCGATACTCTACTATGTACTCACCTTCGGAGATCAAGAAAGCAAGTCGGAACTCGCGCTTCCCCGAGAACAGTGCAAAATGATACCTCAAATGGATGCGGACGAATATGCCGTACGCGTCACACTGGTCACCTCCAAGTCTCAGATGCGTAGTTCGCCTGAGATAAAATTGGAAGGTTCGTCACAGAAATCCGATTGATTTTTGGTTGTTTTTTCGTAATCATTATCGTCATTATCACCATCAACGTCACCGGTGTTGACAACAGCGGGAACGTCACCACCCTCACCGCAGCTACCGTCGACAACGGTAATGGCATTATTCTTGTTCGACGATGGTAGTGTGAGAGGATTTTGAGATTTTAATGGAATTTCCACTACACAAGTCGCTTGATGATGAAGAAGCAAGAATCACTGTACGGCTGTTTCATCCTGGTTGGAAGTTGTCAGCAGCGTGTTTTTCAAAAAGCTATAGGAGGGCTCTAAACCAGCCGCCCCGTCTAGAGGTTGGAGACGCCGTCGGTCGATCACGGGCGGCTGAATAGCATTGTGATTAACACCACACAGC
>NW_008751677.1:185691-213587 GCF_000715545.1 Opisthorchis viverrini
GAGAGCTCTGAACCAGCCGCCCGTCTAGAGGTTGGAGACGCCGTCGGTCGGTCACGAGCGGCTGAATAGCAGTGTGATTAACTCGCACAGAGACAGCGCCGCACCACTCACGCGTAGCGCATCACGTGGACTAGTGACGGCGGCTACTCGAGTGATGAGGTTTTAGATACTCATGCTCAACTTCACACGGTTTACACGAGCTGTTGTCAATCGGGAAACAAGCCAACGCATAACCAAGTTGTGCGCATCGTGTGAGTGAAGAATATGCGGTGCTTTACCCTACCTCTGCGCGCGTCAATCCCACCACCGTTCCGACGCTCGTGGCCCGAGTGGGCGGATTGGAATCTCCTTACAGATTCTTGAGACATGCCCTATCGAGGATTTCTAAAAAGCATCAAAGAGTTTCACAGTGCTTCTCGACCTTTCAGCACAGATTGAACTTAATTGCTTTTGTGTTTGGGCCTGTCTCCTGATGTCATTATAAAGAAACTCGAGTGGAATTTGCTTGACGGTTATTGCTACCAAGCAAGTCTGATAGATTGTATCCTTGCTTTCTATGTGTCAGTATTCTTTGTATCTTGTTTTACACAAGGGAACTTTCGGGAACTTCATTCATTCTCAAATTTGCTTGATTACACTCGATACTACTATCTAGGGTGGGCATGGTAATGTGTTGGAATATTGGTAGTTCGGGTGCATGAGTTGGTAGTTGATCAGGTGGCTGTTGATCTGTCCGCAAAGCTTGGCCATTGATTTGCGTCGCCATTCGAGTAGACATCTTCAGTGCGCACTAAAGATGTCTCCTCGAATGGTGATGAAACACTTGCGAACAACTATCAAGCTCGGCAAACTATTACGTTGCCTTTGAAAAGTGAGGAGTGTGACACGCGTTTAAAAATTCTCACGAAGCAGACCACCAAGAGCACTTATACTGTCTATTCGGCGGTAATTTTACCAAAAGCCAGAAGCCTTTTGTTAGAATGCAACCCGGATAAGCTCAATACACACACTACATCCCCATGTGCTTAGCTTTACCAATGTACTGCCGGTGTACCCGTGGATGCTACTGATGAAGCATGCGAATAGTATGCTTCCTCGTAAATCCGCTTCGCGTCTCTTGAAAAGTGAGATCTATTACGGAATTTGTGGAGTCGCTTAGTAGCATTTGCTTGCATCTGAGTGACGGTCAACGAATATCCAGGAAAGTTCAGGAAGACCCGTTTAAGGAGAAGATGGATATTCAGTTTTCGTAAACAAGATGCACATGAGAGTTTCTTTTCCCTGTCCAATAGTCTGTTCAGTTCCGCAGCGAAGGCCTTTTTCCTTTCATCGGCAACAGACAAGTAGGACAGAGTGAGCGAAGGCTGTCCACAAGGATTTGGGTACGCGTTCATTAAGGTCTTGTCCCACGTGAGAGGAAAATTCACATACTCTCAACTGGACAGCAGTTTGAACTTTGAAAAGTCTTCAAAGTCATAGACAGAGAGTTGAAGCACCGTCTACTGGAATTCTCTGAATTATTAGCAATTAGGAGCATTCAACCGGATCTACGTAAACAACTAGACCATCCTTGCCTTAGTGAGACCTTTAATTCAAACGCAAGCTCTCTCTTTTGGTTTTTCGAGAGACTTACCTGGAACCCAGCTGAATCTCTCGTTTGTGATGTGCCTAGGCAACTGAATGTGCTGCACCAGGCCGCCTCATGTTTCAGTCGCTACGATATTCGAGATATCACCATACATATATGTTTTTTGTAATGCACCACTCATAAGGTTGATGAAATTTCGCCGACAGCCCACGACGGTTTCACCCTTCTTGGGGCTTATCAGGTAGGCGTAGTCCCCGAGTTTCCGTCAACCTTATGTTCTACTTGAAACCAAATTGCACGAAATTAGCGAATATACGCTCATTTGCAAACCAATTTGATTTTTCGAGAGACTCACCTGGAACCCAGCTGAATCTCTCGATTGTACCATCGAGCAACCATTGTTTTATGTACACTGATGACGGTTATAACAATGGAGTATGAGGCATGACCTACCGATAAATCCCAGCTAATTTTGTACTGCTTTGGCCGATGATTATAAACCTCCAGCTCACCTCGAATAGGATCCAACAGATGGTTACGCGCAAACCCCGGGTGTTGTAAGAACCGATTGGCATCACCTGACTGAGTAGCTTTTATCGATCACCTCTGGAATACCGCGGAGTTTGTTCCTCTTTGATGCAAACATCCACTCCTTCCTTCTGGGTGCTTCTGACCCGAGTGTCGACACTTGCCTGTCAACCAAGTTTCCACGAAAAATGTCTTTTCACTGTTGAAGGAAACTGCTGACAAGGTTGCTGAAAATCCGTCGACAGCCCATGACCGGTTTCGCCGTTCTTCGGGCTCATCTGGTAGGTGCAGTCCTCGAGTCGCCGTCAACCTTATGTTCTACTTGAACCCAAATTGGACCGTTTTCGAGAAATACACTCATTTGCGAATCAGTTGGGTTTTCACGAGAGACTCAACTGAATCTCTCGTTTATCTCTGCCCCCTCAGACCTGGGAGGTAGCTAGCCCCGTGATTGGCAGGCACATAAATTCACACAGTCGCTCCCACTTTACTGGTCCGTTGTGCAGACAGAATAGCGTTTAGGGCTGAAGTTTTGTGGGAAGTGGAAGGGTGACCTGAGGTGACAAAAATCACACGGGGCGGCGGACAGACAGGGTTTATGGAGTTCAGGAGGTGTGTGTATGTGTATGAAAGCTTTTCTGGGAATGATGCGCACCCATCATGGAAAGACAGAATCGGAACACACGCCAACTGATTTAGCAGCGCACTGTCACGTCACGCGTGTCAAATTCCACTGATAAGCGCCAAACAAACTGAAACGCGTCGTTCTTTTTCTAATCACACATGCAACATCAATTGCAACAATAAATCGCCTAGCTCCCATTAACGACCGGCTCTGCTACCTGAGCTACCAACATCATCCGCAATAGCAAAAGATGTCGTGTTCGTTTGAAAATAAAAATTCTGTCACGATCAGGTAGATGACCAATCAGGTGGCCGGCGTAATAAAATGGGTTGTAATAATGAAATCTTGTTGAAGATTTCCAGGTTCATGCAACCAATTCCTCTCGATGGTTAACAACATATTCACATTATTCGTACTGATTTTTCTCTCTTTTTTGAAGGAAAGAAATACTGGATTGTCTGTTCTACTCCTAATTTAAAAGTCACGTTTCGACCATCAGAAACTGGGGAAATACCGCTTCAAACTCCAAAGAATTAGCATGTCACCATCCGGAAGCATCTCCAAATTTCAGCGGCCCCGCAGTTGGTTTTCCTGCCATTTTTTCTGCCTGTTCAAACAAAGCAAGTGCAGTTTAAATTTCCCTTGCTACGGCAATCAGCCTTTTACAGCTTCCGTTGCTGGTTCCCTCGAGAATTCGCATTGGTTTCTCCATGTTATAAGCTCGACCTTCTGGATCTACACGTGTGATGAAAGATTTCCGGTACTCGTACCACTTTTTCCTCAAAACTTCTTTTAACTTGTCATAAGGTATGCATCCTAATCACTTTTACCACGTCTGAGCTAATTTTCGGTTTTTAAGTGTCAAACTGTTATTCCCTTAAAAATTGATTTTTTTACACACCTGTCTCAACCTAGCCTGTTTTTTTATCATTGATGAGGACGTCTGGGGTGAACATCAGTGGTTCTTTTTTACGGCAAACCCTGCGCGCGCACTCGCACCCACTGAGATCAACCGTGTTTTATTAGGCAGATAAGAGATGTGGAGATAGCGCACGTTTTTCGTATTCCAGTGGCAGCGACTTGCTTGTTCAATCTCGCTCTTTGTTCGCAAGAGGTGTCTGTCGATCCACTGGTCCTTGCTCCACACTCAGTCTTTCAAGCAATCGCCATTTTGAACTTGTACTTAGTTCTTCAGCTTGCCGATATTCTTCAATACAACCGCGTTCCGTTTTAGCCACCAGCTTATGCGACAAACACGGAAGGTCTCAGATCTTGCGGGAGCTGGCAAGCTTGATGATTTCGATAGTTTTCGAAGCTGTATGTCTTCAGATGCAGCTCCTGACACGTCTTAAACAAATGCGACTGTTGGATTCAGGCGCATCCGGAGAGTTCGCTGCGGGTCACGTGAACAGCTTACAATTCATCCACTTCTTGTGAGGTTGGGAAAAATGGGCAAATTGGAAAGCGTGGTTTAACACGCTGACAGTATTCGGTAGTGCACTATCAATTCCCTAAAGTTCCTTCTAGAATACGAAGATCGCCCTTCAGTTCTTCGGATTGCTCTGTTTAAAGATACCAGCCCTCGTGTCGCATGGCAGCCGAAAGGGTGCTACAGCTGAACGATTAAAGATGGACAGGAAACTACAACATAAAGACTACGTATACAGCCCAAATGTGCTGTAAGTGTGATTCCTCTAGCACAACGGAGAATGCAGATGATTAAAAAAAACACGTCCATCTTCCAACTGAAAAGAACTTTGGTAGACTCAACAGCAGCGCGACTTAGTGCGTACGACTAGCGACTGTTCCGTACACATTAACAACACTTCCCTGGTTCTATGACTTCAGAGCGTCCGCCATCGTATGCGTTATAAGAATTGAATTTCAACCACCAACCACACAAGTCTATCTGGATGGCCTGACGAGTTTTAGTGAAACATTTAGGGACAAAGGTTATGTTGATATTTTAATGACACTAAGTGGTCAGCCTTTATCCTGATGATACGGCCGTTCACACAGTCCCGCAAGGCAAACACACACAAGTATAGATCTCACCGTACCTTCGTCTTCAGATCAAAGCTTTCACAAACTCTGTGCATTCAATCACAGCTGTAGCTGATTTGGTTCCACGATATGAGGACGACCAAGGTCGTTGGTAGAGCGTGTGGCAGTGTACAAACTTAGAGCAATCGAGTTAGCAAACGAGTCAATGGAAACGTAACATATTGATTTCATTGCTTGGAAATAGGTCGAACCGCTGGTAGTTCGGGGACGTTGATGGATTGGTGATCAGTTGGAAACTGATCTACTCAAACGGGCTTGCCAATTAGCTTGAAAACTTTTGATCACTATACTAGGAGAGGACATTAGTGTCTGGGAAGAATGCTCGCACAACTGCTCACGGATGACGTCTCCTCGTGTGGTGACAACCGGATTGCCAACTCGTTGAACACCAACTAATTTCGCTACTTAGAGCCAATAAGTAGCATATAATAATAAATCCGACAGATATTCCTTGTCCGGCGACCTTGCCGTGTGGATCGGAGGCCAGAGGTTGGGGAATTTTAAACGTTTGCAGTATGAATTAAGTGTTCATCTCCATTCATATTTGGAATACTCGGTATTCACTTTTGTCCACTTTGCCGCTAAGTATTGTCACCTCGTCATAGTTGAGGCACTGATCAAGTCGCGTCACCGCGCAGCAAAACCCTGCTTGTCTTGACACCTAGGGACGTGCTACATTTGTAAACAAAAAAAGCACGAGTGGGTGAGGGTTATTTCACTTCATGACGGGGTGTCCGAGTAAATCTTCTACAGAAATTTGGTAAAAAGCCACCGCTGTCGTTCGTCAAGGGGACTCCCAGTCTATGGGGCATTATGTGGTTCGTCTCTCAGAGACTTTGGTCCAGACTGCCGGTCTCTTTGTGTACGCTCGCTCCCCTAAAAATAGCTATTGTTGATACTTACTTACTTACTTTGGATGGACGGCGTCAACTGTATCCAACCGGGAAATGCGTTCATTTTTCGAGTTCAAGAGATTCAATCTGACCGCAGCTGCTCGAACTTCCTCCAAATTGTAGGGTACCAGTTTTCGCTAACTAGCTGCTTCCACTATGGTCTGTTAACGAGACCCACCTTTTTCGTTCTGTAGCACTTTTTTACACCTACACCTTTGTAGCCCATCGCCAAAACCGATGACACCAGCCATCAGGTTTCCAGCGTAGTGCCTTGTGGAGTCTGGTGACAGCGTTTCCCCATCATCTGATCCTGGCCATAATCTACAATTATCATCGTAAGTACTAATATACCAGTATTGGAGACTGACGCTCAGATGCATCATATAATCATGAATAAAGCGCTAGTAAAAGGTGAAAAGAGAGGAAATTCTTGGGACTTATTACAAAAACCTTGTCCATGGAGAAGACAAGGTGACTACACATGAAAAAACCACTCAAATATGCTCGACGGATCACCATGCTGGAAGGAGATATCATCAGCGCGATCAACTCAACGTCCTTTGCAAACGTCACCCATTAGCAGTCCAGCTGACAAGTGAAAGTAAGGTCGCCACTGGGATTGGTTAAGTGCCACGTCGTGCATGGTTTCCAACCATACATGAGGGGAGTCATGTGGAAGCTGTCGAAACCCGAGTGTTCGCTATATCCATCAACGAATTGGATGCTATCCAAAGTTAGCAGGCCACAGTTGAAGTTCTCTTGGAAAGTCAACGGTATACGTCTGGATTGACTGTGCGGCAGGCCGACCATAATTCAACTTGGAACTGCAACTGACGGTGTTGTTAGACTCATGCTGTTTTCAAAGGAAACTTTCCTCTCTGCCAGTGCTTTATAGAGTGCTAGCAGCTCGCTTATGAAGTGCACACGATGGCCATCGAAAGCTATTGCTCGTTCGGCTGGTTACCCAGCATCGGCTTCGCCAAGTATACTTGTCTGCGTGCGCTCATCGTTAAGTCAACATTCTGTTCGTTCCAGCTTCTGACCATCTATCAATCGGATGCAACGTACACTCACGACCGCCTGGCTCAGGTGTTTTCATGTCCAATAAACAGACGATTGAGTTCGTGACCTGCGCCTGTTTGTCACTAGATTCCTCCGATTCCAAAGCCCACTGATCCCACCAGGTTCCTCTATCTGCATGAAGATTTTGCTTGGGCTGACGTCTAACAGACCTGGCTGAATTCTGCTTAGCGATCTGATGGAGCATCGAAAAGCGGCAAGGATTGTTTTAAGAACCATTGCTTATTTGGTAAACGTTTAGAAAGACAGCGTCCGGGGTTCTCTGCCGTATGAAGTGGGGTCACAATCATGATTACCGTCCCGCAGGGAGGTGGCTTTCAAAGTGTTGCATGGACTAGTTCGATAAGCTTTTTTTTTTAAGGACCACCGTCCAAGTAGTTGATCTGAGTGGGGGCACACAGACTTATTTTTTCTGGTAGATACTATGGCACCAGTCGTTCTGACAGCTCGCAGGAACCAATGGCTACTCGGCGGTGGCTCTCAGCTGAGGCACCACTTTCTTTCTCTTTAAGGAAGGAGTTAAAAACGACTCCAAGGTTAAGGCCCAATCCAGTTAGCAGCAGATCGTTGCGAAAAGTTATGACCAACTTCGGAGAAAAAAGAATAGAGTACTAGTTACCGTAAGAAATACAAGTCGAGAGAACTCAAACTGTGGGAATTCTTTTGACTACTTGTGACTATTTCAATAAATGGTGCTCAGCGCTCTTTCCGTTGATGAATTACGGTGATTTCTCGCCTAAACCATTGTATCAGAACGATACAGTCGTGGACTAACACGGGATTGATCTTCAGACCGACAGACTTAACACTATGGAATGTGTGTCATTCGCACATGAAACCATGCTTGATATCTGCGTATGCTTTATTGAACTTTTTTTACTGAATCTTTCGCCCTCTTTGAAACTTACCTGCAGATTCTAAGACCAAATGTTACTTTGGGAACCCAAATTTTCAACAATTTGGACATTCGTTTAACTAGCCACAAGGGAGGCATGCATAAAAAAAATCGTTCAACGGTAGCATCCTTTCGGTGCCTAGCTGCCGTACCACCAGAAGGAAGCACGAGGACTGAGATAGTGCCAGGTTGCTCAAGCCTGGACAGGGGAAGCCGAGAGATAGAGGTCGGGTTCGAACCACGGATCTTCTGGTCAGTAAATTCGTGCTCTAACCATCCCACTCCCAAGGGAGGTATAAACATCCTTTTATTCCACTGGATTTCACAGGCATGCCTTTCCACAAAGAAGGTGAAGCTTCACATGAAAACCAAGGAATCGTTAACATGTTTGGTTGTGTTGAATAATCTGCTCAGACAAATTCTGCTGAACGCCTAAGTGCTAGATGTTTCGAAGCGAACACCTCAATAGAATAAGATGGCGTCCGTGCTGGCCACAACGCAGTGAATCTGACGTTGACTGCACAAAGCTACGAGCAAAGTGTACTGAGTATCTTCAGCATCTACATGACTTTTGCGCGCACTTCGAGAACGCTTCTGATTTCGTATTAATTTGCACAGATAGAGCTGCTGACCGAATTTTTTAAAACCTTAATCGAAGCTCACATAATCAGGAGTGAGAGAGAACTCTGAATCAACTCATGGCGGATTTAAAATCGTCACGGACGTGCTATGAGGCAGTGCCTTTGGACCTGCCCCTTCCAATCTCTAAGTGATGACCCACGTGGAAGCGACCTTCATGGACAGTTCGAACATCGATTTGATGAGATTCTGTTCATCACACAGGGGGTACTCGCATCATGAGGTTCTCCGACTGCTCGCCCATATACACGCGAACAGCTGCATGTATAGCTGCTACTGCACAGTTTGGTTTGTTCCTGAATGTGAAGAATATCGCCGACGTACACCAACCCATGTTATCAGGTGCAGTTCCAAACACTACTCCGAACGAACAGATTTCGCCGCACACTGTGCAGACACCTGCTACCTCAGTGCGCGAGCTCTGGTCACGACAATTGTGGCTTGAGAAATAATGTGATGTTTAAGAGAAATACTTCTGGCTACACTCATATGTATGACAGAACCGACGAAGTTCAGAATCAAGCCACGCTCCACTCCTACACAGACCGCGCGAGACCATTAAAGTGGACTGCCAACTTCCGCTCATGCAGATTCGTGTGAGTCGATGCCCCACAAGCATCACTTTTAGAAAATGAGTTCTTGAAGATCTAGTATGACATAGAAACCCTTAGTTCACTTAGTGATTAATGTACATGGAAGACCTTAAACCGTGGTCTGCGACGATCCCCTCCGAAAAACTGACACCATTCAAAGTGGCACTGATGCCCCATGTGAGTGATCAATAGTTCAGGTGTCGGTTAGCGTTTCTAGGTATTGTTTCCAATAGAGCATCCTCTCTATAGATTTGTCTTGGGGAGACCAGTTAACGAAGAGGGCTTGGGAAAGGAGCATCGTACCACTCTGTTCTCATATCACTACTCACGAAAATTCGCTTCCAAACCGCGTCCGCCTGGCCACGGTAAGATCATCCCCTGGCCCTTTAGGTATGGCCAATCCTCGAATAAGGTTGATTTGCCTCCATCTCACCAACGAAAGTAAAACCTGGCTGGCTAGGAAAGGTGCAGTAGGGCGGGTCCAAATCGTCCTTGGGTTTGAGCGACGCCTTTTCGAGTCGGGCATATTTTCCCTGACCTAGTGTTAAAAACGAGGGACCCAAGCGTTCGCTATTAAAGAAGAGCCTCGTAGTTACTACGCTTTGACTGCAGTGGAGCTGACAGCGTTTATTTCCGTCCTACTGTTTGCACTTGTCTTGTTGCCTGACAATTCCCCTTGCTAACGTTGTGCACATTTCCAGCACAGTACTACTCTCTTCGGTTATTCAATTTGTCCTCCACCTTCTTACACGATAGTGTAGTCACGCACGTGAGTCGCAAGAGGCAGGACTTTCACTAACTGAAAACGCAGTGAATTCGGCCGATGTCACGGCAGATATGATGCGTTGTAATACCACGTGCATATACATGCCAATAAAACTTCAAAACCAAAGACTAATGAATCCGCGCACAATAAACGCGTGGACAATAAGAAGACCCGAGAATTAAGTGAGAAGTTCAAATCGCAGTGCGAAGGGTGAGACCGCGTACCGTGGGCAACGACAGGAAGTATCCTAGCGTAAATGCACTGAGCCTGCAGTGATGATAGTGCAGCAATACTGCAGAACGGTGATTTATCTAACCGTCATCAAACAAATGACTGACCCACACCTAACAGCATTCCTAATCCCTAAAACCTCTCCCTCACAACTACTCCCTATTGCATCAAGAAATACTAATTTACCATAAGCCATGACGCTGCGGTTTTCAATTCGTTTGGCAATCGAGTCTTTTGTTGGCTTCTAAGCGGAGGCACTTTGAAAAAACCATACATCCATGTTCCTCAACGTCCAATCCTATGAGCGCAACCAGAATGATCCATTAGAAATGATGCAGAGCAGCATTAGTTTGCCATCAGTTAGTTGGAGACCGATTGCCCATGGTAACGAGCATTTCCGTCAGCTACTGAAACTACCGATTTACTCCGGTGCGCAAACGATTGTAGTACAACACACTCTACAACCGCCTCCGTATCTTATTTTCTGTCCACTACCGAACGAGAAGCCTGATCCCATTACTTCACTTTAGACAAGACATATGGTACAGCCATAGATATCGACATTCGACATGACGGGTTACCTCACCTTAGTGACTGTTGCGTAAAACGTGTATTGGATGCATCCATCAGGTGATTGCTGGCACAAGAACCTGTCAAGATATCATGGTTAGACTTGACCCTATCCTCCGACGAGAACACACTAATAGAGGGGACAGTTGAACAGTTCAGAAGTGTTCTTTGAGGAAGAACCACTGTGGACCAATTTCTCACTATCCCACGGTTGTTTCAAAAGGCATATGGATCACACCAACCAAGCTTAAGAATCCCGATATTTTGTAAAACAAAATAACCCGCGCCTCTTGAAGTAGAACGCCTCCGAAACCGATTCTGACCAGTTCCAAGGAAGTTCCCTTTTAGAAAACTGCATTTACACCGACTTCAGATAATCGCGAGGCGTATGATTAATGCCGACTGACCTACAGCCGAAAGATGCTCACGTTCACGCGTTAAAAAGTCTGGGTGCCATCGGAGCAACTCACCGTCCAGGATGGGGTCCTCGTAACTCCCTCCTGTGCATGGTTGCAGATGTGGTTCCTGGTCGATCTCAATAGCGTTCTTGTTGTCAGTTGCTAGCCGGATTGTTTTGCTGAGTGTCTGAAAGTGTAAGAATCTCGGAATGATTGTAATAGACGAAGTCCCTTCCCTATCCATTTTTCTTCCCTTCACAATAGGCATTTCAATCAGATTATGACTGTACAGCAGTGAAGCATCAGCATACAGCGCAGTGAGCAAGCTGACCCGCGGTACTGTACAACTTTTTCCAATGAGCCTGTCCTGGTCACTCAACAACCCGGCGACACAGCATAGGCGGCGTTAACACACAAACAAGTCACAGTGGGGCGAATGTTTTATCGGATGTGATAAACGATATATGTATATATGTAAAAAGTGGACGCAGCTGCACAAATAAGAGCATCAAGTTTGTACAAAACTTTATGAATGAGGGTTCACAAAATACAGAGTGCACGCGAGATTGGGCGCGAGACATCAACGTGCCCTGACGAGCGGTACAGAGCTGACGAGTAAGTCATACAAACAAGGTAGAAAAAAATCGCCCATGCAGGAAAGGTGATCTAGAGCTGGTGTGAGATGAAAGTGTATGACGACTAGAAGCCACCATCTGGTTGTCCATTCATAAATGCCTCTTGTATTTCTTTTACCATTTTGATCCTGTTCAGGATGACTTGTAACTCATCCGACTCCATTGCTGTATCGGAAAACCAGTATTCACTTTGACCCAGACGGTATGATGGGATCAAATAGAACATGTCGTCCGAGTTGCGAACTTGTGGTGGACTGTGGAAGGAAAGAGAAATGGAGTTCAGTAAAAAAAATTAAGTCAAGCACTCAGCTCGGTGCCTAGCTGCTACGCCACACGAAGGGGGCACGAGGGCTGGGATAACGCCAGGTCGCCCAAGCCTAGACAGGGGAAGTTGAGAGGCTGAGGTCGGGTTCGAACCACGGACCTTCCTATCAGTAAATTCGCACTCTAACCACCTGGGCCATCCCGCCCCAGTAAGTATTTCCCAAAGGCTACCACGGAGAAACTGATTTTTCATCCAACCTGAAGGACGGACCATTTTCAGAGGGTCATGAACGGGAACAGTGCATCAGATCACAAATGGCAAAAACTCTAAGGGTATTTTTCAGATAAAATAGTCAGTTCTCGCCTGTGCTTGTCTCCTGGTATAGATACAGTATGAGAAATTAGTCTTGATCACGAGTTTAGATTGTTGCTTCACAGCCAAATTATTCAGTTACTCAGTGACCTGGATCGCGTCTACTGACGTTATTTGTTGCTGCTTGTTAGTTTCAACTTCATTTTTTGAAGAATCCTCATTGTAACCTCCGTTCACACCAAACTTCTTCTTAGTACGGGCGATGTTCCGATCCAAAGTCGATATGGACCAATCAAATCTTGAGGAGTTATTCGAAAATCGCTGTCGCAGGTCCAGTTGAGTGGCGGAAGCAGAGATGACCAACCTTTAACCTAATAGAGGTATGAAAATGATGACGAAAAATCTGTGCTATCGGTGGACTCACCCAGCAGAATGGAGTGCGCGTGATACCCACTGGTTGGAAATGCTATAAGAGATCTGCTAGCTGATGTCGATGGCGTCCTTATTGTCAGCTTCTACCCAGATTACTTGATTAAGTGATCGGAGGTGTAGACACTTCGGAATGAATATGGTAGGTTGCCACTAAGTCCCTTCCCCGTCTATTTTTATTTTTTTTCCTCACAATAAAGCTTTCAAATGAATTATGGTTGAACGGCAGCGAAGCATCGGTGTTGAGCACTGTCTAAGATGAGGTTCAAGTGGTGCCGACAAATTTTTACTTTCTTCGGGATTTTAGTCCTAAGCGGTCTTTGACCATACAATGGAAGAAACTAGGTGTATCTGAAAACTACCGTAACAATTTCCTCGTATTGTCTCCAAACATTCGATCACCAGTACCTTTGAAGAATAGCCCGATAGGGGCGTTGGTGATTAATGGTGTGCAAGCCAGAACTTAGTGACGAATGAGAATCCCTGAAGCAGTAAGCGATAGTTATCAAGTTAGTGTGGTCTCGACATCTGCTATACAAGTGCAACAATCGTCTATGGACGACAGCGCTGTCCTCTATTCGAAACCCTCACTAACGAAGACTGTGTGGAGATGTTAATGGAAAAGTGAAAACAGCTAATGAGGCGCCATGGAATCTTCGAACTTCCTTGGCTAAGGCCCTCGACGATTGGAAATCCCACAGGGTGGTAATGATTTGCCGTTAAGCATTCTGGTACTACCTGGCCGGAAGTTTGTTCCATTGTGCGTCGTGTGTGTTGGATGATACTGGATTGGTTTCACTGGTAACGTCTTAAATCCACATGATGCTCGAATATGTGCAGTCCACTGCCATTCAAAAGTACCTGAAGTGTCCTTTCTTCCCACTATATCAGGACATCTTCCCACACACACACCGTTCTTTTAAACAATGCCTCTGGAAAAAATCAGGATAGACGTAATGATAGGATTCCAGATATGGATTCGCTCAGCCAATTCAACAGACTCTGAGCAGTTGAGAAGCCTGACGGTTGCGTTAAAAGTCAGGTCACTAGAAATTGCCGTCCGGTCCTTGAAACGTGTGCTTTATTTAATCCCATATTAATCATGGAACGAAGACAAAGATCTTGCTTCTTGAGTAAAATCGATTCAAGGGGGGTGAGATGGCTCATTTTCAGATGGATTGATGTATACAGGAATAGTAATGATACCTTCCAATAGAATATCTATCTATTCACATTAGTTAACAATATGATATTTTGATGCGCACAGAGGGAACAACCCAGATGGTGAGATTAGTGTTACCAAAGTGCTGCCATATTTTTTATTTGGCCATGGAGTTGAAAGGCGGGCAATGACAGCAAATCGAGTGCTGGGTTACGCAACTATCAGGTCCAAGCAACTGGTTGTGGTTAGCCGATAGTGATGGACTCGATGACCAGGAAAACTAGTACTAAATGGAGCCGATGTACTAATGCCATATCTAAGTTCACTCAGAAGCCCATCAGAATATGCATGAAAGTCATAATGCGCAGGGGATGAACCAATGCTCAGCTGTAACGCCCTTTCGGTGCCTAGGTGCCATGCCTCCTGAAGGAAGCACGAGGGCTAGGATACTGCCAGGTTACCCAAGTCTAGAAAGAAGTCCAGATACGAAGGTTGGGTTCGAAACACGCACCATCCAGTCGGGTGAATTCGCGCTCTAACAAAAGAGCCACCTTGCCCCCATGCACTCATAAACTTGTAAATCTAGTCTTCCTTGTATCTAATAACAGATGAGTGTCGAATCGCAAGAACAGAATAAGAATGACATTAGAAGTGAAAAGTTAAGAACGACAATATCTCGTTACCCACCAGTGGGAAAAGTAACTTCGGAACAGTGCGACGGGACACCTCGCAGGGCAATCCTCATTGACATCAAGTCGTAGAGTTGTTGACGCCTCTCCCCCACCACCGAAGAGATGACCGGGTAAATGACAGAGTAAAGCAGCGTTATTCGAACGTTCCTCAGTAAATCGGAAGTAAGCGAACGCTAGCTGGCGGTGAATAGTACCAACACGCAGCCCAAAGTGTTTGGTATTCAAATACAGTACGGTAAACAGGAGAATCTGAAATGGAGAAAGCATGCATAGTTTTCAGAATACAACAGAAAACGAGAGGCGGTCAGATGCAAAGCTTCGACAAAGCTGCGCAAAGATACTTACCTCGGGAGAATGGGAACCCAACTGTCGCGCCTCCCATAGGTGTTCTTCCTCAATACGACAAATTAGTAGACCTTCGGGACTGATCCGGGGTTGAAAGTTGGCTAATATATCATCCAAAGCCTTTGTGAAGTCGGCAAACATGGGTCCACCAAAAAGGTTTGTTGTGCATCCATTCTCATTCAAATACTCTTGTATCCCTGTAAATGGACGGGCCAAAAGATAACAGCAACCATGTCTACTACATGAGTAGTCTAGCAACAACGAGCATAGTTCACTTTAGAGAAACTAAGTATTCAGAAAGAACAGGAACAAATGAATAAGTACGACAATGCCACAGTACCGAAGGTTATTGTAGGTTTGCTGTGGGCTAGAAGGTATGATGGAGTGAGCCAACTGACGTTGGCTTCCTTGGAAGACATTATATTCACATCGATCTAGCCAAGAGCACGCTAGAGAAAAGGAAACCAAAGTTGGAAGGCGAACAGCACACACACAAACAAATCACCTGTTAGTTCGTGCTATCCTGAATGTGGCGTGGGGATGTTATTTTCGGTAGAGGATACCCAAGACTGAGTAGTGCATGACCGAGACATCGTAGCTTGTAGGAAACTCACAGGTGTACACAAAAAGCCACTCACTCAAGCTGTCCTACGGACTTGGGACTGAACCCCCAAAAAGCTCCCCCTCAAAGCACGGTATCATTAGCTGTTCTTAGCTTGTTGTCAGAAGTGAAGCATAAAATATTCTTCCCTCGTTCACCTTTGCGACTGCGATTGAACAAAACTATTCCAGTTATAGTTATGAGAAGTGTTTCCAAGGAGGATCGTGGCCATTCGGTACAACATTTACATGAGACGCCAAGAATACATGCCACTGTTTTAGCAGTCTGTTATGCGCACTTCTCGTTTGAACAACTTGTGTGTATGTTCATCTTTGTTGGCATCTGCCGACCGTCCAACACCAACCACCAGTAGACGAGCTTGCTTAAAATGTTCTGTTTTGCCCATCTGATGTTGAGCTACATACAGCTCCATTAGTCAAAAGACGAACGGTAACGATTGTCGCCCTTTCACACAATTTCGGTGCCTAGCTGTCACGCCACCCGAGGGAAGCACGAGAGCTGAGATATTGCCGGATTGTCCAGGCCTAGACAGGGGAAGTCTGGAAGCAGAGGTCGGGTTCGAACCACGGACACTCTAGTCTGTGAATCCGCGCTCCAACCACTGAGGCATCTCGCCCCAAACGGTAACGATAATAAACAGTGAATAAATAATAGTACACCTTTAACAGCCTTCCGGTGCCCAGCTGTTATGCCACCCGAAGGAGGCATGAGGGCTCAGATACAGTCAAGTTACCCAAGCCTACACAGGAGCAGTCAAGAAACCGGGCTTGGATTCGAACCACTGAGCGATGGTAAGGAAGAGACGATTGGTGCGTGCATAGTGAACAAAGTAAAAGGTGGATGTCAGTTTCATTGACTCATGGACATCCATAACAAACACGCAAACCTCTTCAGCCTAGTCCGGAAATGACAGAAAAGAAACTACACAAGAACATTTTGTGAACAGGAAGCGGCAGTCGTAACATGGGACTACACATGGTACGTTTTGATTCGTACTTACGGAGCTCGACGACGTTTCCACTAATAAGACTCAAATGTGCACCTGAATCAACTCGCATATTATCCTGCTTTTTTTCGCATATCCAGTTCTACTGAGTCTTCGTTCCCAGATGCAGCTCACTTATAGTGGCAAGTACCGCCACATTACTAGACAGGGCAGTTGAGAGGCAGGTCGGGTTCAAACGACGGGCTTTCTGGTCAATAAACTCGCGCTCTAACCACTGAGCCATTTTACCCCCCAAGTAGCAACTCTCTCCTTAGTCGTGACGACGGTCGCGACAAACGTTCCTGTGAATTGACACCTACAATGTTTTCAGCCGTTCCAAAGGCCTCTGTTCTCCCAGTCATCCGTAAAAGATTCCTTCTGCTGCTACCATTCATCACTTTACCTCCTCTGTACCCATCTTCGTAATTCCTCCAGTTTCTCTACTGCGAATGAAGCGGACTGCCGGATCGCTGAAACACGTCCTACAGTAGAGGCAACGCAAAACGATTCGTTATGTTTAAGTCGTTTTCTTGGTCTGGCCGTCTTCCGATGAAGACCCGGAATACGCTCGGAATTGAGCAAACTAGTTGACCAGATAAGTAATAAGCCGAATTTACGCATCACCACCTATTTTGTACAAATGCCGTCACCTTCGGCTGGGTCATGTTCCTTAAGCGTTAAGAGAACCAGGTGCGAAAAGCATTTCGTTTGTCATGCCCTAATCAGATTGTTAAAGGAGTGCTGCTCGACTGACAGCAGCGGCCACTGACCACACCATCTGACAGTTTGGTGGATGTCGCCCACCAGGTTGGGGACCAAAAAATAATCCTCCACCGTGACCTGAGAGCCGTACATTATGGCTGTTCGATCGTTTTCCAGTGTGCGACTTATACATTTGTGGTGACAACTCCGAATACTGTTCATGGCAGATCAAGAAGGCTAACCAAACGTTTTCGAATACATATGTCAGTTAGAGGGCAACCTGTTCATCAGTGTCACTCTTGCAATCAGTATGATCCAAACACGAACCAACAATGTTGTGCAGTTTCACAAACAGACCAATGCAACCTAACTGCCAGTTTCATATGACAGCTACACCGGTCCGACATTCACGTATTCAGCAACTTCATCGACAAAGGGGGGTTAAACTCTGGGTGGCTTTTACCGCCAGCAAGGGAACTGATGAGTTCGCCGTCCTACTAGGTGTTGTGTAACACATTTTAGTGAAAAAGGCGCACCGAACAGGTCACAGCCTTAGACGAGCGTATTTCGTCTTAAGTTGAATGAAGCCTTCATTCAAGTATATAGGTGGATTACAAACGCAGTGAGGCATTTGGATACAAAACGAAGAAAGCGAAATAAAGTCGAAGAGGAAACAACAGGACTGACCTAAACACAGATAGAAGATGGAGTCCGCGACGTAGCACTCGTTGTTCGGCTTACGAACCTCTCGAACAAACTGACTCAGCGTGGTGTTCAGATCAGCTTCTGACATGTTGAGCAGTTCTGTCTTGAGATAGGGATATTGTTGTGTTGAAGAAACTCCGCCCGAGCTATTCAGTTTTTGCTGCACCCAATGGCGCCAAGCATTGATACCATAGGAGAACTTGAGATGATAGTTTACATCAGAAACAACAACCGTGTGACGTGGCCTTTTCGCTGGAGGTGCGACCGGCTCAGCGACAAGGGTGGTTGGGACATTCTCTCGGGTTAATTCGAGGGAAGGGGATGCATGTAATAAAGAAGGGTCTTCATTTTGAATTTCGGAAATGGGTTCAGATCCATCTGGTTCTTCCTCACGTTCGGGCGAGCTGGCGGCACGTTTCAAGCCTCGCTCGGTGGGATGGACGGTGACCTGCCGAAAGAACACAATCAGAAGTTTGATCGACCGACAAATAACACATCGTAATTATTTGCCTGTTAGTTGCCTAGGCAAAACATTGCCGACACCAAAGGGCCAAACTAGAACGACATGGATACTAGTAAACCAGTGTCTAACATTCGTGTAACAACCCGGAAAAACGAAACGCACAACGCGGAAAATTACGGGGTATCTGGGGGCAAGCCCTTCCAAACAACCAAAAATCACGTTGATAAAACCCAAAGGCTTTATTCGCTCTCCTGGGAAGATTTGGGCGCCCTCACAGTCTCACAATCTATGAATCACAGCGTCACGTGGTTAGATCAGTCCCGTCACCTTGCTTGCTATGTAACGTGGGGCGATTAAGGGAAAGCATGTGACTTCCGTTGCTTCATTACTCTCTCAGATACCAAGGGAAGTAACTGGTTGCCAACTATGGTACAGGTTTGCAGCATTCAATACTTGAGCCCTCAAGCTGCTCTTGCGCGAACTCTTGATACTTTATCGTTGCTACGTATCTGAATACAGAATGCGGGTTGCGTAACAGCTAGGGTGTTACACCTGAACGATTACTCTTGTATTGTTTGTTGGGCTCATGATGAGTAAGGTTCGCAAACGATATCAAGTCAGTCCAATCGATGACGTTCAGCTACGTTTACCTCGTTACTGTCCCAAGTTTGGGCACCACGTGCTTGATCGCTTTGCATAGGGGTCTAAAGCTATTCATACTAGGGCAGTACTTCTCAAAAAACTTAAGCATCGAGGATGACGCGAGCAATAAGTATGCATAAAACGGAATAACACAAACCATGTCTGGTATGTACTTCAAGCCTGTGAAACGATATTGTGTAACCAAGGAAAAGGAGATGGTGTTGCTGTGGGACCGGGTGGGATCGACTAAAAACCTGTCTAGGCTTGGGCAACCTGGCAGTATCTCAGCCCTCGTGCAACCTTCGGGTGGCATAGCAGTTAGGCACCGAAAGGTTGCTACAGCTGAACAATTATTATTATTATCATTATTAATCGATGACACTTGCGGAGCCGCCGTGACATCAACCTGTCCGTCAAGAGTATAGTATAAAAAGCTGCAATTAGAGACCACCGTCTCATAAGACACATTTTTGGTAGAAAAAGTGAGCCCATAATGAGACTATGTCAGAGCGCTTCCAAAAGAAAACCAACTGTGTTTGACACACTCCTACCTCAAGACGCACTTTTCCAACAGCCACGTGAGAACTGTGAACTACCCAAAGGTGATGAAGTATGAATCGACGACGTAGTACAAATGTCCTTGTCAAAAGAACCAGTTATGTTGACTACTATCGCGTACGTGAACATCTGGATGAAACTAACGACGAATGGCACACATTACCGGACTACCTAGTTAGCCGCCTTTTAGCAAGAAAATAATCGTTCATGACTGACCTAATCCACAACAGATGAAAAAGCGTCCACTCAACGCATGACTGCCCTCTACCTTGATTATTCACCCTGGAGAATAAGACTGTAACAGCTGGGTGGGTTGGTATTACCAAGTTGCCATTTGGTGTAATCCTGTTGTTGCGGTCCCCCTTGCGTTTGGTTGTACACGTTGCCGGAAAAGGCCTTCATATGGCGAGTGATATAAATGAGATCAGGATCATATCACGATTGAGCAATTAGTTCTCCGCGTGATGGCATTCTGCAGCGCCAACACTAGTTTCATGAACTCTGATGCGGTGGCCTTGCCGCAATATACCGAGACGAATTAGATTATGCACTGGCAGAAAATCGTCGTGCTATTTGTGCGAAGTGGTTTGTGGTGAAACAAAAGACAATAATCGAAGACTAACGAAGATATCAAACCAGAAATTCGGACAGAATTGCAAACCTTTTCCACGATCCTGGTTGTCTCCGTCTCAGCTACTTCGTTGGGAGTCTCACATTCACTCTCAGACATATCAGATTCGGTTGACTTTTCTTCCAGTTGTGCGTCAACTTCTAAGAGGGGGCTCTGAGGACGATCCAACTCGGTTGGCAATTCGTTGGTTGTGTCATCAACGCACAGAGAAGGAGATTCCGTTTCCAATATATCAACTACAGGTGAGAAAAAAGTAATTTTGTAGTTGCAATCAGTAAGTACCCTTAAGCTGAGGCTAATGAAATTTTGCACAATGGCATAGTTGTAGTGTCCCAGAAACGCTAAATACAAAGAAAACGGGGAGTCACTAGCTTTTGGGGGATGCGGAAGTGCGGTTACCCGTAGTGTAAAGACAGATTTGAATGGAACGGCCCGTTTTCCTCCGGAGGGATGAGAGCTCTCTTCCGAGAGTCCATTGGAGCCAGATGTGATCAAGAGGAACTGTATTTTTTAAGATATATGTGGTGAAGGTTAGGCCTTAGTTTGTAGAACTAACCTGCATCGGGTTTTCCGGCAAGGACTGGGAGCGGGATAACACATGGCATTGGGAACGGCACAAGAAGAGGAACGGGATGGGAGAACCAACAAATTGGGGTCGGAACCAGTACGGGAACAGGAATCGGGATCGGGAGGTATTGTATTCGTTCGTGGGCTTCTTTTAATCCGGATTCATCTAAGGAAAGCGAGATTACACGAAGTATTAGTAACAGATACAATGGTAAGGCGCTAAAGCAAGGTACGAAGTTTCATGCTGAAAAGGCTTGCTATCTAAAAAAAAATACCAGTCCTACCTGTTTGTAAGCCCACATGGACTGAACTAACGGACGGCAGGGTACACGTGCCAGAATCCAGCGTCTTCCGTCTTTTTTGCGTTTTGTCGGTCGCCAAATCGGTGCAAACTGAGGCGTCTGCATATTGACAAGAAGCCTCAATCTTTATTGGTTGAGCGTCCGGTTTGCGTTGTTGTTTCCGTAGCAAGGTATCGTTAACGTCACTCGCCCGAATAAGGGCTGCAGAATCTTCCGCCGATTGATCAAACTGGACAGGCGTCGCTTGTATCTTGCGACACATTGACAAAGGACGACAAAGAACTGCTTTGTTCCTCATTGCAACTGGGGCCGCAGGTTGCAGAATAACCTGTTGTTCAATACCCAGCTGACGAACCATGTCGATTGGGACGACAGGGAACTGGCCCTGGAAATTAAGTAATACCGGAAGAGTGAGAGATACGGCTGTTCCGATACGATGAGAAACTGAGACAAAGATAACCGAGTGTCGGTTCATCATTGTTATCATCTGAACCTGTTGTCGTAGTAAATAAAATGGGCTGAGTACACAACACTGAGCTGATAGTCCTGAGGCAATCAGTGGTAAGCCTGTTCTCCAATACAATGATTCTCTTTCTTGCTCAGTTTGTCCATTTCTACGAAACAAGTCGCCACATGTTCCAACCCACAACCTGGAGGGCCAGGAGACCTCTAACCATTGACCAACCTGATATGAGACTCTGTGAGTGTCACGGGGACACTTGTAAGTACAGCTCAATGGATCGCTGAGGTGTGCAAACCGTCACACCACGATAAGGTCCAGTCTCTTCGTTCGGCAATGATTTCAACAAAACTAAATGGGCAAAAAACTCACTGACGACAGTAGACTATGTTTGGTTACCGCCAACAGTTAGCTGAAGGAGATTTGTGCCAGAACTAACATGCAGTCAGTAAACTCTTTAAAGCTGGAGAAACTCGGCATAGAATATATCCATCTCATGTGACGATACAAAACCACTTTACACGGTTGACACATCTGTTTATGTTACCTCACTCAACGACGTCAGCCAAGGTTGCTGAGTCTGCATAGTCGAACATCGTGAAATCATCCGGTGAAAACTTAGCACTCCATTCTATTCGAAGCAATCTCTTTTAGAATTAATAATCATTAGAACCCTAATCCACAGTGGGAAACTAACCCTCAGTGGGCGTCTTCCCCTAGGTCGTCCACGCCCCCCGGTCCCCGCAATAGCAGCGGCCAGGCGGTAGTTGGGGTCTCGTTCAAGCCCCATATTGTTAACATTCGCGGACATGAGCCCTGTAGCTGCTCCGGATGAAGGAACGATAGCTCCACCAGCAGGTACGGACGCATTCGCACCGAAGGCTGACGCGGAGGAGGGTGTGTACCTGGTGCCTAAAGACAGTAAACCGGAGGCTGCTGGTGCCAAGGCTGTGGGTTGAGGTATTGCCAAAGCGGCAGGTTGGAGGTGCCCAACGGTGGGTCCAACTGGCTTTCTGGAAAGTAGAGTTAAAATTAAATGCCATCAGAGCACTAACAATAATGAGTATTGTTTAAAAAGAGGCAATGGAAGATCCTAGATGATTGCTCTTACTGTAAAAGAATGCAAGCACCGTCCTGATCCATGTTCGAGTCGGGCTATCGAATCTACTCGACAATAAACACCTACCGTTCTACTTGATTTTCACAATTCACTGAGCCAGTCGACAAGGAAAAGACTCACATATGCTGGTCCTTGCCACACTGAAGGTCAAGAGTGCTGTTCACTAGGTTTCATTAGATTTCACCACACATAAACATTGCGAAAAAGATGGGACGCAGTCCATTGAAAAAATCGCGTCTTGAGCGATGGGATGGACACTAAGCATCAGTCCAGTTGGCCTCCTTCATACAGTCCATAAAACAACCCTAGGAGCCCGAGTGCAACAAAGAAACGAGCCCGCCTATTGCAAATTAAGTCTAGCGTGAAATATTGTTTCCTCTAGAAGCGACAAACTACCCTGGTTTGCACCCAGCACTTTTCAAAGGTGATGAAGCCCTAGTGGGCAATACACTGACCCTAATATGGAAGCCTTGGAACAAGAATGCTGCTGGAACAAAGCACTCCGATAGTGAGCTCAGCCTTGAAAAACGGGCGCAATAATGACACGCGAAGACCATCGTGCGATAAACGTCGTAGCTGTGGCATCCAAGGTGATCTCTGCCATGATCCTGTTAAGGGTGATCAACTAGAGGCAGACAAACTCGTGAGAATCAAGTCGCAGTTTCCTATGACCGATGATGCATCGATTACATCCTGACCCTTAGATAAGTTGCAAAACAGCACCATACTTTCAACAGCCCTACTTTGGTCATATTTCTCGATCTAAAAGTCGTTTTCAAACCTATGCATCGTCGGAAACGTGCTCCTTCCAAATATTTATCCGGCAGGTCACTATATACCAACTGCTGTGGGCACCAAGCAACTTTTTCTTCGAGACTACCATACCCGAGGTGTACGCCAAGGCTCCCTCTCTGACCAACCCTCCTCAACTTTGTTACTGATGTACCGCTTGAAGCTTCTGCCTGCTTCTGAAATCTTGTGGGTCGAAATAATTCTGGGGCGTTCATTCACAGATAGAGTACGCAAATGCTAATGCTCACCCCAGTTCAGCATCTACAAATATGCCATCCACTTCAAGTAAACTAAATAATCCCGCCGCATCGCATTATACGCGCTTCACACCTGTAAAGTGCAAACTACTACTAAAAGGCTGAGTGGGGTCGAACCCGAAACTTATGCACAAAGACCAGGCAATGGACGTGGCAGTTATGTTTATTCAGTTCTGGTGGACCGACTGGATAAAATGTAAAATCTGGTAGCCCACATCTTTTGCTAACCTGTGATACCTACGATGCCGGCGTGGTGTGAGTTTATCCGTCAAAGGCAGAGTATACGCTGCGGCGATGCGATCCATACTCTATGACGCCCCCTTTTCTCTTTCACATATTCGTTCTTATCTCTCATCGTCCCGTTGCCAATAACATGCGTACAATAAAAGAAAATCTTTCAGCCATAACACCCTTTCGGCAGCTAGTTTACATGTCACTCGAAGGGAGCACAGAGGTTGAAGTGCAATTAGGTTGCCCAAACATAGACCGGAGAAGCCGAAAAGCCAGGTATGGGTTCGAACCACGGGCTTTCCGGTCAGTAGTTTCGCGCCCTAACCGTTGGGTCCCATGCTATGTAGACACCTCAGTTAAACAGGCTGGGACACAAACCGTCACACTATGATAAGCCTCAGATCCTCACGTTTTAGGACGGATATTCTGTGCTTTATTTCTTCTTCCGATGGGCGATCAAAGTTTACATTCCATTCTTCGTATGCACTATCTCCACAAGCTGTGTTGCAGGAGACAAGCTGAACTGTTTTTCGAATTGTTCGGCCCATCATTCCAGTCTACTTTTTGCTAGTGGATTAATGAGCCATCTCTTTCACTTATCGCTTCACTGACCGTCACCTTCCTAGGGCCAGTCGGTCGTAACAACTGATATAGGGCACGACTGTTTCCCGTAGCAAAAGCCTTTTCCATCTCCCGAGCTTTCTATGTCACCAGAGCTTTCGGTCTTTCCTTAGTCAATTCAATTTATCAAGTATAAACCGAGTACCATAGACGCATTGGTTCCAGCTGCTACAGTTTCGTTCACCGGAAAACGGGAAAGCGGAATATACAATCCAGCCTTGGAGGCGAAGACATGGTCAGTTTGTTCGGAAATTGGGTAGCTACGCATTGAAGGCGATAGCTTTGATGCACAAGCTCCACTGACTGCGCGATTGGGCCATTTCTGCCAGTCAGCATACACTGCTGATTTGATTCAACTTCCCAAAGTGTTCAGCCGATCGCTTAAGACGGCGTTATCTCAGTGAATTGCCGTTCCGTCTTTTTCGCACTCGTTTAGCTGAAACCAGGTGATCGAACCGCCTGCAGCAGAAGCCTTCTCCATCTCCTGGGCCTTCCTCAGAAATTTGCTGCACCATCAAAGTCGCTAGTTGGTGGTATGGCCTCTCTGGCATATTCACTGTTCATTCATCTGAGTCGCGTGGTTTGGACAAACAGCTCTAAAAGCGGAGAGCATAGCTTCTTCCACTCGTTTCCATTCAACCTCCAAGAGATCCACGTCATCTGTATGATTGTGCTTTTCCAGCAGTTTTCTAGCCAGGTCAGCTCGATACTCTCAAGCTACTGAAAATTAAATGGAGTTGGTCTGCTTCGGGGTGCATCATCATCGTCAGCTGTAATAACCGCGTACTTGTTGTAGCGGCGTATAATGCTGATGGGAAGCGAACTGATGATCAGGCCCGCACAGTGGCATGATCAGATTCAAGCTGCGTACTCTAGAAGGAACGACTGGCAACTAGCAGCTACATGGTCCAAATGAGTCCAAGACAGTATTGTGGTAGGTGGCGATACGAGCGTTTGTGCTGTAAGTTCATACTAGCCAGGAACAGATTATGATCAGCACACAACTGGAGCGGCAGCTCCCCATGATCCGTAAGCTGGGTATCAACTCCAACTCTACCCCGATTGTCCTTCCGGGCTTAGTAGCTCGAACTGAGCATTCACGTCACCCGCCAGGATTTCTCTATCCATCCTTTTTGCTGAACCAGGCAATCGCGACGGACCTGGAAAGACCCATCCTCCTCAGTCCCAGAACTACAGTCCGTCAGGGGCGTAGGCATATACGACAAATAAAAAAAATAAACAACTAGGCAAATTAAATAATGATAACTGTCCGCCTGAAGCGCCCTTTTGGTGCACAGCTGCTATGCCACCGAAAGAAACCACTAGGATTGAGTTACCGTAAAGTTGCCTAAGCTCATACAGGATAAGTCAGGATGCCGAGGTTGGGTTCTAACCACGGATCATTTTCTTAGTACGTTCGCGCCTCGAGTTAGTTCCATGGAGAAACTCAACATCTGCAGACCCCGTCATGAGCAGGAATCGTGAAGCATCAGTACAAACGATTAAAAATGGAAGCTCACCTGGTTACACCGCGAGTGGTCCGTGGAGTACTTACGTTCACCCAACGGGGGTCATTGGTGCCAAGATTAAAGCCGCCTCGACCGACAGGGGCCTGAAATAAAGTTGAGAAGCGATGAAGCACGAGCGATCGTAAAAGGCACAGTGCATATATTCAGAAGATGCATGGGCACCTAACATTGCCCAGGTAAGCAGATAACTTAATCGACTTCGTGCTAAGATATGATAGCCGTCAAAAACAGTGATCTTTGGATCCATAAAAATCCTATTGAATGGTTCCACAGAACACTGGTACATATAGGGACCTGCGGTTTTTGACAGGGTGGTACTTTTGACAGACCTGAGTGTCTTTACCTACTCGTATCTCAGATCATGACGACCTCTTTCTCACCACCTCCTATTCATTATAGTGTCTGCCTCCATCCCATGCCCCGATTGACTATGTCTACACAATTTCCCCTGCTCTATCAGCGTACAACCAGTGACAATATTAGCCGATTGGGATGCCTATTTTTCGTCGTATGCTCTGTAATGTCGATTCACAAGTGACCCTAACACAGTTGCCAAGGGGTTCAGAAAACTTCCACGAATGGCATCCACCCGATTTGCCCAAACCCGGTAAGCATTAGTTAGTCAAATCGTTCAACCATTCCTGTCTTCGCGTCGTTGCCACTGAGAATTGGATATACGAACAGCATCCATGAAGGCAGTTATAAGCCATTTACCAAGGGTGTTGCTCCCAGCTGCTACACTTTCGGCATCGAAAAATACGAGAGCGAGGAAGACAAAGCCATGCGTTGGATATGGTGGTATGATTAATTTTTGGTCTGAGCAGATACGTATTGAAGGTGATAGCAGAGATGCGCAAGAACCACTGACTGCGTGAGTTGACCATGTTTACGAGTATCATAAACTACTAATGAGTTGAGTCCGGGGTCCCCATCCAAGAAGGCGACAGTTGTCGACCCGACTGAGTTTACTTGTTAGTGTTTTGTACTACGTTGTCAAGTCAGACTGTCCACGTCTTGGTGGCTTCTACTCAGCGGAGGGCTGGATGTAAAGAGCTTTGCGAGGTAGAGGGTCATCAGGCATGCGAAGTGCATATCCTAATCAGCGTAAGCTACTAAGCACAGGCAGATCGTTCACCGTGGGAGAGTTCGTTTTTACTCCAACTATCTGGTGTCCCCTAGCATTGCTAATCCGATGTTCCCACTAGACCATCTTGAGGATATTCTTCCTATTTTGTTCCGGGCAATAGAAAATAAGAGTACGATTACTTATTACCCGAACTAACCTCAATCAAGGCTCGTCTATTAAGTCCCTTTCAACATATACTTTCCAATCTCGCCGGAAGCTTGCCCGTTCTCCCCATTTTCATCATGCATAGCACCCACACGCTTGTAGACAACTGTCTAGTTCTCATTGCCACTATTGTAGCCAACATCCTGGAATCTTCGTCGGCCGAAGAAGTTGCTGGGTTACCAACAGTACTCTTATGAAAGGGGATCTAACCCAAACCACATACTTGCAGAAGGGTCAATCCAGAGAGCAGATAAATTCGTTTACCTGGGTAGTTGTATAAGTATAGGTGGACTGGTTGCATATAAGATTACTTATCGAATTGGGAAAGCCGCGCAGCTTCTGCTGACCTCCGACACCGATGGCGCAGGCGTGAGGTCAGTAAGTCCATCAAGAACAGAGTTTACACCGCTGCGATGCGATCCATCTATGGACTCTATGACCTCTACGAACACGGATGTGCGGAAGTGTCAGTATTGGACCACTGGCGTCTCAGAAACTTTGGCCGGGTTTGACGGGAACACCGGGCCAACAAACCTGAGATACATCAGGTTTAAGGAAAGATAATTAGCCTACGATGGACCAAAACTTCAGGTTACGCTGGTTAGGACACGAACTGTGCATACCGGAGGACCATGTGTATCGCAGAACCCTTTTCACCCAGTCCTCTGTTGGGTGAAAGCGACCAAGATGTGGGCAGTCTGTAACCTG
>NW_008751677.1:213906-215132 GCF_000715545.1 Opisthorchis viverrini
CGTCTTGGTGGCTTCTACTCAGCGGAGGACTGGACGTAAAGAGCTTTGCGAGGTAGAGGGTCATCAGGCATGCTAAGTGCATATCCTAATCAGCGTAAGCTACTAAGCACAGGCAGATCGTTCACCGTGGGAGAGTTCGTTTTTACTCCAACTATCTGGTGTCCCCTAGCATTGCTAATCCGATGTTCCCACTAGACCATCTTGAGGATATTCTTCCTATTTTGTTCCGGGCAATAGAAAATAAGAGTACGATTACTTATTACCCGAACTAACCTCAATCAAGGCTCGTCTATTAAGTCCCTTTCAACATATACTTTCCAATCTCGCCGGAAGCTTGCCCGTTCTCCCCATTTTCATCATGCATAGCACCCACACGCTTGTAGACAACTGTCTAGTTCTCATTGCCACTATTGTAGCCAACATCCTGGAATCTTCGTCGGCCGAAGAAGTTGCTGGGTTACCAACAGTACTCTTATGAAAGGGGATCTAACCCAAACCACATACTTGCAGAAGGGTCAATCCACAGAGCAGATAAATTCGTTTACCTGGGTAGTTGTATAAGTATAGGTGGACTGGTTGCATATAAGATTACTTATCGAATTGGGAAAGCCGCGCAGCTTCTGCTGACCTCCGACACCGATGGCGCAGGCGTGAGGTCAGTAAGTCCATCAAGAACAGAGTTTACACCGCTGCGATGCGATCCATCTATGGACTCTATGACCTCTACGAACACGGATGTGCGGAAGTGTCAGTATTGGACCACTGGCGTCTCAGAAACTTTGGCCGGGTTTGACGGGAACACCGGGCCAACAAACCTGAGATACATCAGGTTTAAGGAAAGATAATTAGCCTACGATGGACCAAAACTTCAGGTTACGCTGGTTAGGACACGAACTGTGCATACCGGAGGACCATGTGTATCGCAGAACCCTTTTCACCCAGTCCTCTGTTGGGTGAAAGCGACCAAGATGTGGGCAGTCTGTAACCTGGCAGAGAAGCACGAATATAGTAACAAGTAACAATACAATAACAAGTAAAAGTAACAAGTAAACCCCGACCTAAAGCTGCCACCTTGACGTGGTGGTCGGGCTTCAGTGTTGCAATGATCGCGCGGGCTACATTGGCTGGAAATTCGTTCCACAAGGTGCAACCATGCCAGGAAGGCCAAAGGGGAGCAGCCAGACCAAGAGCAGCGAGACCCCGTACTACGAGTAATCGTGCTACGA
>NW_008751677.1:218314-222592 GCF_000715545.1 Opisthorchis viverrini
GCGTGCAATGCGCAGCTACCTACCCTCCCCCAAATAATCGGTGAACGAAACTGCGGCAGCTACAACCAGTGTACGACAAGTACGCGGTTCTTACAGCTGACAATGATGATGACGATGGTTGAGTTGACAACTGTTGCCTCACTGAACGGGAACCCGGGGCTCAACTTATTAACAATGATGACACCAGCAGACTTGATTCAATCACTAAATCAGTGGCGCACAGGAGCCAATGATATTACCTTAAGTGCATAGTTGCCCAAGTTCCAGAACTAGCTGGTCATGCCATCGTCTTCAATAATTGGCTACTTCTCCCGTGCTCTCCCATTTTCCGACGGCCGAAGCTATAGCGGAAGCATAATCACCATCGACAGCATGACATCAGTGTTCAACACTGATGCTTCACTGCCGTAGAAGCTATAGCAGCCGGAACCAACGTATCCTTGCTACATGGTTTATAGCTGATAAACTGAACAGGTGTTAGTAAAGGTGTTCCGAATGCATCGTCTAGGCTAAAGATCGCTAGCAGTGTTTAGCCCACTCCGAAGACGAAGTGTTTACTTGGAGTGCTACGGACTGTTACGAAGAAACTTACCAGTAATGAATAGTGATATCAAGATCGATACCGTCTTCAAACCAACAGTTATGACGAGACATGACTATAGGTATCGCATGAACGATGCACCATCATGAATTCTTCTGAGTCCAGGGGCGACAACCCAGCAGGACGAACAGGAATGCTACCGTCGATCATCACCAGGTTGCGGTCAGTAGGAGATTTGATAGTATGCTCAAATTGATTTGCGACTTGGAAAGGGGGACAACTTGAAGAGAATACCAGGCATTTTAAACGTTGCTTGAATCGTCCGGACGAAAAGCACCCTAATCGAACCCCGAGGAACCGAGTTTCAGTGAAAACCGCGGTGGAAGAACCGCAGACGAATGAGTTGAAGCTACTCACATTAGAGACCTCTCCAGACACTATGGCTTTAAAAAAACGATTCAGGAGAGCTGTTTAGAAAGAAAAATGAGCAACTGAGGTGTTCAGCGCACCAGAAACGGATTGCCTTGTTTAGGCCAGTGAGTGTTCAGGAAGCTGGTTGGCTGTTTAACTGTTTGATGTCGACGCAACTGAAGAACGCACTGGAAAAACCTACTAATGCCTCAGCACGGTCGGGGAGAGTTCCAAGAATCACCCTGCTCGACACGTTCGTACACTTCGCAAATAACTTCAAGGTTACCAATGCTCGGAAGCCCACTCACTGCCTTCCCGCGCCAGAGTTGTCTACAAACGGAGTGTCTGTCGACCTAAAGGACTAGTTCCCTGTTACGATGGCCAAACCCGGACTCCAGACAGGCGAACGGATGGACAGCCCATGTCCTATCAACTAAGTATGAACCCAGTAACCAGTAAATCGTCAGGTTGACAACTCTCGCCTCCATGGATGAGAACTTGGTACTCAACTCATCAATGGTTAATGACACTAGCTGACACATCCAAACCGCGCAATCAGTGGTACCCGTCTGTCAAAGCTATCACCATCAGTGCGTAGCTGCCCCGTTTCCATTTCTTCAAATAACTGGACCCACGCAGTACGAACTAGTTCCCCATATGATGCCTCCAATGATTGGGTATATATTCGCTCTTGTGTTGTCCGACAACCGGAAGTAAAGTAGTTGGGAGAAACGTACTTCTAAGGGGCTGATGCATGAGAATAGTCCTTATAAGGATTAGCTAAGAGACTAGAACTGGGGCTCCCAGAGTAAAACAAAAACTTACCTTGTAGCCGGAATGTTGTGTAAGGTGTTGCGCCAACTCAGGTTTCAGTAGGCTTTTACCACCCTGAATGGTGGGCTGCAGCTGGGAGGTGGTAAGCACGGTAGAGCCATCTTGCATAACGTACGCCCCAGACTGATCGACTGCAAGCTCGATCAGCTGGCCAGTGTTTGGGTCAATGGCTGACATTGCAGGCCTACGAAGAAATGAAGAAATGCTGAAGCGTAATAGTGGTTTTCTTCGGTTGTGCAATAAATTTAAACGTCGTGCCTCAACATCAACTTACGCATATGCGCCAATTGACATTTCGAATCCAGGAAAAGATTTTCGAATAATTCCGTCCGCCTAACCAAATCCGGCGGCTAATAATCGAACCCACAAAAACGACGCAGGTCATCCAACAGTGAACTGTGCAGCGCTCTAAGAACTAGAGCACGCTGTCTGCTTCAGAGCGAGAGACAACAATCGGTTTCTGGCATAAACTGATGCACAAGATGAGAAAATATAAGAGTAAGATATTGTGAACACACCGGCCGCTTGTTTGAGTACATCATTAGCGAAACCCCAAATAATAATGGCGAAACTGTTCGAATAGTGCATTTAAACAACTTGTAGCCGAAGTTCAAAATGAGGTCGTGAGGTTTTGGAGAAAATAGAGCCCGGAATGCATTGAGATGAATGGCATGGTGCAACCACTGCATTACATCATGTCGTTTGAAAAATGGCTAGCATTTAACAGACAATCATTCATTCAATGTTCTTCAGTCCAACGATCCTTTCAATGGTTTATCGCGGTCCCAAAAAAGCTGGAGGTTGTTGTGCAATTTCAGCATGTGCGCGCATGATTGAGAAGTCTGAGGCTAACAGAACCGGGCTTTTTCAGTCAGCAAATTGTGAGTAAGTCAACGAGGCATATATTTTCTCGAAATTTGTGAAGGCAGTTATGATAGCCTGGGTAGCGTTGAATCAGTGAACTCTCGTGTAAACCTGACCGTACTGATCTGATTGAATGAGGAATGTTGCAGTGACTGAAGCATACAACATTGGCAGAACGTTGGCGAGGAGCTTTGCCTCCGTTCTGGACTTTTCCAGTGCGCCAAATGAGTACAAATCTTGAAACACAAATGTGATTTTGCGTAGAAAGTTTGGGGTGTCGTCTTTACCGAAACAGAGCAAGCGACATAGTATCAGTTGAAATTCAGCTCATCATAGCTGCCCCATCTAAACGTTTTCACCTTTTCTAGTTCCGTGAATGTCAAAGTCATAATGTTCGATTGAACGGACAGGGGCATGGGGTTTGTGTAATGTTGGAAAATGTGTCCTGATCTAAGCGTCTGGAAGTCGGCAGGGCATCCCATAGATAGAATCATTTATTCATCAAACAACCACGTCCGTCATTCAGTAGACTCACATTGGCACATGATGTTGATGGAGTGGTGAATTTCCGACAATAAGAATGCCCCGGTTCGCAGCTATGCAACAGGTGATCGTCTTGTGTGCATGGACATTAAACGGAGCCCTTCCCGTGTATGCAGGTGGAAAACTTTCAGGTGTATCAGGCTGCCGGAAACTCTAAGGCCACCATAAATCTACACGAGCTGCCAGCAATAACATCCATTCTCACCTGTAATGCACTTAAGCGGTATCATGGCGAGATAGGAAGAAACGTTATGTAGGCGGTGGGTTCGTAGAACTACCTCAGAAGAAGTAGCGAGTCTGGAAGAGGGAGGCATAGGTCGTCAGTGTAACATGATTCTGCATACGCTACCTCAGGATAGGGTGGATTACTGATGGTGTCGTAATGATGTCAATGAGTTATATGTTTCCTTGGCACCACCTCGGAGGACGTTTATGGCAGTGGGATTGACGAGGCTATCCGGAGATCGGCCAATGCGGATAAGATAAGGACGTCACACTAAGACGGCTCCGGATGTCAACAAAGGCGTGAGTTAGGGAATTGTTCATCGAGTGTCGCAAAGGTTTCTAGGTGGTTTCCGGCATGACGGTGAATTTTCGAATGTTGGCACCCACAGCAGATGCGGGCCCAAACTTTACCTTTTGGCTGCCTCGAATCATACGAAGCAGCAAGTGATAAGCTCATTCGGAGCACATACAGAGGGTGCGTTGGGTCCCTGCAATGCTTCGAGACTTAAGCAGAGACGAACGACCTGCAATGCAGGACAAATTGCTTCCAGCGACTGTTGTCCATTCGAAGGCTGTTGGAGAAGGACACGGGGCCTTGATAAACTGGTACATCATTGTCCTCCTATCTTCGAGTCAACTTCAGCTAAAATTAAAGGTAGAGTCAATCGGTGCTTAGAGTGCCATTACGGAAACCTGAGAAGGAAAACCACCAAAAATATTTGTATGTTTAGTGCCTTGCGCACATCAATCATGAACTGCGCAACGCATCAATTGGGGGCGATGAAGGCGATTTGTGTGGGGCAAAGTTTAAAGTGAGAATATCAAGAGTTTGTCTCCACCATATCACGGATTCACGGATT
>NW_008751677.1:225184-232697 GCF_000715545.1 Opisthorchis viverrini
AGCACATAGTGGTCGCTATATCCCAGTGAGGCATTAATTGTTACCTGATCAACGAAATTTCTTTCGTTGGTGATGACCAAATCCAGGAGGGATGGTAGTTGGCCTGCGCGGCATCTCGTGGGTGCAACGGCATGTTGGGTCCAAGCGATCTGTTGAACGACTTCAAACACTTGGTGGCAAGGAAGATATTCAGTAACTATCTCAAAAACGCTGCATCGGATCACATTGCAACGCTGTTCCGATACCGATCGCGCTTGTCCCAATTGATAGAGCCACACGTGGTTGATAGTTTGTCAGAGAGAATGCGTTGGTGATTATCAATCTAAGTCGCTTGAAGTCCTGATGCCCAGCCTGAGTAAACGAATACGTTTCAAATTATCTTTCCGAAAGGGTCTGAAGAGGGTTACAGGGTTACGGTTTCAGAGTTAAAGCGCGCAATAAGTGTTCCACTGTGGGTCTCAAGACCGTTATATTTGTATCGTTCATGCAGTGTGCTGCATGCTCTGTCATCACACGAAGTTCTGCTTATGCCTGATTAGCGGTAGAATGCATTGAAGACTTATTGTAATAAGGCATAGTGGCTGAACTGAACCGTAGAATAAGGCAGTTCACATTAAGTCATGTTGGCCGATCACGTTGGTCGTAACATATACTAAAGGATCTTGCGTTCCACAGCGTAAAGTTATGTATTGTAGACGGAATGCATAGCACTTCACCAACTCTTCCTGTGAAGAGTTTGTTGGTAAGATGATTTAGGAGTCATTTTGGTGCTCACCAAACCCCACCAGGATAGTTGTGAACAAGCACGCTGTGACTGACTGAGCCGTCACGAGACATGACACCGAAGTAAGGGCTAGGGTGCTGCTCTCCCGTTATTTTTGGCAACCGGCGTCGACCAAATCTTCACACTGCGAACAACGCCATACGTATGAGCGATCCACAATTCTAGTATTCATGGATTTCCAAAGCACATTCGACTCGGTTGATTGGTTTGTTCTTCTTGAAACGCTTGCCCACCAAAGAATACGTTCTTTGTATTCTCAGGTCATACTCGTGGAGGTGCAGTCACTGAAGACGTCGTTTACAACCCAGGGAGAGTTACTGGAAGTTGTGGAGTTGCAGTAGTTCTGATCGTAGTGTGACAGATAGGGTGAATGCGGGAATCTGCGAGGCTTGGGTCACGCTTGCTAATTTGAGACACATATGGCATCAGAGTGAATCTCATGGGAAATGTGTATCAAGCTACAGTACGGGCTGATGGGTTGTACGGCTGTGAGATTTAGTCTATTCGAGCGGCAGAGATAAGACGTCTCCAGATGTTCGACAGTTGTTGTCTCAGAACCATAGCTCGTGTGGGTTGGCGTCGGCGAATCCGTAGCGAGGCAGTTAGAAAGCGCGTTTTCGGTTGTGCAAAGGGCGATTCCATTAAAGAATGTGTCCAGTACCAGAAGTTGAGTTGGTTGGGACATGTTTTGTGTAAGCCGAACCATTGTTTGCCGAGGGAGGTGCTGTTTTCCATGTAAAAATCATGTCGGTGGAAGCAAAGAGGTGGCCAACCCTTGACCTGGCAGAGGAGCATGAGGGAGATGGCGAAACGCTTGGGTGCTGTCGGTTCTACTTTCCTTCCAGGATGAGGACCGAGTGATCTTCAATGTACCTGGTTGGAGACACTTCAAGTTATGGCTTCCAACCGATGTCTGTGGCGCTCTTGTTGCCAGATTCTATCTACATTGTCTGGGTGAGTGTCTGGAGGTATAGGCACCTCGGAATGATTGTGGTAAACTAGCACTAAGTTTCTTCCCCGCCCAACTTTATTCTTTTCTTTACAATTAGGCTTTCAAATAAATAATGGTTGTGCGGCAGTGAAGCATCGGTGATGAACACGGATGTCATGCTGTCGATGACGATGATGAGGCTTTGCGCTGGCTAGCTTACTGGCTTGCGCTGGCAACTCAAAGAGCAGTGCAACACGCCTTGTAGGTTGTGCCTCCCAGGAGAGCAACAGCTGATCAATGAGATGAAAGAAAACGATCCGTGGACCTAGGGCAGAAGCCTCGGTCATGTGTATCAGTCCGTGAACCCATGAATCCTTCAAAGGAACAGAAAACTAAATCTGGGTGGCCTGGGAGACAACNGAGACAACTGGCAGCAGGACTTTCAATTATTCGTCTAATATGGTTCAAAGAATTACCGCAGAATATCGTCAGAAAATGTGGCGCACAACTACAAAACACCATGTGTATTCAAATCTCGTAGAATTAGAACCAAGTAGGCCAGTGTCTCATAAACACAAGCTGACCCATATCCCTCCGGGTTTTCTAATCCATATTGCTTAAGCATCCCTGTAAGATCCGGACGGTTATGGATCTCACAGGACGATTGCGACCATTAGATTGTACCCAGTTCGTAGCCAGTAGTCAACAGGAGCAGACAGATGTGGGGCAGCAGATGATATATTGAGGACTGACAGGAACTGGTTCTACAGACAAACGGGTTGGTAAGAATCACGAATTAAGCAAACGTACAATCAACAATGACGCAATCAGAAGGAGCGGTAAATAGTCACGGACGCAGCAGGGATTTCTATAGGAGCAACAACAGATAAGTTCCAAACGTTGTAGAAGTATACATATGAGGGCAGTCTGAGAGTGAGTTGCCAGTAACGGCGCAGGAGTCAGTACCTTCGGGATGTGAGGGACTGTCTTTCGGTCAGATCGATTCGGCCGCTCGTGTCGCGTGACAGGTAAGATTGCGCGGTTTCGTCCATTTAAAACAAAGCTCAGCAAGGGCTATCTGGCAGGTGCGGTACATGGGTAATACAAAATAATCAGCCACCTCGGGTGTCAGGTTGGTGCAGTTGGTAGCGCGTTCGCCTGCCGTCCGGAGGATCCGGGTTTGATACCCGGTTAACCCGCTTTTCCATCGGAGTGGGCGCTCAAAAACAGGTGCAATCGAGACAAACTTGCAGGCAATGACAGACGGGCAACAAAATGTTGACATCAGTTACTGAGGGATAAGCACGCCTTGAGTAGGAACGAAATGGGGGGAACGGACAGCAAAAAAACGGTGTCAAAATAAACANNNTCATGTTACTCATGAGTAGTCAGAAAACAAGGAAAGTTACCCTTGATCACTGTTGATTCAAAGGAGGAATCAACAATCCCCACGGCTTGAAAAAGAACACAGCGACAAACGATGAGGCTTTTGAGATCTCGCCATCAGGTCAGTACATATCTAAGGGTTTAAATAGGAGCGAAAATTGAAGTACGCAGCAAAGATTAGTTAAGTGCAACACGCAAAGACGCGAACGACTGGTTGCCTGAGCCCCCGTGTAGCATCGAGTTGGGTGCTGTGAGATAGTCCAGAGTAAATTTGAGATGCATTTGTGAGTCTTGTTTTGCTAAGCTGATAAATATACATCTCGCACAAGAACCATCTACAACTTAGAAAACGTAGCGTGATTGTAGCTGATCAACCAAGGCAGTGGTAGCCGTTGGCCAACGTGTCCGCGCTTATGTGATAATGTTTTTTGTAGTCTACCAAGGTCTATCTCTCAGAGCACTTTTGACACGGTGAAAAGTACTTTCATGGCAGCCACGCAATATCCAGAGCTACGAGGTTCCACACGACTGTTCTTATGACTAAATGATGTATTTCAGGGATGGTTGAAAAATCACGACGAGGTGTGTATTTGCCATATTAGCACGTGTCTGCTACGAAGAAGCGGTAGTAGCATTATTGAACTGCGGTACACACAATTTATAATACGCTGTTGAGTCTTCATTGTTCTGTGATCCTATGATGGCAGAGATAAGGCTAGGTAATTTGTAAATTCAATTTTTCGGGAATTTCGTCGTTATTTTCTAAATGAGCGCCGCATTCTACATAAGAACTAAGGTTGGTTCCAATCACTGTGAGGTTATACATTCGAAAGTCTTTTTATTCAGCGTTGTTAGAAGTGCCCAAAGGATTCAGATTCATGAACTACTGAGCCGGATAGGTAATTATACAGATTGGAGGAGAGTTCAGCTCGTCTTAGAACCGCACTTTGTGTGTCCAACGCTGTGAACTAGCTTAGAGTGATATGGCAGAGCACAGTTCCAGACGACACGTGGGTACTGAAGCAATTTATGATGTACATTGTAGTGAGTGGCTAAGACTTGAGAGCACCCATATACATATTCTGCCTTAAAAAGGCTTGAGTGACTTGAGATGGGAAAAATATAGAAAACTGATGGGGAAACCTGGTTGCAAGTGCGTATTGCGAGCCATTCGCCAAGTGCAAGAATTGCGGAAAGAAGCACCGCGCCTTGGACGCATAAAGGGTTTTTCTGAAAAACCCCTGTGGGTGAAATAAAAACTTCCACGTCAAACTGTTGCATTCCCTTGCATTTCTGAGCCCAAAACACATCCTCATCCGCCGTAATTATTTTGCGATTCGTTTTAGAAATTTTTAGAAATTTTTGTCGCATATTCGACTTTGAACTTTCTGTACTACGGCTTCGGAATTGGCTTCTCAAGAGTTTGATGAGAAATTTAAGGCTGTATCCTCATGATCTTTCAGGACATTTGGGAAGGCCTTGAATCAATATATGAAGACAACTATAAGGTATTTGTGTGTTCATTCAGTAATCGACGCATCAACGATATTTTGCGTTACGAATGAGTGTACTATAAATCCAGCCGGCGACCTCCAAAACCAACGGAAAGTAAAAGAATTCGAAGTGTGGCGTTTTGTACTTTTATTTTCCTTCCATTATAACACTATGTATTTCATCAATTGCATAACCGTTTTTTGTTTGAATATGAAAAACTACGAAAAGGCGCACTTGTACAATTTCACAGAATACAAGCGTGGTCACGTGCTCCGACTCTCTTCTGATTTCGCCCGAGCGGTCATTCGCGAGTCTCATATACTAACTCTGGTACCCAAAACATTTCAGACTATTTTCGGAATCTATTATATGTGGAAACCGTTCAGAAGAAGACCTCGGGACCAACATAATTGGATTATTGTTTATTCGCTGACCTGGGCCAACGACGAACTACTTTAAGGAGAACAATCGTTCGTGAGACTGTTCCATCTGCCTTCTTTACTAGCGTCATCATTTTTAGTTCTTTGCCACACACTCCTGGTAAACTAACTTATTGGGTAGCCAGACCACTACAGAATCTAGTAAGCTGAGCCTTTTTGCTGATAAAATACAGCCCACGAAGTACCTGATACCCAGTGTGGTTTTGTTTACGGAGGAAAGGGACCCAAATGGCAGTCACCTCTCATTTTCTTAAGCACAATTATAATTTGTCAAGATTTTGTACGATCGGCTTCCGTTTGATCGACAGCTAACGGACAAGGAAACGGGCACCTTCAGGGCTCCGTTAAAGTATGGAACGCCGTCGTGTGAATTGCGACAGTTTTCGGCCGATGAATTCGACACGATCCCCACCACACGGTGCATACACGACTGCCGAACGCCGTCGTGTGAATTGCGACAGTTTTTGGCCAATGAATTCGACACGATCCCAACCACACAGTGCATACACGGCTGCCGCCGGAAGTGTCGACCACCTCTGTTGACTAGGTGCCGCATAGTTTGATTTTATTGTGGCAGATGATGTGCCTTCTGTTCTGGCAAAAATTCGGGGGAACGGACGCGTGCTTGCGTGTCAGTCCGAGGAGAGTCATTGTAGCCAAACGTGCTTCTCCCGGTTGCGGCAGATAAGCATTGTACCGACGCTTTCCAGTGAATTTAGACGGCTATGTATACATTCGTAGAGATCGAACAGTTTTCTCCCGTGCATAAAATGTTAGACTTATTCAAGGAAATGATGGGCGAAAATTACTCAGCTAAAACTTCTGTTATGGACAAGTTGACGGCGCAACTGCTTGACGCAAGAAACGCGTTCTGCTGTGACGTGATGCTCCACCATTCTAATATCCGGATAGCCATCATGAAGCACGTATGTATCACTCAACATCCATGTGTTTTTGGGGAACTGTTTTAGCAGGAAAACTATCTGAAAGCTCCGTCCATTGAAAGTGAATCGACGTTTTCCACAATTATTATTATTACTACTACTACTACATCAGGCGACGCATTCACAAACGGGGTGTTTGTTGGGAACTGTTTTAGCAGGAAAACTATCTGAAATCTCCGTCCATTGAAAGTTAATAGACGTTTTCCACAATTATTATTATTATTATTACTACTACTACATCAGGCGACGCATTCACAAACGGTGGTGTTTATTGACCTTGAGGATTCGCTCACTTAAACAAATCGCTATAGTAGATAATTTGCAATAATGCAGGAACATATACGTTATACATAGACATTCTACACTATGAAGTGACAAGCCTGAAAACGCCGTAACTATCGAGAAGTCAATTCCACTGTGCGAATAGTGAGCGGCGAAAGGAGCTGTTTGTATTGATGATCTTTTCTCAAAATCCCATTAGCCGTTCACGTTTAAGACAAGAGCTTATTTGGGAGCGCTTCCTCAGATGTTCTTGCAGGATTTTCTGCCATGCGACCGGTTGTGGGCGGCTAGAAGCCTACCTGTCCGAATGCCGTCAGAAGCAGAAACCCGGCCGTGAGTCGGAAGAATGAGCGCAGAATGAAGCACAAGAGGGGCGCAGTAGGACATTCTGACGTCGCTGGTAGGGGCCCCCAAGTGTAAACGCAGCAGCAACAGTTGAGAATCATGCAAGGGTCAACGTAATATTGAGCTATCTGAAGCGAGTAGTCGAACAAACAAACAAAAATGCGAAATTTTTCAGGCACGGCTTTGTATACCGCATGGCTCCAGAGCGGCGCACTGCTAACTAATAATTTTGAACAAGAAAAGCCGCAAAACTCCCACCAGAATGACCGATTTTTGGTTCCTGCATTTGCATGAAGGTGTGCACTCGTTTACAATAAGTCGTCGTTATCGTTGGTCCGTAGCAGATATCTCGACGAACCACACTATATACGATCGCTGAGTCTGCGCCACTCGACCGCTTTACCAGTGTTTTGGTGGGCCCGTGCTATTACACTCTTCGCTCGCACATTCATACCTACTAGTTTTATCTGAGTTTCTTTGATTCGTGTATACTTCGGGCCACTTATGGTAGGCCTGCGCTGCTGGTAACTAGTAATGCTCTTATGGAGATTCGGGTTCACTTTCGGCATTTCGCATGTCTATCTAAAAGGTGATGTCTGGTTCGCTCGAAGTACCCATTTACTTGTCGCTGCTTTATGTCTTTGAGGTCACCCTAAGCATACATTAGTGGTTAATCTTCCGGCATACCCTCAAATTTCGAAGGAGGCATTCAGGTAGGCTTTATTTCAGCACGAATACTGATACAGTCACCTTATAGAGTGCCTCTGCGGTGCCCAAACTGAAAGGCTGATTCGCCAGTCAGTTCCATCGTCCACTGTGATGAACATGACTGACACTCTAATTGTTGCTCTATTCATTATTTCTTGTTTTAATATTCCATAAGCTGTACATATTCGCCAATTCGAAT
>NW_008751677.1:234625-235170 GCF_000715545.1 Opisthorchis viverrini
TGAAGTTTCCATTCCGAGAAGATCCGAAAGATTGCGGTCAAGACCACCACTGGACTATAAACATCCACACGCTCATTCAAGGTGTGGCTGATGTGATGAACATGACTGATACTCTATTCGTTGCTCCATTCATTGTTCTCTTGTTTTTATATTCCATATGCTGTACATATTCGCCAATTCGAATACATACGTGCTGGTTGTTAGGCTTCGCTGAATTCTGGATTTCCAGCTCTTCTGGTTATACCGATATACGTACGAAACTTAAGTCTCACATCCGTCAACTGGTTGGAGCCCATTGTAGCGACCCAGTCACCCACATACTTGACTGTTCAACTCACAGTCGCTCACTGGATCGCGAGGCTCGTCTTTTTCTCATACGCACAAACACGTCGGATTAAGCTCACACATCGGACATCGATTGTCTGCACCGCCTAGTCAGCGCAGCAACCACTCATGTGCCGACGCTCCCACATACACGCACTGGGACCTACATAAAGGCAAACCGAACCCAGTCAAGACACACAGACTCGCGCGCGCAGGGAGCA
>NW_008751677.1:235275-236416 GCF_000715545.1 Opisthorchis viverrini
ACTATCATCACCTGTGCGCGAATACCATTATCTAGCAGTCTAAGCTCTGTCCTATGAAACTTCTTTCACCGTCTCTGAAAATGACCTTGGTCGTGTCGGGTCTGGTGAGCCATTTATAAAAATCCAGTAAGTGTGAGAATAACCTCTGATTTTAAAACCGTAAATCTAGAAACAGGTAACTGAACATCAATAGCGTTTATCGCCAGTTCAGTTTGACTGAATATACAAATAAGAGAACTTGCAAGTATGATCCGAGCTGTCTACTAACCTAACTGATATCATCAGTCCACAAGTTTGAGCTCCGTAGATAGTACTTCCCTGAAGGTTCCCTTCTGAAAAGTCGTCACTCAAGTAGCCAGTAAACAAGTAACCACGTCATGTGGCTTTCGAGGTCAAAAGATAAGTGGCACCCTGTCCTGTCACAGTGGGAGTTAACCACGCCAACGATCAGCCACTCGTAGCCAAACGGTCAAGCGTTCAACCACTGGCCGGAAGACTACGGTTTCAAAGCCGGGTTTCACGAAATGTGCGTTGCTCATAATTCCTAACAAGAATCAAACAGCCGTCATGTGCTTTACGGCTTTGTAGTATAGATTGACTTCACTGACACGAAGAAATCTCTACTCACTAATGGTGGCTTATGAAGGTGTTTGGTTTTTCTTTATACGCTCCATAATACCATATTATAATATCTGGCATTGAAGTACGAAAATACTAATCAGTAAACTTGACCGGGTTGGCAACTGTCGCCTCCCTGGATGAGGGCCCTGGAACTCAAATCACCAGTGGTTAATGACATTGGTGGAAATGGCCCAATCGCGCAGTCAATGGCCCTCATGCCTCAAAGTTATCAGCTTCAGTGCGCAGTTACCCAATTTCCAAACAAACTTCACATGCCTTCGTCCACCTGGCTTTGTTGTAGTTTCCTCTTTCTCGTTTGCCGGTGATCGAAACTGTAGCAGCTGGAACTAATGTATCTATGGCGCACGGTTCATAGCTAATAAATTGAAAAATTGAATCACAATACGATCGCTTCGAGTATTCCTGTCTATTCCGTTCACACCCATGATACCTGTCTCCTATCTGATTTAGGCTACTATCCAGCCAAGTGCTGTGGTGTGCGACTTCCAGAACTACTAGA
>NW_008751677.1:236523-254722 GCF_000715545.1 Opisthorchis viverrini
ACTATCATCACCTGTGCGCGAATACCATTATCTAGCAGTCTAAGCTCTGTCCTATGAAACTTCTTTCACCGTCTCTGAAAATGACCTTGGTCGTGTCGGGTCTGGTGAGCCATTTATAAAAATCCAGTAAGTGTGAGAATAACCTCTGATTTTAAAACCGTAAATCTAGAAACAGGTAACTGAACATCAATAGCGTTTATCGCCAGTTCAGTTTGACTGAATATACAAATAAGAGAACTTGCAAGTATGATCCGAGCTGTCTACTAACCTAACTGATATCATCAGTCCACAAGTTTGAGCTCCGTAGATAGTACTTCCCTGAAGGTTCCCTTCTGAAAAGTCGTCACTCAAGTAGCCAGTAAACAAGTAACCACGTCATGTGGCTTTCGAGGTCAAAAGATAAGTGGCACCCTGTCCTGTCACAGTGGGAGTTAACCACGCCAACGATCAGCCACTCGTAGCCAAACGGTCAAGCGTTCAACCACTGGCCGGAAGACTACGGTTTCAAAGCCGGGTTTCACGAAATGTGCGTTGCTCATAATTCCTAACAAGAATCAAACAGCCGTCATGTGCTTTACGGCTTTGTAGTATAGATTGACTTCACTGACACGAAGAAATCTCTACTCACTAATGGTGGCTTATGAAGGTGTTTGGTTTTTCTTTATACGCTCCATAATACCATATTATAATATCTGGCATTGAAGTACGAAAATACTAATCAGTAAACTTGACCGGGTTGGCAACTGTCGCCTCCCTGGATGAGGGCCCTGGAACTCAAATCACCAGTGGTTAATGACATTGGTGGAAATGACCCAATCGCGCAGTCGATGGCCCTCATGCCTCAAAGTTATCACCTTCAGTGCGCAGTTACCCAATTTCCAAACAAACTTCACATGCCTTCGTCCACCTGGCTTTGTTGTAGTCTCCTCTTTCTCGTTTTCCGGTGATCGAAACTGTAGCAGCTGGAACTAATATATCTATGGCGCACGGTTCATAGCTAATAAATTGAAAAATTGAGTCACAATACGAGTATTCCTCTCTATTCCGTTCACACCCATGATACCTGTCTCCTGTCTGATTTAGGCTACTATCCAGCCAAATGCTGTGGTGTACTACTAGAGGCTGCCATGTCACACTACTTCGGAGGTTGAACTATTTTTTTTATTCAGGCTTGTTTTATTGAAGAACCATTGCACATGCAGTTTCACGCAACCCGCCAACCTTCAAAAGCGAGCATCAATCTAATTGTCTTTTGACAAACAAAACGTTTTAACAAGCCATCAGTAAAACTATGAAATAATACAGGCTATCGGATATTATTTCTAACCTATTTTGGAATATTTGACCCAACTGTATGTGGATGTTGGTGATTGGCCGGTCTTCGTGTGTTGTTCGTGATTGGTTCATGTGTGTGATGCCTGAATGAATGTTCTCATCTAATGAGGGACGCATTGGTGCCCACATATTTCCAATTTCTATTACGTCAGTTACAGGTGCCTCCTGCAAAAGCTGAGTTGTTCATTGGAACTGAGTTATCACTGGGTCTAGAAGGTGAAAGTTACCTCGTTCATGAAACACTTGTTTTAAAACGGAACTACAATTTTGCTGTTTTTCTAATGTCCGTTCGAACTGTCCTTCATGGGATTGACACTCAACGATTTACAGGCTTCTAACGGCGTGCGATAACGGCTCTAGTCTCATAATTCATACCCATGCGATTTGTCAGAAACGATTCAAGTCACGGGAAGTAAAAGCATGTATTGTACTCTCTGTTTTGATTAAGATGCATGGAAAATCTGATAAATACATGAGGAAGCCCTGAAAGCAAAACACGTTGCACGCATATCAAATTACACACTTTGGTAAAAATGTTGAAGCAGCCGGGCACTATTAGACTCTCAAATGTTGCTTCTGAAAGATACCGAATCTTGAAGATGCGTGTTCCATGTACACTGAATGGTTGGATATGTGTCATTGGCTGTACAGGTGTTGGACACGTGAGTGTTTACCGGTGCTATTCGAATTCTGGCATTGAATCGATTCAATGGGGGTGGACAATGCTTCCGTGAAGTTCACTTTTTCAGGCAGCAAGTCGATTTGACTGGCTGCTCCTCGTCAAATGTTAGCTGGATGGTTTGACGACTTGGTGCCTGAAACAGTGAAATAAAAACGAGTAAAAGTTCAGATTTATGTGTATATTATTTTTAGTATTTTGTTTGTTATGTGATTCTGCGTCATTTACTCAGTTCTTTCAATCATGTTGTGCACTACTTTGAAAAAAATAAGTAACACAAATCATCGTGCTGCGTGAATACTGTTCAAATTTATATCGTAGTTGTACGGGTGAAACTGGGGTGAACGGAAACTAGCACAAGACTGAGATAACAATGGGACAAGACTGACACTAATGATGGCTTCATGGTGTAGTTCGGATTACGGTAGACATAAACGTGCAGATTCTAAATAGTGTTTGTAATGAAGGTCAGCGGTCCCCAATAGCCTTTTCAACTACAAGAAGGTTGGCGCGACACGAAAGCTCCGAGACTAAGGATATACACACCACAAAATAACTGGGGAACATCCGTGTTTCCTACATACAATTGTTTGGACTGGAACGACTGTCGGTCAGCAATCAATGCAATCTTTTAAAAACGTAATCAGTGATTTATGGGACCGTAGGTCGGGGGAACTGACAATAATTCAGCGAAAGTTGGGAAATGGGCACTAAACAGGTATTGCATCGCTGCACCATTCCACCAATGGTCTTGGGGCGCTCGTTTTCGCCTCTATGAAATTCCAAAGGTTTCCCTGCTCCCATTTAACGACAGTTATGTGATTGATTTTGGAGCCGTTCACTTTTCTTCATATGATTTTTTTCAAACTGCTTTTATTCGGCCAGTTGAGTTGCTTCATGTGATGGGAAACAAGTCAGTTCTTGATGGGGTGAGAAGTTTGATTCACAACTTCCCATCACCCTGCCCACCGACGGCGAAGAGGAGCATCACTGGCTCTTCTACCACAGAAGCCGGTATTATGAATTCGGTTTTTTATCAGGGAGAGAGAGAGAGCTTCATGCGTAAGAAAGCAACGATTCGTGTGGGCAACGCATTAGATGCCTTCAGACAGCTTAAAATCCTGGGCTAAAAAGGTAGAAGCTGGCATCAGTGGGGAATTACCGGCATGGGGTGTCATCTCAACCCGCAGTATATTTTGAATTTCAAACATTGTGGAAACTTTTAAATACGGAAACTTATCTTGTGGCTACACTCCATCACAAGTGGACAGAAGCACGGAACAGTTCGACACTTTTCAGTTCGTCAGCAACTGGATTCTGTTTTGTTATGCAACGTCATCCAACCTCTAAAACTATAGTCGAGTTATCTGTTCCACTGGGAAATCCAGAGATATTTAAGTACACTGAGTGTACAAAGGTACTATGGTTTACGGTTCGAGGGACGATGGGGTGACTGATGTCACCTTATGACTAATGAAGCTTTGGACATATTGATTACGGAAAACTCTTCAGACGGGAACTTGCCGAAGAGAAATCAAAAAATTATTCATGGTTATCTTTGTAGTGTACTACTCATAAGGTTGCTGAAAATCCGTTGACAGTCCACGACCGGTTTCGCCCTTTTTGGGGCTCATCAGCTAGGCGCAGTCCCCGGGTTTCCGTCAACCTTATGTTCTACTTGAAACCAAATTGCACGAAATTAGCGAATATACAACAGCACAAACGGGAGATTCAGCTGGGTTCCAAGTGAGTCTCTCGAAAAACCAAATTAGTTTGCAAATGAGTGTATATTCGCTAATTATTCATGCTGTTTTTCATCTGTTTAAATTCGTTTTTTTTCCAGTATGGAAACCGCTACCTGTCGATCAAAATTCATCGCATTGCACCCAACAATATGGGAGTTGTGCTGACAAACATGGCTGGTCCACTCGTTTTTTTCTCGGATGTGTTTTGAACCTTGTAAAATGGCCTTGCTGTAAGATGATAACCACTGGTAGCTTGTAGCAGTTCGACAAACGAAAAACAAAATTTCGTTGTTCAACTAGGATGCCTAAATGGAACAGTACGCAATTTTTTAGACGACTAAAGACGACTTCCAGACGACTTGCAGTGACGTGTAAGTTGTCAAATTTGTGCCTCTGTGGTTGTTGGCGATCCTACCGGACGATATTAGGGATCAGAGTTTCAAAAACGAGATGAACCTCACATAACACCTCTTCCAAAAGCTTCCTCATTTTTTTTACAAAATATGACAAACAATTTACGCGTTTAGACCCAACTGAGCCCCCAAAGGCTTCATGCTTGTCTCAAAAACAGAATGAAACAAGAACAGAGAAGCCACTTGGGCTGTAAAAAATAACATCTCTGTTTGAATAGAATGCAATGCTGGAAACAACGTTACGATAAACGGAACGTTTATCTTCCTCTGGTACGAAATGGAAACGTTTGAATTCAACTGGAAGTACGGATCGTCCGTGCACCATCCATCGAAACGCTGCCTACTAATAAATCCACCGGTTGTTTACCAAACCCCTCTGAAACGGTCAAGTTTTTTTTATTAACACCTGAGTGAGTCAAGTTTTGATGTTCTGCATCACAATGTAGACAGTTGTCATATCTGTAAATCAACTGAAATGATCGGAATAAAGTGCCCTAAATTCCGGAACTCTTATGACGTACAGGGAGTTGTAAGATGCTGACAAGAAGTCATCATCTCTGAGGAAATTGTTGAAAATGATTTCTGTGAATGGGTTTAATCATGAGGCTTCTAGAACAAACATCAATCAGTATCATCACCGTTGTTCCAGGTTAGCATTTCATCCACCAATTAAAACACCTCCATGCTCAAGATCTGAGAAGCACTCATTGAACGTCATCACACAGCATCTTGCGAGCCTTCTGAGAGCTTTGATCTCACAATACTGTGAACGCTAAGTCACCCGTCACTACTAATTGCCAGTAGAATTGCCCAATTAAAGGGTCCCTGAATCCGTTGTGGCCCACACCCTTGCGTGATAACTCATTATTTGGTTAACTGGCGTTGAATGTTCTGAGGAGTGCTTCTCAGCGTATACGGACCGTTGTGACATTGTCAAGTTGGAGTCATATTGGAGGACGCAAACGACGAATTATCGAACGCAGGAATGTAATATTGTCTGCAGTGTCAAATCCTAGAAACAGTCAAAGAACACGGTGAAATGACACTCGTGGTCAGACACGGTGACCGATTTCTGCTGATGCAGAATAGGTTAAGTTCTAGATCGACCGTTAATTATTCAATAGTCGTGAAAACAGTATTTGTTTAGTCATTACTGAATAGTAGGGTCCTTTGTTTGGCTCCGAAAGATTGTCGAAAATGCTATCGATTTTTGATGGTCTCTCTCTGCTACCCCTCAACGGGATCCACATGACGACGTCACACGTGTTGACTAGCTCCTCGAGCGACGACTTCTCCGATAGAAGTTTCATTGGAAGAATAAACTTCATTCGATGAGTGAAACTTCCATCTGAGAAGTCGTTGCTCGAGGTCGAAATAGATTCATTTAATTTAGTTCGATCAGTTTTACGGCATCTCATATAAACTCCGCAGCTTTGAGCACACACGTAAGAACTCTGCCTATGATGCGAAAAGTGGGGCTGATAAGAAAAGTATAGAGTATACATAATAACAACTGAACAGAAAGTGTAAATTGACAATTGATTATTTCAGTTTGAAATGAAAGAGATGTCGGTTGAGAAAACATACCATAACAAGTCTAGAACAAAATATTCAAGGAAATTACTATTCAAGAAAGTAGTAGTATATACGGGGAGGCTGCAATGCGATTTAAAAAAAATCTAGGATTGCTAAATGTTCATAGTCACACCACTCTCGTTTGAACGGTCGTCCTTCTGTTCTGGCGTAAGTATTCCGGTGCGTCAACACCAAAGGGAAGCACACTGGACTCGAGTTTCGCTCTTATTAGAGTTCATCAGCAGTGCATATCCAATGGCCGTGCCGGGATCTGAACCCCGGACATCTGACGTGCGAGGTGAGCGTCTAACCACTACTCCATCAACGCACGTTGGACGCATCTGAACTTTTACGTCTGAACAGGCGAACGTGTTCGCACTTGAGCGATGTGATTACCAAATGTTTGTGGAAATCTTATTGGCTTATCACAGGGACCATTCTGAACTGTTCGGGGTATGTGAAATTCTCGGTTGTCTTGACCAACTTGCCTAAGATCGTTTTTATGTTCACAAACTTTATCAAACAGACAAAAGTAGGAAATGTACACCAACCAGATAACATCACCAAAGTTTGATCAGCTGTGTTCGATCAATTAATTGATCAATTAAAAATTAATTAAATCACTGGCTTTCAATGGGAACTGGCCCTCCATATGCTCTACGAACTGCACCAGAAACTTTTAATTAGTTCGTTCGCAAAAACACTGACAATATGAATTTTGTTGCAATAGCTGAGTAATAAGGGATGGGGGTGATGTTAATCTCTGAACGTAACACGCTACTCATAAGGTTACTAAAAAACATCGACAGCCCATGATCGGTTTCTTTTTCCTTGAGGCTCCTCAGGCGCGCGAAGTCCCCAGGTATCCATCAACATTACGTTCTACTTGAACCCAAATTGAGTGGATTTCAACGGGCGACCTTGAACCTAGATGAATCTCTAGTTGATGACGTCCCCTCAACCGAGTGTGCTGGACTAGGTAGCCTCATGCTTCACGTGATACGATACTCGAACTATCGCAGTACGTTTTATAGACGGATGCTGAAGTGAGGCTCCTCAGGCGCGCGAAGTCCCCAGGTATCCATCAACATTACGTTCTACTTGAACCCAAATTGAGTGGATTTCAACGGGCGACCTTGAACCTAGATGAATCTCTAGTTGATGACGTCCCCTCAACCGAGTGTGCTGGACTAGGTAGCCTCATGCTTCACGTGATACGATACTCGAACTATCGCGGTACGTTTTATAGACGCGATGCTGAAGACGCCCTGACAGCCCACGGCCGGCTTCATGTTCTTGGAGCCTATCAGGTAAGTTCATTTCCCGAGTTCCCGTCAGTTTTATGTTTTACCAGTGCTGCATCCTATGGGGCTTTCAACTGAATCAACCCAAAACGTGACAGGTGTGTGATCGGCAGTGGACTCAATTGAAATACCTCCATCAGTTCTTCCGTCCTGTGTGACCCACTTTGTTGCCATAGGCCGCAAGTTTAGTTAGGCCGACGGCACGACTTGACAACGAGTTGGGTGCCCTAGGCGCTCAGTATTCGCAAGTGGAATTGAATTTTCAAAAGCTATGACGTGTCCCTGATAGACGAAAGCAATCGGGCAATCGAGTTCAGAGTACCAGCCCAAACTTTTGAGCCCCATTCAGGCATCCTGGGGCCTCAGCGGTCCTGGGAATTTATTCCACAAGACTTTTCAGCCAGAGGTATGATTGCTTCAGTGGACAATGAAATGTTTTGGGCTGCAAAAATACGAGCGTAGGTTAAGAGGGCTTTTGGTTTGAGCACATACGCAACAAAATGCAATATTTTGGTGCAAGAATTTTCACCCCACACTTAGAGGTTTTGCAGCTAAGGTCATTGTTGTCAGGACGCGCCCAGACTGGAAAAAAAGCACATGTGCAGAGAGTGACGCATCCCCAAGGTCACCATCGGTTCGACACGTCCGGAAAGTTGGAGGTTCTCACTAAACACGGCTTAGCAACACGACCCGCGTAGTGGGACTGAGACTGTTCACGACCGGAACACCACCATTGGCTGTACGAAGCGAACAAGTGGACGACCATATTTGGTCAATTAGTCATCCTATGTATTTACACAGACGCCCTGTATGTTTGTCCTGACAATACGGCCATATCCCGAGTTCTCTGTCTTCTCCTCATCGCGTAGTCTGGCAGGCTCAGTGCAGACGTAACCACTAGACGGCCACCCACGATACAACAATTGTGCGGCTAATGTGCCCCAGTTCCCTAGGCCTAGCACGGTTTCGATTTGAGCATAACAACTCGAATCGTCTCACAGTTTTGGATTACAGATATGATAACAGACGGTGTGGAAGCAGAAGTCGATAATACAGAGATAATTCCAGCGAAAAGCGACACAAAACTTCGGCTCTGATCAACGGGAGACGAAAAGCTGTACCAGCCTCTGTATGGCCACTGTACTCCTAACAGCATCTGTGTGTTAGTTGATTATCTCGTCATGCAATCCAGCTTCATCTGGACAAGCCTCCATCTTCAGTAAAAAAAATAATTTTGCCACCACTCCTTCTGGACATTGAGTTTGCCCAATCAGTAAATATGACTCTTGATGTGCACTCGAAGTAAAGCCAGACAATGGCTCTTATCTCTGACTATATCAGGGTTGGACCTCTGAACCTCTGATGTTCAAAGTGAGCGTAACCGACACTGAACTAGCGAACACTGGACGACACCTCCTACAACCAAGTTTGAGTAGATTCAGGACTTTGAGTTCCGAACGGCGCCTTCAGTGTTGACTTAGCCACTGTATTAACTACGTCAACCGTCTGAAGAGCCCGTCAGGAAATCCCAGTCATATATATATATATAACTACTTATAAAAGCATTGAAAGAAAACAAAATTTTGGGTACAGAAGCTATGTCTTCTTACTTCTCGAACTGCAATTTGATGTTTGATCGGCCAGTAGAATAAATAGCTTTCATATAGATTTTGAATTAACGGTATTAAATATGGTCTGTCAGCACCTAAGGAGCTGAGTAGTTGCGGAATTACTATGTTCAGAGAAATTCTAAAAAAACGGTGCAGACGAAGGAAGTAACGATTGACTCACTGTTGAACTGGCACCAGGAGTAGAAACCTGTCATGCATATGCAGTGATTTGAAGGTGAGTAATATCACGCTGAGAAGACTCTCAGATCACTCTCAAGGCTGGAGAATAGTGCGCTAGATATGCCATTGCGGAGAATGTTAGCAGCTCAGCTGACACAATTGGTTATTGATTTGTTCACTGAGCTAGGTCAATTGATTTTGTCACCGAACGATTGCGTCATCAACTGCTCAAAAGTTCGGGACGCCTTGGTTCCTCGTGAAATGCGCACTGCTGGTGATTCTCAGTGAGAATGAAACAGTTGAACAGTGCTTTTTGGCGTGAAGTGGACTAATTTTTAAAGGATGAAATCTTTAGTAAAGTTTAATTTCAAACGTTTCGTCGCCAACAGAGGTGAGATCATCAGTGCATTGCTAGGAGGCGAGGTCAAAGTGGTTAGAGCGCGAGTTTACTGACCGGAAGGTCCGTGGTTCGAACCCGACCTCCGTCTCTCGACTTCCCCTGTCTACGCTTAGGTAACCTGGCAGTATCTCAGTCCTCGTGCTTCCTTCGGGTGGCATCGCAGCTAGGCACCGGAAGGGCACTAGGGCGGAACGTTTTTTCCAAGAGGCGAGGCGCAATGGGGCGTCAGTGGTTAGGTGCTTTGTACTGATACGTTTGTTAACCCAGAGAGGTCAAATATATGACGCATCCGAGCAGAACAGCCAACAGAACCGTCAGCCCGAACGATCAGGCAATCGAAGGTCACCCTCAGCTACCAACACTTACATTGGCAAACGTACACCACACAAGCTTTGACACACTGCCACGCCCTGCACGCTAACAGTGCTCCGATGATGCCACCTCGATTGGTAAAAAAGCCTTTCCAGCTGGATTACCCGGCTCAGCGAGCAAACCGGTGACCATCTGCGTTAGCTAAACAGAAAAGTAGTAACTAAGTCCGCTTACATGAGAACCATGACGGGTTGACCCACGTCCACTACTGCGGCAGACTGAGTGTGAAAATAAATGCTATAGAAACCAGAAGTGGATCTCATCTCACTCTGGGCTTGGTATATTAGCCTGAATGATTCTTACTAGTCCGGAAATGTTCAGTTTGTAACGATACTAATTAGCAGACCTTTTATGTGCCTTTGCAGGTGAATTGTTTCTCAGTGTCAAGGTGCCGAATATTAGTGGGTTGCGCGCGGGTTTACTGTTGGCCACTGATCTGTTCACCGGGCTTGACAATTGGATCGCAAAAGTCTCGTCCCCAGTCAGAGGGACATTGTCAACCGCACACTACAATGCTACCTAACAGCTGAATACAATCCAGGTGCTTACGATGTTGTGTGACCATAAGGCTAACCTGGATAGAATAGGCGAGCTTCCACAGCTATCTAGCTGAAAATAGTGCCATCTGTTATTCCGTCTCCATTGTACGTCTTATAAAGCAAGGATCTGAAACCTACCAACTGTAGTTCGAAATTGCACTGAGCGACCAAACTCCCATCAGATGGCTAGTGGCTCTTGTCCGACAACTCAACGCGCACGTTGCAGATCACACTGACTAATGGACCCGTGACAACAACAGAAATGTGGTCTTCAATATTCACGTGACTTCCACCCAATGAGTTGAGCGCCATGAAGGGAAAGTGGCACCAGAAAAAAGGGATAAGAATGCAAATGTTCCGAGCAGGATCATGCAATGAATCGTTTTTGGTCGGTTGTTTCACGCATCAGGCTGAGTGGGAATGACCTTCAGAAAAAATGGAGTGTCGTCCCGCTATCCGTGGATTATGTACCTAACTGAGGTGACATCGTTTCTAAGCAGCAGCAGATGAGATATTGATCGAGCTCGCTCTCAGGTTCTCTAACACTGCCTCAACGGTCGATGCATTTCATGAACTTGTGTGATGGTCTTCTATTTTGATGACCTTGGATAGCAATAGGAACACTGCATACATGATGGTAAAGATGGGTGGAATAAAACAGGCAGTGATCTATCCCAGCGTACATAACGTAAAAATGTAACTACTTATGAGTAGGCAGATTGTTGCTTCGATCTTAAACATGGAAAATCAGCATGAAGTTAGTAAGCGAGCGAGTTGTGCAAACGTGGAATGCTGCAGCATGGTTTTTGTAAACAGCGTGCTTCAATCGCTTTTCTGATGGCATCAGGAGGGTATTAGGACTTACAGTAGGCTGGGCTGGGGGTACTTCTCTCTCCTGCGATTGAGTTCGTGGAAAAACATGGTTACCAGTTTATCATTCAAAATATTCGGAGCTAACGCACGTCCAAAAAAGTTGGAGGTCACTGGTCTTTTTGGGCATCATTTGTTGATGTGAAAATAGCAAAAATGGATGAAGGTAATCCAATACATTCACCGCACGTAGGAATACCTATAAAACTGTTCCCTCCAATCAATGTCTAGACATCTTGAACTGTATAGCGCGGCCTACCTCTAGACAAGGCATTGATGGAAAGAGCGATCGCCTAGATGTGAAAACATTATTTCGTTGACTGGAATGGATCAATTTGCAGGATAGACTGCATGAAGATGTAACTCCGAGGTAAGGTCAGCTAGGCATGTAAAGATGTTACGAACAAAGGTATTGGGACAAAGAGACGGGTTGAATCATGTGCATCGATTTGCTATGCTTCTTTCGGGAGACTGAATTAATCTCTCTCATACGTCTTTTTGCTTGCCTTCATGGTTGGATTCTCATTTTGAGTTATACGAGAAGTGAGAACAGCATTGACTGTAATAATAATAAATGAAGCTACTGAACAAGGTTTAAGTAGTAAATGACATGAAATTTTGATGGCCAGTGACCTTTTTTTACCAGCTTAATTATCATTATGCAAAACAATACACCAGTAGAAAAATTATAGTGCAAAACGGTTATAAAAGCGTGATGAGAACGTTTGACAGAGTTTGGAAAGACTAAGGAATGGTGGGGATCTTTCACAAACAGTCTAATGAAAAATGATCAAAAACAAAGTACATACGTCTTGGAATGACGACGAGAAAAACGCATATGGGCATCTTATCAAAGTAAGGCGTCATTCGTGGGATTAAGTCAGCTTCCGACAAACTGTAGCTAGGTGGTCTGACTAAGAGGCGACGCCATGCCCATCAATAGCACGCATCGGTAGAACCAAGTCGACCCTAACTGGGAAGTTGCGACGATCTCAGAGCACCCGGTTTGATGGTATTCGACCTTAGTTCGGATAGCCACGTCCTGTAATCTGCGAGTCAACAAGAGTTGAGTTAGCACACCATGAATGGCTCAATTTACAAATATTGCTCGCGATGTGACAATGTCTGCAGGTGCCCAAACCAACCTTATCTCCATTTATGTTTCACTGGGAGACTGGAAGTTCTGAAGCAATAGACTGCACTTTGAAGGTGCAAAGCGCTCGCCGGAACACGGTATTATATCCGAGTTCTTATCCAGCCTAAACTTTGCGAACTGGTGGTTTCCAGTTAACAGAAATATGACACCCGCAAGACTATTCATCTTTCACTGGCTATAGCCTCGACTCATTCCCTGACAATATAAGTGGTTAAACTGAACAGTAGAATTGAGGGAAAACTTGTCCAGATCTGACAGTTATGCGAAAACTTTTAGACAGTTCTTTGAGAACTCTTACGTCTTCCATGAGCTGAGGGATTGTACTTGCGAATCCGGACTACATCTGAACTATTTACGCTGGATAACAGGGTGATTATGTCTCCATAAGTCTTTCACGAGATCAGTGACAGAGCTGGCCTAGGCAGAGAGGACTCGACTGGTGCGAGTCCTTATGAAAGTGGACGGACGATCGTGTCCAGTTAAGCAAAGGAGACTTCGGCGAGGAGCAGAGAAATATACCAAGAGATATATACAACAGGATTCGGCAGTTAAATAATTGCCTAAATCTTGATATCCATGGCATCTGGAGGGAGAAAAAGTGACATAATCTCAATTATTTTACTTGGGTCCTGTAGCTGGGTTGACAGAGGATCGATAATGAGCGCAAGAGCAGCGTGTTATTCAACTTCCTGAAGGACAGAAAACCGAGGTCTGTGGTCTAAACACAGAAAAGAGGTCTGAGGAATGAAATTGGAGCGACAGGCTCCAATAATGGTGCGCAGTTTGTCCATTCCATGGGTGTCTGACTGTGTCTAAAACAGAACTCTACGAAACAGCAATCATCGAACGAATTGGGAGTCGAGTCACGTGAGAATAATGAAGATGAACGATTGGTTGGCCCAAATATATACTGGTTTGCTTAAGCCCTGGTTGTGTGTGGACTCAGATACCACCAGAGTGCCTAAAACTGTACGGGAAACCAATTAGGATTCATATCCAAAGCCTTTGGCTTTTGGAACCCAACCCATAGGTTCAACGTGAAAGGACAGTCACTAATATATGCAAATCAACAAGGAGGACATTCAATTCTATCAGACTGAATGCGACCAGAAGTAGGTGGAAGACGTGTGCGGCGTTACTCGGCCTAGAGTTCCAACCAATCGAATGTCTTCAAAAATCAGCTTGCAGAATGGAAAACTATTCAGGAGAAACGTGGAGTATTGAATAAACAGCTTGGCAGTTCTTAGAGTTTCCAGCGGGGATAAAATTTAGTAAGTCCCACAAAAAAACGTTAACTCTAAGATAGCTGCGAGAGTTAATTCTCGGAATAAACTAGGGACTAGGCTATACGAATCCGGAAAACTTCAATAATCATTTTTTCTTTATTTTTGCGGTACAGCGCGTAAGAGTCAAGCTGTGAGCTAAGAATGTTCCAATTGGCTTTGATATCAGCTTGTGCGATGTCTTACTGCAATAAAGTTAACTCTTGAATGAACACTGTAATCGACTCTCATTCCTTAACTAGATGAATGGAAAAACAATAGGTAATCGTTTGACAATCAACAAGCTGAATACTAGCTCGCATATTAGATCACAAGCATGTTGGGAAGGTGGCCCACTTTTAAAACTTCAATGTGGATTATCATTTGTCATTTCCACATCGCTTCCACGTTAGTCATGTGACCCGAGTACTTCAGTCCATAGCTGAACCTCATCACCGACGTCAAGCTCGAGGCTGAAAGTGGGGCACGTGCAAATCATTCACGAAAAGACCCTAAAGACTCGTTCTTTGAAAAAGTGCTCATTGACAGGGACGCAGAAATCATCTTGCAGGGGCCACACCGCCTGATACTAGTGTCTTTCTGGTCCTGGTCACTCCTTGACACCTATAATATTTAAGGTACACTGACAATACTGAACAACCAACTTCTGTTTAGGCGTTCCAGCGCATGAGTCAAATGTTTGTTCAGGGTTGTAGTTTTTACTTCGCCCCGTTTAAAATGAAATCGGCCTCTGTTCTACTGCGATGTGCCTTATGAAACCAGCAGCGTAATTCCAGACAATCAATCACAGGGATAACGTAAATGGATTTTATTAGCGTGTGACGGCTGTTTTGTTGTTGTCAGGATTGAAAATCGTGTTGAAAAAGACAAACGAGCAATACGTTTCCACTGATCAATATCCGGAGGAGGTAATCCACCCACTGAGAAGGTAATCGATAATGGGAAATTCAAAATTTATAATCGATCCCATATTCAGCTGATTTCAACGTGGCTAGGCAACGGAACTAATTTGGACCGAAATCACAGGCCAGCTAGTGAAAACCAGATGGAATTTTTTCGGTTTGCGAATCGTGGGAAAGGTAACTTGTACTGAGTTACAAACACCAGAAAAGCGCACACGAATCGGAAGCGCGTTCATGTCTCGTTTTTAAATGGAGTCAGAACATTCGCGGCAAAAGTAAAACCCTCAACATCACTTGAAATCCACGTTATGTCAGGATTCCAAGAAAGAACAACCCATGTAGAGCCAAATTCGCATCCAGCCTGTACTTTTATGAGGGTATGAACTCTTCCGTCTTTGCAACTACTTCTCCTCAGAAAGGAAGTTCGGCAAATTCGGTGATACAATCGAAGCAGTCTAAGATCCACGATGAAGTAGCTTGAATTCTAAAGCATAACCACAACCCCTCTTAATGAACGAAATGGCAGCGTAAGACATTCACCTTGATAGTCACTTTGAGCACGACATCTAGGTATTAAAGCTGCTGAGTTTTCTCATCGATTCTACAAACAACATAGTGGCCGTTTGGCTCTAATAGAGATGACCGTGGGGTTCACACGTTTGACTATTTGGTTAACCTGTTATTGAAGAAGGTAAATAAGGAGGACAAAAGCTATGTGCTTGTTGTTGTTGTACCAATGAGACTAGATAACGATAAGATTCTGATTCATTGAGGATACTACTCACAAGGTTGCTTAAAACTTTCGACAGCCCTCGACCTGTTCACCCTTCTTGGGGCTCATCAGGTAGGCACAGTCCCCAAATTTCCGTCAACTCTATGTTCTACTTGAACCCAAATTGGACTGTTTTCGAGAAATACACTCATTTGTGAGTCAATTTGGTTTTTCACGAGAGACTCAACTGAATCTCTCTTTTGATATCCCTCGTGAAAACCAAATTGATTTGCAAATGAGTGTATTTCTCGAAAACAGTCCAATTTGCGTTCAAGTAGAACATAAGGTTGACGGGAACTCAGGGACCGCGCCTACCTGATGAGCCCCAATAAGGGCGAAACTGGTCGTGGACTGTCGAAGAGTTTTAAGCAACCTTGTGTGTAGTTTCTTTTATGAAAATCTACTGCGATATCTCGAATATCGTGCCAACTGAAACATGAGGCGGCCTGTGTGCAGCACATTCAGTTGTAGAATATCATAAACGAGAGATTCAGTCGAGTCTCTCGTGAAATCAAATTCTGATTCGTTGGATTTTTTACTTTTATTGTTCACCAAATGTTAGCAGTGGAATCCCCATGAGGCATTTCAGCCTGACTGGGACTCTTTCGGTGAACGTAGTAAGATTGCTCAAGGTGTCTTTTAATTATCAACTTCAGGTTTTCGCATCCGGACTGTCTATTTCCCGACGAGTGGATTTAACGTTCAAGTGCATTAAGGTTCTTTCTCAAAGGCTGTAACTGTTTGGATAAAACAGCTGAGATGAGTCAGCAACTGGTCGGAGCTAAAATCATACATGGCCATGTAAATCGACGATTTGGAGAGGCGGGGTAGGCAACTAAGCACTGGAGGCGACAGTTGATAAATTGGTGCGTAAATACAGCAGTGGACAGTTAACTGGGGGGATTGGGAAGGGAGCTACGTGATGAAGGCAATGGCTTGGATGCACAAGCGCCATTGAGGGCGCGACTGGGCCATCTTTGACAGAATAGGGTACAACAGCCGATTTCCTGATGACACAACACAGCTGAGTTCGGCAGAATTCTCCAGACTATGCTCAAAGTTTCTATTCGTCTTCTGGCACATGGGGCACGACTGACAACCCTGTAACATGAAGTGTTTTGCCGGATTTGTTTTGGTCTGATAAACACATGGCTCGTCCATATTCCGTCATTTCAAGTTGGAATACCCGTACGCACTTGTATTGTGCCTTCATCAGTCATCTCAGTATGTGATCCCGAACTCATTCGAAATCAATAACTGAATAGGATTGAGTAAAGAGTTAGTTGCACTTTATTTCGCTCACACTAGGCACGACTACACTATCCATCGATCGATTAAAAATTTCAGGTTTTCCTAACTCTCGAATCGAGCTGTTCTATGGTGATCTCCAAACTGACTGAAAAGAATCAGGGCTAAATCAGGTTTCCATTTCAACGAGTACTTGAGGAGACACCGAGGAAAGAGGACTAGTGAACTGGCATCGCTGGCTTGCTTCTAAAGTCTCCATGATAGCACCTATAAAAGTACACTAGTGAAGCAAATTTGGTCCACCCACTGGAGTGACTAGACAACTGTCCTCCAACCAGAAGGCGGGTTTTATAGGCTCTCGTAGAACCCTTTTCGCCCTTCTTCAGACTATTTGCCAACGCTATGCTGACTGTGGTTGAGGTGTATGAGTGTGGACCTCCACCATACCTGATATAGAGCTTTCGAGATGATCTTTACTAAAGCTGATAACACAGTAGTAGTGATGTGTCCAACTGAATGTTCGCTTACTGATTTGGTCCAGTCTATACAACACATTCGAGAGAATAATTCATTTGCGGCTTTGCGTCTGATTAATCTTAAACCTTCCGAAAAGTACGGTGGAATTCACGTCTTATCAAACAGCAAAGGAGGTGCACTTTTGCTGAAAACTATCGCCAGACCGCAGTTTAAAAATACCAATTTCAGATGGAATCATCTTACCTGGTTAGGCCAGGCACTCCCGGTGTTGCCATTCTGATCCATTTCATACCAGCGCTAAAACGGAAACCAGACAACCATTTTATTTCAGTCACATTAGGCGTGAACATTACTGACGGCTGAAAAAACAGTGCAATGTTGAGTCGCTTAACCCCGCCCCCATCGAGTTGGGGCGCTCGGAGCGCCTGACTAGTCTCGAAAATTGCTTCGTTGAATATTCAAGTCGTAACACGTGATATCGCGCAGATGAGTAGAATGCACTAGGAGCGTCGTATGTTGCGATATCGGGTCAAGGCAGTAGATGACCGACGGTCCGCAATTTCGTTTTGTCACCCGTTTTGCAGCAGGGATTATGGGCAGTCTTCATAACACTCGAGTTACCACTCCTAGTGATTGAATATGAATCAAAAGCATGAAATTCAGACATGTGATTCCCCGGAACTACGTGGGCATGTTCAGTAGGTCAGTAAAGAGGCATATTGCAAAAGAACGCCATAAAGCCATTTCTCACTAGTGATTCCCCGGAACTACGTGGGCAGGTTCAGTAGGTCAGTAAAGAGGCATATTGCAAACGAACGTCATAAAGCCATTTCTCACTAGTCAAAAGTATAAGAAGGACTGATAAATTTGGATCCTAAGTATATAACCCTACTATTTTTCCTAAATATGTCGTCTTGTAAGTGAGGCCAATCTATGCTGAAAAGCCGAGAAACATTTTACAGCTGTTTCATCCTTACTGGGAATCGTCAGCAGTGCGCATCTCACGAAACGCCGAAGAGCCTCGAACCCGCGACCTCCTGGCTAGTAGTTTGAACAATTAACCGTTCGGCCACAAGTGGCTGATCAGCAGTGTGTGATGTACATTGGGGACGATTCCCAATAAGGATGAAACACCTGTACAGTGCTTCTTGGCTTTTCAGCATAGAGTGATCTCACCTAAAATAGGACATCCTAACAAAAATGCCATACTCTTCTCTCAGTATCAACCCTATTATCTGATGTGACAGTAGAAGACCATTCAGCCTGCGATCCTTCTACTTATGTTTGTGTGGTATATCACCATTATAATAATCATCATCATCATTATCATCGACAGCAT